>NC_133654.1:193812945-194131240 GCF_009905375.1 Apium graveolens | reverse complement strand
AGAGAATTAATTCTAGTCTTCAACAACACCCATCCTTCTGTAGATCTTCTGAAAATCACTGAAAATTATGAATCAATTCCACCACTTCAACGTTGACACTCGATGTACTGTCTGGTTCATGAGTGACTAACTTCCGTGACGTTTCTTCATGTCTTGACTTTGACGCTTTGATTTTCTTCAGATTAAATCCTTGTAATTAATGATACTCTGACGAGATCTCTGTCACTTGATTAAATCCACGATCTTGATTTATATCACTGAGGCATGATCAACTTCTTGAACTTCTTCCAGTGAATTACCTCCTCAAGTCTGTAGATGAACCTTGTTTCTGAATCCTTTGACAGATATTACTTTGCGAGATCTCTCTGACGGTCGATCCACTATTTACTTATTACATTCTTATTTGAGTTGAGTTGAATCCTCGAATATACAAATAGGCTATGACATATGACTTACAATCTCCCCCTATTTGTTTGTTAGGCAATAACACACAAATACCTAGAGGATAACTCAACTAACAAATAAGCAAAAGATATAAACATACATGCAAAGTAAATAGCAGAAAAGTTCTGGACTAGATTTAACATTTTCCAGATTCCAAGTAGATGTTCCTCTAGACTGAACATATCTTCAAGTAGTTCCATCTTCATTTGTACAACCACATTTCCTGTTAAGAAGCCCATATCTCTTGCTTCTCCCCCTATGAGAATCAACTGATTAAAGAAGATTACCTTCGTTTTACCACCTCTCCCGTACAATAGGATCCGCAGATAAAAACCAATGGTACTCCCCTAACAGCTTCTTCCCTTACTAGGAAATCACCTTGTGTTTACCACCTCTCCCGTACAATAGGATCCGTAGTTACAAACAACAATGGTGTGGTGTACTGTACATATAGGATCTTTTTCTTCCTCCCTGCTATTTCTCCCCCTTAGTTGAGGAATCCTCCAAACTATTACTTAAGCTTTTATCTCCCCCTTAAAGAAGGAATGTATGCCGTCGTCTGAAGGAGTTCTCATATTTCACTTGGTTGGAAAAGAAATAACAAGTAGTTTCTTTTTCCACCTCACTGTGAGTGTGTGATTCTGTTTAGTGTACCTCATATGTGTTTCACTCTTCTCTCCACTCGTGTTTACACTCATTCTCACAAGTGTATCACTCTTCTCTCATAGCTCCATAATCCAGCTGTACCTGCAAGGAAAATCACCTTAGCCATCCTTTAAGGAGGTCACAGGTGGTGCAATGGGAGTTCACAAATCCCCATCCTTGTTAAACTCGTCAGATAAATCTGAGTCATAATCTACAAGTTGCTAGTTTCCCTTTTAGGGTTCCAGATTTGAATTCTGGGAAGGTAAACAATGATCCAACGATTTTAGCATAAAGATCAAAGTTCCCTTCTAATGTCTGTGAAGACACTTCCTTGTGACTCATCAGGTAATATCTGAATCATTGTCAACAAGTTGCCGATCTGCACCTATGTCAGATCCACTATCCGCAGATGCATCCAGGGGATTTAAGCCTGGGGAGGTAGACACTGACCACTGACATATGGCTTTTGGATCAGTATCCTCTCCTAACACCTGTAAAGGCAATTGGTCCACTAACGAACCTTGAACAATCGAATCTGACCTTAAAATGGTCGAAACTCTTGTTTCCGTCAACTCATCCTTTGTGTGTGTAACCTCTCCTTGTGCATCAAGAATTGTTTATGTTTGAAGTGGTGACACTACATCGGATACCTTGGCCGACAGGCAAAATTCAATAGACTCACCCTGTTGAGAGAATGAATCTAGTAACTGATTTTGTGCCTTTTCAACCATTACATCTTTTTGAGAAGATGTATGGGGGTTAGCAGTTGTCTCGGTTTAAATACTACTCATCTATGTAGGAGACAGAGCTACTGGGTTGACTACAGAACCTTTCTTATATGGTGCACTAAGGCACTATCTCCCTCACGCTCATTCATACTACATTTAGTGGTAAGAGAGTATTGGTTGGTTCTGTTTTTGTGTTTGTCTTTACAGTCTGGGATAGACGTTGTGGGTTTTCAACCTCATGACTGTCAATGAAAGAAAGTCATTGGAGACTGAACCTGTAACACAGAACATATGGTAATAGAGAGAAAATGATTTACAATAGTGATTTCAAAAGATTTTACATGAAATAAGAAATCACTAATGTAGAAAGAAGTTTGATTTTTTTTTTCAATATGAATGAGTTTTTGATAAAACATTGATCACTTAGGGTAAAGTCTAAGTAATTCTCATTCATGTCAAAAGCTTACAAATATCTGCAACATAATGTTGACAAGATATCATTGACCGATACTTGTCAAGTACTTTAGATACTAATTGTTATGTTGCATAAGCAATATACCACTGCACATATAAAACAATATGATTGTGCTTAGTGATAAGATAGTTATAAATATGACGACTCTACTTATTCATATAAAATTGTAACTGCAGTTAGAGTGCCATACCATGTCCTTGACGATTGCTTGAGCAGTATACTAGTTCATACCAACCTAAAGTGAGATTGTGAAGAAGAGATTGCATAGTCCAATAGATCTGCAGCTACAAAGTCCATGAACTGTGGTGCACTGACTTCCTCTTTTGACTCACCAATGTCACACCCCCAACTTAAATAGCAAAATAATTATAGCTATTACATCATTTTAAAGAGTATTACACAACCAAAATCCAAGATCTTTACAGTTTAGGGTTTGAAACAGCCCAACACTACCAACTATTACATCTGATTACAAATACCGAGTCCTCACACAACTATTATTACTTATTCTACCTGAGCTCGAACATAAGCGTCAGCATCACAGGTCTTACGGGCAGTCTGCTTGAATCTAACCATGGCTGCTAGCTGTAATATCAGGGTAAAGCAAGAAGTGAGCCAAAAGCTCAACAAGTGCAAACAATACAGCGCAAAGCATAAATCGGGATATACCTTTAGGAATGACAATGGAATGACATAATCAATGATAATCGAGAGATAAAACTTACGTGAGTTGGCATCATTTTGCTTGCATCAAAACAAATTTTAAAATCATACTTAATCAAAATCATTTTATGACGCTACGGATTACAGCCGGTGATCAGCCGCGAAGTAATCCCGAACCTCGCTGGGTTCTAAAACATTATTGGGAATCCCTAGGCAACTTTTAAGCCTAATATAAGTGTGGAAAGGACTCGCGTCTCAGTCCAGATCCACCATTCAAGAAAACATTTGTCCCCCTTTGGGACTGAAAAATCCACGTTTTAATCATTTTAAAAACTGATGCCGATTTATGACAAAATCTCTTTTGACTGTAATTATTTTTATCAAGGGATTATAGATCAACTTGAAACACTGGAAATATGACACTAAATCTCAGGGCCATGATCTACTAGACTTTACTATATTAGGGTAATTGAGAGGTTTCCATAAACAAGAACTTAGACAAGGAAATTAAGCCAGGCTATTGGATAAGATGAAAGAGTAATGCCAAACTAGGCTTAAAGCAATGGTTGTAGACAAGGTATAGGTATTGGAACATCAAGAAGATAGGCATCACTGGTACAAATAGGATAAAGGTGTTAAAATATAAAGAAAGTGATCATCAGCTCAGTATATAACAGGATATCAAGCTTTAGGGTAAGGATAGGGTTATCAAACAATCATGAATGTATTTAAGAAATGATTGGCTTTAAGGTATCAAAATAAAGTTTCTATCGAGGTTATTTCAAGAGTTGAATTCAAAGCATCAGGGTGCAACATCAAGATTTCTCAGGGATCAATAGCATGATAAACAAAAGGGATTAATAAGATATTATAACGCATCTCTAATTTATCATGGCATTAAACTATCATGAAAGACTTTTGAACTACTTGCAATATGTACTCGAGGGTTCATGGCATCTCTATGTAACTCACAGATAAACAAAAGATACTCTTGATTTAAATATATCAAAATGACTCAGGATAATTGCATCGATATATATATATGAACTGTTTACAGTAAATGCGAAGGTCAAGTTGAATCACTTGCCTTGAGATAGACTGGTCTGGTCTGACTGGTAGGAGCAACAACTGGAGCTTCACTCGACTTTTAAGGCAAGTTTTCCCTCGTCTCGAGATCCTACATAAATAATAATAATCCTCATTATAATATATTCCTTCCATCTTAACCTATTTACAACCCGAAATTAAACATGGATGGCACTTAGGCCTATACATACTTAATTCATATCCAACATTTATATTTTTAAATGTACACACGTAGCCACATAATCACATATCGTATATTAATACCAAATAACATCATATACACCATAATGCCACACTAGGCTTGGATGATCTCGACTCACCACTTAAGTTACTTGGTCGCTAACTAAACGAAGTCTTCGAATTTGGGTTTCCTAACTCAATGTGCCTTTCTTAAATTATCCAAAACCTATTGACCCTCACTTGTGCCTTTTGTTCTACTGATCTTACACTATCTTACAACTATGGTGGTCGACCTAATACTCACTTCTAAGTGTCCTAAAACTATGTGATAAGTGAAAGTGCTCACTGGTGCAAATTTCAGAATGGTAACTAAGGTTTCTTGAGTGCATTAGACACTCTTAAACTACAAGTTTTTCTTCAAAATTTTTACACAAGACTCTCCTGACCTAAGGGCATCTCACAAGCTTGATGTGGCTCAAAGGCCTGGCTTGGGCCTTCTTGGGCCTAAGCTAAAAGTCCAAGGTTCCCCTGTTTTTCTGGGCAGAAAATGCCCTGACTTGAATTAACTTGTGACACATGGTTCTAGCTCATATCCTATGAACTATGGTTGGAAAAACTTCTCTGACATACCCTCTAACTAAGGCCCAATTGGGCCTAATGAGGGCCTACCCATGACATGGCCAAATCTCCCTATTTCCAAGTTGCAACAAAACTGTCCCCTGCTGGACAGATTTTGTTATTCTACTTGTGCACCTAACCAAATGACATGCAAACCTCCAACCAACTCCTAAAACCTATTATATACTCCCCATACTAACTTCTGGTGGCTTGGGCCTCAAAGTGCCCATCAATGACATGGTCAAAACTCACTCTAAACTCAGGGTACTAAACTGATTTTTCTGCAGAAACTATAACTCTCATTTTCCAAGGTTTTGACTTGACAATCCCAATTATCAACAACTAAATACTTAAACCAAGACCTATACTTGGTGTTCTACTGAACTAACTCTTTTTTTTTTTTCTCAAAATACCCTTGGTGAGATCATCCTTACCTATGGTGCAACTATGGCAAAATAAAAGAGACTACTCTTTACAACTCATAAACCTTTATGCTTTTGAAACAACATGATATATATTTTTATAAAAGATAACCACAAATTATTACCATGCAACAAGAAGCATAAATCCATATTATCACATTATTCCTACTGAAATTAAGGCTCACTAACAAAATCTTTTCCAAATGATCAAAATCTTACAACAAACTAAGAGAATTCCACATGCATGCATGCCTTCGGGTTTTTCAACCCAAAACAACCCATTTTCTACATATATTCCATCTTAAAATTGACATGCAAGCCTAGCATAAGGTATACCTAGATGATCACTTAGCATGCAAGGAGTTTTATCAAATTATCACCACAAAATTTAAGTCATTATCACATAAACATGCAAAAATTGATCAAAACAACAAGAATGATTTCAAGGACCATTCATTCGGCTCCCATATGGTCATGGCCGAATGAAATGGATGGAAATGGCCATTAAATCATCAAGATTTTCCTTCTCATGACTTGGCACTTATCCATTCATTGTAGTCCTCTCAAAAACAACCTTAAATCCATAAGAATCAAGATTGTATATTTGAGTTTCACTAAAACCTTAACATGCAACTTTAAAACTTAAACTTTTTACTCAAAACTCTTTGGAATATAAATGATCATGATATAGGAAGTAATATTTACTTGTATGGGAGGTGGAAACTTGAATGTGGAATGAAGAAAAGGGGAGGGGGGTAGGGCTTCGGCAAAAAGCCGAGAGGAAAGGTGGGAGGAGGGAGAGGAGAGGGAGAAAAAATGTAGAAATGGTGGAGTGATCATCTTGATTGTTTGGTTTTTATTTGCCCACAAGTGAGTGGATGTGAGAAATTACAAGAGTAACCCTCTAGCCAAAGTTAGGCAAGTTTGCATGCAAGGTCAAGGAGGTAATTTGGCTAGCAATTTGTGAGTTAGTGGGGTGGTTATTGACTCTTTAGCCCTTTGGTTAAATAGAAGAGAGTTTGCATGCAAGGTTATTCATGTAATTTGATAATTATTAAGCAACTAATTTCCAAAGATTTATTTTTATATAATAAAGTACAAGTTCAAAAATTATAAAATTTATACCATAAAATAACTTGGATTTTTAGAGACTTTATAAAATCATTTTCAAAATTTGTGTACAAAATGTCTTTTAAAAGAAAATTTTTCCAAAGCTTAGAATATTCCTTATAAATCAAAAATAAAGAAATTAAATAAATTCTTGCTTTGAAAAATCATATACTACCCAGAGCAAATTTAAAATGCAAAAATTTTCACTCACACAAACGTACAAGCATTGAATATATTTTTATTTAACTTAATATTATTCACAAATAATATTACATAAAATGCCGGTCGTAACATCCTCTCCCCCTTAAGGGATTCTGTCCCCAGAATCTAAGAGAACAGATGAGGATACCGGGAACGCATATCAGACTCTAACTCCCAAGTCGACTCTTCGACCTTAGGGTTCCTCCAAAGTACTTTCACTAACTTTACTGATTTATTTCTAAGACTCTTTACTTGCCAGTCGAGTACTTTAACCGGTTGCTCCACAAATGACAGGTCTGCCTGAATTTCTACAGGTTCATATTCTATCACATGGCTAGCGTCAGGATTGTACTTCTTAAGCAACGACACATGGAACACATTATGCACATGCTGATACTGAGGTGGTAAGGCCAACTCGTAGGCCACCTTTCCTACTTGACTCAAAATCTCAAAAGGACCTACGTATCTAGGTGCTAACTTTCCTTTCTTGCCAAATCTTATCAACCCTTTCCTAGGTGACACTTTTAGCAACACAGCTTCGCCAATTTGGAATTGAACATCCTTGCGCGCTGGATCCGCATACTTCCTCTGTCTATCTTGAGCAGCAAGCAACCTTTTCTGAATTAACTTGACTGAGTCATGCAACTGTTGTACCAATTCTGAGCCGAGAATTCTTCCTTCTCCTACTTCATCCCAACTTGTTGGTGATCTACATCTTCGCCCGTACAAAGCTTCATATGGTGGCATGCCGATACTGGAATGATAGCTGTTGTTATATGAAAATTCAATTAATGGCAGGTGGTCGTCCCAACTTCCAGCAAAATCGATTGCACAACTGCGCAACATGTCTTCAATTGTTTGAATTGTTCTTTCACTCTGGCCATCAGTCTGCGGGTGATACGCCGTGCTCATATTCAACTTCGTGCCAAGACATTCCTGGAATTGCTTCCAGAATCTTGAGTTAAATCGAGGATCTCTGTCTGAAACTATTGATACGGGTACTCCATGCCTTAATACGATTTCGTGCACATACAGATGAACCAACTTGTCCAGTGACGACTTCTCATTTATTGGAAGGAAATGCGCCGACTTCGTAAGACGATCAATTATAACCCATATTGTGTCATGTCCGGACTTTGTTCGTGGTAGTCCTACTATAAAGTCCATAGCGATGTTTTCCCATTTCCATTCTGGAATCTTCAGGGGTTGAATTAATCCGCTTGGTCGTTGATGTTCTGCCTTTACTTTCTGACAGGTATAGCACTTCGCAACCCATTCTGCCACGTCTCTTTTCATATTTGGCCACCAAAAGTTCTTCTTTAAGTCTTGATACATCTTGGTGCTTCCCGGGTGGATTGAAAATTTCGAATGGTGGGCTTCATGGAGGATCTCATTCTTTAATTCAGATACATGGGGAATCCATATTCTGGATGAAAACCTTAGTATTCCTTGCTCATCCTTTTTAGTATTAATCTCTTCTCCAGATAACTGATTTTTCTCTTTTTCCATTACTTCCTCTTGACACTTCTTTATCTTTTCCATTAGTGTTGGCTGAAAGGTCATTGCATGACAAACTTCTTTGACTTTCCCATAAGCACAAAGTTCCAGTTCAAATTTTCCGATTTCTTCAGATAACTCTTTTGATGTTATCATTGCATTCAATCTTTCCTTCCGACTCAGCGCATCGGCCACTACGTTCGCCTTTCCAGGATGGTAATTTATCGAACAGTCATAGTCTTTAATCAATTCCAGCCATCTCCTCTGCCTCATATTGAGCTCTTTCTGAGTAAAAATGTACTTTAAGCTCTTGTGATCCGTGTAGATTTCACACTTTTCTCCATAGAGATAGTGTCTCCAAATCTTGAGTGCGAACACTATGGCGGCTAATTCCAAGTCATGCGTCGGATACTTTAACTCGTGCGGCTTCAACTGTCTTGACGCATATGCTATTACCTTACTGTGTTGCATCAACACACAACCCAAACCCTTATGTGAAGCGTCGCTGAATATTACAAAATTCCCTTGATCATCTGGAAGTACTAACACCGGAGCTGTTACCAACTTTTGTTTTAACTCTTGAAAGCTATTTTCACATTCTGCACTCCATTCAAACTTTTGATTCTTTCTGGTTAACTTGGTCAATGGTGTGGCGATCTTCGAGAAATCCTTGACGAATCTTCTATAGTATCCGGCCAATCCTAGAAAACTTCGCACTTCCGTAGGAGTCCTTGGCCTCTCCCAACTCATAACTGCATCAATCTTCGCCGGATCCACTTTAATTCCATCATTTCCAATAACATGCCCCAAAAATTGAACTTCCTTTAACCAAAACTCACATTTGGTAAACTTGGCATACAACTTCTCTTGTCGGAGTATCTCCAATGCTATCCAGAGATGCTGCATATGTTCTTCTTCCGATTTAGAATAAATAAGGATGTCATCAATAAATACCACGACAAATTTATCCAAATACTTCTTAAATACTCGATTCATCAGATCCATAAATGCGGCCGGAGCGTTGGTCAATCCAAACGGCACTACTAGGAATTCATAATGCCCATATCTGGTCCTAAATGCGGTCTTGAGAATATCTTCTTCCTTGATCTTTAATTGATGGTATCCCGATCTCAAATCAATCTTCGAAAAGCATTTTGCTCCCTTTAACTGATCAAAAAGGTCATCTATCCTTGGTAGCGGGTAGCGGTTCTTGATCGTTACTTTATTCAACTCCCGGTAATCTATGCATAGACGCATACTCCCATCTTTCTTCTTCACAAAGAGAACAGGTGCTCCCCATGGCGACGTACTTGGTCGTATCACTCCCTTATCCAATAATTCTTGTAGCTGGCTCGCCAACTCTTTCATTTCTGCTGGTGCCATCCTATACGGAGCCTTTGAAACTGGTTCCGTGCCTGGAGCAAGGTTGATCTCGAACTCAATTTGTCGATCTGGTGGTAAGCCTGGTAGTTCGTCGGGAAACACATCGGGGAACTCATTTACTACAGGAATATCCTCCATGCTGGGGCTGCCTCTCTCTGAATCCACTACATATGCTAGGAACGACTCACAACCTTTTCTAAGTAACTTCTTAGCCTGAATAATTGTAAGAAATAGTCGCTCTTGCCTCTGTCCCTTAAATACTACCTTCTCTCCACTCTTCGTCTTTAAATTCACTCTCTTGGTCTTACAATTTATCTGCGCGCTATTCTCTCCTAACCAATCCATTCCTAAAATTATATCAAACTCTCCCAGCTTGAAGAGTATCAAGTCGGCCGAGAACTTATATCCCGAAATATCAATCTCACATTTTGGACAAAATTGATTCACAGGAATCTTCTCTTGGTTCGCAATTACCACATTTACTACCTCACTCATAACCGTTTTATCACATTGGATCTTATCAACAAAAGATTCTGATATGAAAGATCTTGTGGCTCCCGAATCAATCAATACTTTGGCTTTGACATTATTGAGTAAAAGTGTACCTGCTATCACCTCAGAATTCTGAACAGCATCTTTCATCTTTAGATCAAATGTCCTTGCTGTTGCTTGCGGGGTTGGTGCGGGTGGTGGAGGTAATGCCAATACCTCAGCTGGCACGCTTGCACTGGTACTTGCCACGTTCATCAGAGCTCTGACTGGTCCTGTTGCCTTACACTCCCTAGCCATGTGTCCAGTCTTCCCACATTTGTAGCACGTAACTCCTGGCCTCGGCATCTTGCACTCATTTGCCAAATGTCCCTTCTGATTGCACCTATAACAGGTCATACTCAGCTTATTGCATACTCCGGGGTGCCTTCTTCCACAGTGCTTGCATTCTGGCCTCTGGAACCTGTTTTCTCCAACTTGCCCTTGGCTTGCCTGATTGTTCCCTTTTGATTCTTGCCTTTTGCCCAAATTTCCTTTCCTTTGAAAATTTCCGCCCTTCTGGAAACCAATCCTCTTTACATTCCGATCTTGCGAACTTCCAGCTTCAGACTTTTCTCCATAAAATGGAACCTTCCTCTTCTTGTTATCCCTCTCTTTCCTTGACTGCATCCCATTATTCTCAATTAGAGCAGCTTTCTGTACTACTCCCACATAAGTCTCAAGCTCAAACATAGCCACCCTATCTCTGATCCAAGGCTCCAATCCTTGCTGAAATTTCTTTGCTTTTTCCTCCTCAGTGCTGGTATACTTTGTCACAAACCTTGACAACTCAGTGAACTTCTTCTCATATTCCAGTACAGTCATGTTCCCTTGTTTTAACTCAAGAAATTTTAGCTCCATCTGATTCTGCATGTACTTAGGGTAATACTTGTCCAGAAATAACTTCTTAAATCTCTCCCAAGAAATCTGCTGAGTGACTTCCATAGCTTTTACTGATTCCCACCAATAAATGACTTCTCCCTTCAAGAAGTAAGTGGCATACAGCGTCTTCTGATCGTCCCCTAACTGTACCAACTCAAAAGCCCTTTCCATCTCCTTGATCCATGTGTTTGCTATCACTGGATCAGTGGTATCATGAAATACAGGTGGATTCACACTCTGAAAAACCTTGAAAGTGACAATTTGTCTTGGTGGTACTGGTGGTTCAGGTGGTTGATATGGCTCACGGTTATCTTGGTTTTCAATTCGTTGTTGAAGAGTTAGTTGTTGTTGAGCTATAGCATTGGTTTGCTGTTGCAAGGTTTCCAGTAGTTGAAGAATGTTTGGGTCTGTGGTGAAGGTGGTTGTTGGGTTCTTCTTTTTGGGAGGCATGATCCTGAAATAAGAGTTGTGTTATAACAAATATGAATGATAAAATGATTCGAGGGTATCGCATGGCATTCTTGTTTACATATGGGGTCACGTTTCCAAATTAAGCAGATATGATGATAAAAACATAAAATAACAGTTGAGAGCAAATGGAACAATAGCACATAATTATTGAAATTTTTAAAGGTCACAGTACATAGGATTGGGACATAGTCTGATTCTAGAAATAACAGGCTTATTTAAAGGAAAGACAGAAACAACTGGGGATTCCTTAGAGTTTGATAGTACAACAACATGAAAGGTAAATGGAAAGAACTAAGGCTCCACTCCATCTGAACGGGGCTTGGTAGACTTTTCCTCTCGAAGTGTCTTCACAATGCTCTGGAGCTCATCCGCCACCATCTGAATGACATACTGGCTGGTACGGTCCCGGTGCGCTGGCATCTCTTCAAGCTTAGTGTTGACGTACCCAACCAAGGTCTCAAGTCTCGCAATCATCTGCTCCTTGGGCTTCCCTTCGTAGTTTCGGCTGTCCGGATACACGTTCTTCAGTCGGTCTATCAGTCGGTCGTACTTGCCCTGAAGCATGTCGAACTCGCGCCTCAACTCAGCATACACGGAGAAAGCAATAGTGTCGTCCGACCCAGAGGATGACGAGGAATGCGCCCTTTGCTGACAACCAATAAGAGGAGTATTAATAATAATTTACTTTACCTACTCTCTCGCATAGTATCTATAACCTACTCACAAGTCCTATAACCTATTTGGGCTGTTCAGGGACTCTAAACCGTAGCTCTGATACCAAAACCTGTCACACCCCCAACTTAAATAGCAAAATAATTATAGCTATTACATCATTTTAAAGAGTATTACACAACCAAAATCCAAGATCTTTACAGTTTAGGGTTTGAAACAGCCCAACACTACCAACTATTACATCTGATTACAAATACCGAGTCCTCACACAACTATTATTACTTATTCTACCTGAGCTCGAACATAAGCGTCAGCATCACAGGTCTTACGGGCAGTCTGCTTGAATCTAACCATGGCTGCTAGCTGTAATATCAGGGTAAAGCAAGAAGTGAGCCAAAAGCTCAACAAGTGCAAACAATACAGCGCAAAGCATAAATCGGGATATACCTTTAGGAATGACAATGGAATGACATAATCAATGATAATCGAGAGATAAAACTTACGTGAGTTGGCATCATTTTGCTTGCATCAAAACAAATTTTAAAATCATACTTAATCAAAATCATTTTATGACGCTACGGATTACAGCCGGTGATCAGCCGCGAAGTAATCCCGAACCTCGCTGGGTTCTAAAACATTATTGGGAATCCCTAGGCAACTTTTAAGCCTAATATAAGTGTGGAAAGGACTCGCGTCTCAGTCCAGATCCACCATTCAAGAAAACATTTGTCCCCCTTTGGGACTGAAAAATCCACGTTTTAATCATTTTAAAAACTGATGCCGATTTATGACAAAATCTCTTTTGACTGTAATTATTTTTATCAAGGGATTATAGATCAACTTGAAACACTGGAAATATGACACTAAATCTCAGGGCCATGATCTACTAGACTTTACTATATTAGGGTAATTGAGAGGTTTCCATAAACAAGAACTTAGACAAGGAAATTAAGCCAGGCTATTGGATAAGATGAAAGAGTAATGCCAAACTAGGCTTAAAGCAATGGTTGTAGACAAGGTATAGGTATTGGAACATCAAGAAGATAGGCATCACTGGTACAAATAGGATAAAGGTGTTAAAATATAAAGAAAGTGATCATCAGCTCAGTATATAACAGGATATCAAGCTTTAGGGTAAGGATAGGGTTATCAAACAATCATGAATGTATTTAAGAAATGATTGGCTTTAAGGTATCAAAATAAAGTTTCTATCGAGGTTATTTCAAGAGTTGAATTCAAAGCATCAGGGTGCAACATCAAGATTTCTCAGGGATCAATAGCATGATAAACAAAAGGGATTAATAAGATATTATAACGCATCTCTAATTTATCATGGCATTAAACTATCATGAAAGACTTTTGAACTACTTGCAATATGTACTCGAGGGTTCATGGCATCTCTATGTAACTCACAGATAAACAAAAGATACTCTTGATTTAAATATATCAAAATGACTCAGGATAATTGCATCGATATATATATATGAACTGTTTACAGTAAATGCGAAGGTCAAGTTGAATCACTTGCCTTGAGATAGACTGGTCTGGTCTGACTGGTAGGAGCAACAACTGGAGCTTCACTCGACTTTTAAGGCAAGTTTTCCCTCGTCTCGAGATCCTACATAAATAATAATAATCCTCATTATAATATATTCCTTCCATCTTAACCTATTTACAACCCGAAATTAAACATGGATGGCACTTAGGCCTATACATACTTAATTCATATCCAACATTTATATTTTTAAATGTACACACGTAGCCACATAATCACATATCGTATATTAATACCAAATAACATCATATACACCATAATGCCACACTAGGCTTGGATGATCTCGACTCACCACTTAAGTTACTTGGTCGCTAACTAAACGAAGTCTTCGAATTTGGGTTTCCTAACTCAATGTGCCTTTCTTAAATTATCCAAAACCTATTGACCCTCACTTGTGCCTTTTGTTCTACTGATCTTACACTATCTTACAACTATGGTGGTCGACCTAATACTCACTTCTAAGTGTCCTAAAACTATGTGATAAGTGAAAGTGCTCACTGGTGCAAATTTCAGAATGGTAACTAAGGTTTCTTGAGTGCATTAGACACTCTTAAACTACAAGTTTTTCTTCAAAATTTTTACACAAGACTCTCCTGACCTAAGGGCATCTCACAAGCTTGATGTGGCTCAAAGGCCTGGCTTGGGCCTTCTTGGGCCTAAGCTAAAAGTCCAAGGTTCCCCTGTTTTTCTGGGCAGAAAATGCCCTGACTTGAATTAACTTGTGACACATGGTTCTAGCTCATATCCTATGAACTATGGTTGGAAAAACTTCTCTGACATACCCTCTAACTAAGGCCCAATTGGGCCTAATGAGGGCCTACCCATGACATGGCCAAATCTCCCTATTTCCAAGTTGCAACAAAACTGTCCCCTGCTGGACAGATTTTGTTATTCTACTTGTGCACCTAACCAAATGACATGCAAACCTCCAACCAACTCCTAAAACCTATTATATACTCCCCATACTAACTTCTGGTGGCTTGGGCCTCAAAGTGCCCATCAATGACATGGTCAAAACTCACTCTAAACTCAGGGTACTAAACTGATTTTTCTGCAGAAACTATAACTCTCATTTTCCAAGGTTTTGACTTGACAATCCCAATTATCAACAACTAAATACTTAAACCAAGACCTATACTTGGTGTTCTACTGAACTAACTCTTTTTTTTTTTTCTCAAAATACCCTTGGTGAGATCATCCTTACCTATGGTGCAACTATGGCAAAATAAAAGAGACTACTCTTTACAACTCATAAACCTTTATGCTTTTGAAACAACATGATATATATTTTTATAAAAGATAACCACAAATTATTACCATGCAACAAGAAGCATAAATCCATATTATCACATTATTCCTACTGAAATTAAGGCTCACTAACAAAATCTTTTCCAAATGATCAAAATCTTACAACAAACTAAGAGAATTCCACATGCATGCATGCCTTCGGGTTTTTCAACCCAAAACAACCCATTTTCTACATATATTCCATCTTAAAATTGACATGCAAGCCTAGCATAAGGTATACCTAGATGATCACTTAGCATGCAAGGAGTTTTATCAAATTATCACCACAAAATTTAAGTCATTATCACATAAACATGCAAAAATTGATCAAAACAACAAGAATGATTTCAAGGACCATTCATTCGGCTCCCATATGGTCATGGCCGAATGAAATGGATGGAAATGGCCATTAAATCATCAAGATTTTCCTTCTCATGACTTGGCACTTATCCATTCATTGTAGTCCTCTCAAAAACAACCTTAAATCCATAAGAATCAAGATTGTATATTTGAGTTTCACTAAAACCTTAACATGCAACTTTAAAACTTAAACTTTTTACTCAAAACTCTTTGGAATATAAATGATCATGATATAGGAAGTAATATTTACTTGTATGGGAGGTGGAAACTTGAATGTGGAATGAAGAAAAGGGGAGGGGGGTAGGGCTTCGGCAAAAAGCCGAGAGGAAAGGTGGGAGGAGGGAGAGGAGAGGGAGAAAAAATGTAGAAATGGTGGAGTGATCATCTTGATTGTTTGGTTTTTATTTGCCCACAAGTGAGTGGATGTGAGAAATTACAAGAGTAACCCTCTAGCCAAAGTTAGGCAAGTTTGCATGCAAGGTCAAGGAGGTAATTTGGCTAGCAATTTGTGAGTTAGTGGGGTGGTTATTGACTCTTTAGCCCTTTGGTTAAATAGAAGAGAGTTTGCATGCAAGGTTATTCATGTAATTTGATAATTATTAAGCAACTAATTTCCAAAGATTTATTTTTATATAATAAAGTACAAGTTCAAAAATTATAAAATTTATACCATAAAATAACTTGGATTTTTAGAGACTTTATAAAATCATTTTCAAAATTTGTGTACAAAATGTCTTTTAAAAGAAAATTTTTCCAAAGCTTAGAATATTCCTTATAAATCAAAAATAAAGAAATTAAATAAATTCTTGCTTTGAAAAATCATATACTACCCAGAGCAAATTTAAAATGCAAAAATTTTCACTCACACAAACGTACAAGCATTGAATATATTTTTATTTAACTTAATATTATTCACAAATAATATTACATAAAATGCCGGTCGTAACAACCAAACAGGAGTACACTTGTACACATCTTACTAGAGTACAATTCCAAGTGTAATGTGCAGCAGGTGTCTGATATGTCGTAATATTCTCAAGTCTCGTCACTGGTGCTATATGTTAGATACTGCTTCCTGATAATAACCTAGCACAATATACAAAATTACAATGATAACATTCCCAGCTTGCAAACAGCCATATCCCTCAGATAAACCTTTGCTGTTATCTCCAAAGGTAACCATGGGGCCAGCTTTCTCAATCCACATTTGATAGCAGGGCTCTATCTCCGGTCATATGTCTTGATGATCCACTGTCAAGAATCCACACTACCGGTTACACCTGTTTAATGCCCTGCACTACAAATGGATTAGACCTTCTTCGGAACCCAAACTTGGTTGGGCCCGGCATACTTGTAGAACTGTCCTTTGTCAGGCAAAACAACATTTTTAATTTTAATTGCCTCAACTTTCTCAATGACTGAACATTTGACCTTGTAAACAGCGTTAACAAATTTCTATTTAAGCTTAGGCACAAATGTCTCCTTTCTAGCCTTAGAAGGACTAGCAGTCTTAGACCTATCATGCTTCTTGTTATTCACATGCTGACGAGGAGTAGTCTTATCATTAGACACATGCTTACCATTAAAATAAGCATACATCATATTAAAAGCACAAGACATACAATTAGCAACACCACATGCTTTATGAGAGTGATTAACAGCAGGCAATTTATGCATGGTAGACATGGCATTATTGTTATCCAACTCATGTGTGTCTGAGTTAGTCTCAGTTGCTTTCACAACTTTGACTGGAACTTTCGACTCACTTGACTTGGAAACAATCTTCTCATTAGCATGATCCTCAGCACGTATTTCTTCTTGAATAACAGAAGAGGTCGCATCAAATGGTTCAGCAATTGATGCTTTATAGAGGGGTTCATCAACACCCTTAAGCACATGTGGTACTTCCCTCCCTTTAGCACAGACATGAGGAGGGGAGTTTATGCCTAATTCTCCAATAGCAGCATTGTAATCATAACCTATTCCAGATGTTTGATTAACAGCTTGCTTACTGTAGAACTCTTTAGCCTTCGTACAAGAATTGAAGTAGGCTCTAACCTTAGTCTCAAGACCGGTGATCTTGTCTTTGAGAATAGTTTCGAGTTTTCTATAACAGTCAACTCTATTCTCTAGAAAAGATACCTGTTCTTTTAATTTGTCTTGATTAATGTGCACAAGTCTTAATTCATTGACCTCTTTCTCAAGGTCTGTGATCTGTAAACTTAACAGTTCATTATCACGACGTGCACAATCTAAGTTACCTCTTAGATGATAAACCATTTCAGCATCAGAAAGTTTGTTGGGTCCCAATGTGTTTGTAGAAGGGGGGGTTGAATACAAACAGTACCGAATAATCGAATTAAATGTGGAATAAAAAATGTGAAACAAAATTCAAGTTAAATAAAAATATTATTAAACTTGAAATGTGTTACAACAACTGTATCGATTACAAGGTATTAATCTCAAATCAATTATCACAAATTTAGAATAAATTCGACATGAACTTTTTCTATTTTTGCAATAATTAGAATCAAATGCTAAACGCGATTTGAGATTAAGTTCTAGGGATTTTAATCCGCTAGATTGATACACAAGAACAAGATAAAGATTTCTAGTGGATTAGATTTAACATTACAATCTAGAAATTATGATCTTGATGTAAGCAGAGAAGAAAATAAAATGTTTCAGGAGGCGGCTGCTTTTGTTCTTGACTTGTGTGTTTTTTGATTGAGATTGAAAACAATTGCTGCTTCTCTGCTTCTATTTAAACAATCAGCTGAGTTAATTGAATTGGAATGACAATCCTTTAAGCTTGTATGACTTTCGGTAGGACAATTGAATGAACTAGCAAGACAATCTGAATGAACTAGCAAGACAATCAGAATGAACTAGCAAGACAATCTGAATGAACTAGCAAGACAATCAGAATGAACTAGCAAGACAATCACCCTCCTAGAGTGACTTTCGGTGTAACAATTGAATTTGGCCTAGCATGACAATCGGTATGACAATCCTGATTGTCATGCTAGTTCATTTTCAATTGTTTTGCTGATTTAAAGCTTAAATTTAATCCAATTAAACTTCTGAAAATTCCTAAAATTCCTAGAATTAATTCAGAATTAATTAATCAATTAATTCAATTAATAAATAAATTATTCTTCGCAGATATAATTTATTTTCTTAATTAAATTAGATGACTCAATTAATTAATAGAGAATTAATTCTAGTCTTGAGCAGCAACCATTCTTCTGCAAATCTTCTGAAAATCACTGAAAATTATGAATCAATTCCACCACTTCAACGTTGACACTCGATGTACTGTCTGGTTCATGAGTGACTAACTTCCGTGACGTTTCTTCATGTCTTGACTCTGACACTTTGATTTTCTTCAGATTAAATCCTTGTAATTAATGATACTCTGACGAGATCTCTGTCACTTGATTAAATCCACAATCTTGACTTATATCACTGAGGCATGATCAATTTCTTGAACTTCTTCCAGTGAATTAATTCCTCAAGTCTGTAGATGAACCTTGTCTCTGAATCCTTTGACAGATATTACTTTGCGAGATCTCTCTGACGGTCGATCCACTATTTACTTATTACATTCTTATTTGAGTTGAGTTGAATCCTCGAATATACAAATAGGTCTATGACATATGACTTACAAAGTTTTACCTCTATTCTTGACGATGAAGCTTTTCCATCAATAGCCATAAGAGCAAGATTTCCTTCATCTTCATCTTCACTGTCAGTATCATCCCAGCTTCTTCCCTTTGCCAGATAAGCCCTTTCAGAGTTCTTTCTTACTTGCTTTGGCTTCCTACATTTTGTGGCAAAGTGTCCCAACTCATTGCAGTTATAGCATCTAATGGTGCTTCGATCAACCATCCCTGTTTTGTACCCACCACTGCTGGTGTTAGAGGATGAAGATCCACCTTTCTGGAATTTGTTGTAGTTGGACTTGTACTTAAGCTTGGGATTCCTCCTGAATCTGACATGGGAGAATCTCTTGACAATTTGGGCCATTGATTCATCTTCCAATTGCTCCAGCTCTTCCAAGGAATAAAAATCATCACTTGATTGATTTGTAGTAGGAGGATCATATTCTGCTACTAACTCATTTTCCTCACCCTTGGAAAACTGTACCATTCTTTCTAACTGTTGAGATTGTTGTTGTTGTTGACCTTCAGCTACAAGTGCAGTAGATGTGCTGACCATTCTATCCTTCCCATAGACTTCCTTCTGTTGAATCTGCTCCAACTCATAAGTTTTTAACACTCCATAGAGCCTGTCCAAAGAAATCTCACTCAGATCTCTAGCTTCTCTAATGGCAGTGATTCTATGTTCAAGATGAGCTGACAGTGTTAAAAGGAACTTTTTGTTGACCTCCCTGATTGAATAATACTTTCCATTGATGTTCAGGTTGTTGATCAACGCATTGTACCTCCCAAACACTTCAGTAATTCCTTCTCCTGGATTTGATTTGAAATGTTCATATTCAGAGGTTAGGATTTCCAACTTGTTCTCCCTAACTTCCTCTGTGCCTTCATTAATTACCTCAATAGTTTCCCACATGTGTTTGGAATTTTTACAGTTCATCACATGTCTGTTCATCAAGGGATCAAGGGAATCAATTAATATTAATTGAAGGCTGGCATCCAAGGAGGCTTCTTCCTTCTCAGCAGGAGTAAAATCTTCAGGCTCTTTTGGATAGGTTCTAGCTTCAGTAGTCACCACACCATCTATTATTACCTCCGGTTCAATAACCATCGGAGTTTTTATACCCTTCTTTAACAAGTTTGAATATTTGGGATTTGCAACTTGTAAAAATAATAGCATCTTCTTCTTCCACATGATATAATTCTCTTTATCAAATTGTGGAATTTTAACGGTTCCAACTTTATGTGAAGTCATTATGAATTTTTGAATAAATAAAAATTCAAGGAGTTGAAAAATCACAAAAGTCTAGGATCTTGATTTGTTCGTTAATCAGAAGGCTCTGATACCAATTGTTAGGTCCCAATGTGTTTGTAGAAGGGGGGGTTGAATACAAACAGCACCGAATAATCGAATTAAATGCGGAATAAAAAATGTGAAACAAAATTCAAGTTAAATAAAAATATTATTAAACTTGAAAGGTGTTACAACAACTGTATCGATTACAAGGTATTAATCTCAAATCAATTATCACAAATCTAGAATAAATTCGACATGAACTTTTTCTATTTTTGCAATAATTAGAATCAAATGCTAAACGCGATTTGAGATTAAGTTCTAGGGATTTTGATCCGCTAGATTGTTAAACAAGAACAAGAGAATGATTTCTAGTTGATTGGATTTAACTTTACAAGCTAGAAATTGATCTTGAAGTTGCAGAATAGATGTAATATTTTTCTGCTTCTTTTTCTCTTTTGTTCTTCTGTATGTTCTGTTTTTGCTGAGTTTTTGGATGATCTTGTCTTCTGCTTCTTTTGTTTCTTTTTAAGTAAACAGCCGAATGCAAATGAACTGCAATGACAATCCTTTGAACCAGCATGACTTTCGGTATGACAATTGATTGTCATACCGATTGTTACATAAGTACAATTCAGATTGTCTTGCAAAGATTAATAACAGATTTTTTAATCTAATAAAAATTCTAACAAGACAATTAAATGAATTAGCATGACTTTCGGTATGACTATTGATTGTCATACCGATTGTCATACTAATACAATCAGTTTGCCTTGTTTCAATTTAAATAGATTTTAAACCAATTAAAATTCTGAAAATTCCTAAAATTAATTCAGAATTAATTAATCAATTAATTCAATTAATAAATAAATTATTCTTCGCAGATATAATTTATTTTCTTAATTAAATTAGATGACTTAATTAATTAATAGAGAATTAATTCTAGTCTTCAACAGCACCCATCCTTCTGTAGATCTTCTGAAAATCACTGAAAATTATGAATCAATTCCACCACTTCAACGTTGACACTCGATGTACTGTCTGGTTCATGAGTGACTAACTTCCGTGACGTTTCTTCATGTCTTGACTTTGACGCTTTGATTTTCTTCAGATTAAATCCTTGTAATTAATGATACTCTGACGAGATCTCTGTCACTTGATTAAATCCACGATCTTGATTTATATCACTGAGGCATGATCAACTTCTTGAACTTCTTCCAGTGAATTACCTCCTCAAGTCTGTAGATGAACCTTGTTTCTGAATCCTTTGACAGATATTACTTTGCGAGATCTCTCTGACGGTCGATCCACTATTTACTTATTACATTCTTATTTGAGTTGAGTTGAATCCTCGAATATACAAATAGGCTATGACATATGACTTACACATTGTTCTTGCAACTTCAATAAGAGATATGTTCTTCCTTTCCACCACTCCATTTTGTTGTAGGGTTCTTGCTGCTGAAAACTCATGCATGATCCCATTCTCTTCACAAAAAAATCTCATCACAGAATTCTTAAACTCAGTTCCATTATCACTCATGATTGTTTTAACCTTGAAATTAGGATGACTTTTGACTTGTCTTATGTGATTGATGATGATTTCACTAGCTTCATCTTTGGATTTGAGAAAATATGTCCAAGAGAACTTTGAGAAATTATCCACAATTACTAGGAAGTATCTTTTCTTTGAGATGGACAATACATTGATTGGTCCAAATAAGTCCATGTGTAGTAACTGTAAAGGTTCTTCAATTATTCAGTCAAGCTTTTTTTTGAATAATGTCGTGATCTGCTTACCTTTCTGAAAAGCATCACACAATCCATCCTTTGAGAATTCCACTTGAGGAATGCCTGTTACCAAATCTTTCCTGACTAGTTCATTCATAGTCTTGAAGTTTAGATGGGATAGCTTCTTGTGCCATATCCAACTTTCATCTTGACTTGCCTTGCTGAAGAGACAAGTAACAGATTCTGCATTTGATGAGTTGAAGTCAGATAGATACACTGAGAACCACTTTGTTATTTTTCTTGTTAGTCACAACACAGGCTTCAGAATTGAATGTTACTGAGTTGCCCTTGTCACAAAGCTGGCTGATACTCAATAGATTATTCTTGAGTCCATCCACTAGGGCAACTTCCTCAATGATGACATTGTCTTTAGAAATCAAGCCATGTCCCACAGTATAACCCTTATTGTCATCTCCAAAAGTGATATTTGGGTCAGCTCTCTCCTTGAACTCAGTGAGTAGGGTAGAATCTCCAGTCATGTTCCTTGAGCACTCACTATTCAAATACCAAAGATTCTTACTATTTCCCTGCACACAACAATCAAATCAAGTTGATTTTGGTTCCTAAGATTCCTTGGGTCCTGTTTTGTTAGCCTTTTTCTTAGGTTTCTTAGGCTTGTCCTCATTTGACTTAGGTATATGAGATTCATCCTTAGTCATTTGAGTAGAACCTTTAAAACATTCATCATTATAGAATTATCATGCACAGGTTAATTTACATGGAAGGGTATATTTTGTGCAAACATATTATTCCAGTAAGGCCTGCTAAATGGCATTTAAGGCATACCAAATGCAGCATAGTAAGGATTTTGTGCAAATGACATATTAGAAAATTGTGCATTCCTATTATGTGTAGGCATAACATTCACAAGCATGGTAGGAATGTTAGGAAAAGAAGGAGGTGCAGACATGGGTGCAGGCATAGCAAGTTTGCAATTAACAGACAAATGATTAACACTACCACACTTCACACAGATTTTTCTAGGTGCATATTTATCAGGTGTATAGTTGTTATGTTTATTAATTCCTATTTTCCCATTTCTATTGTTTTTCCTTTTAGATTCTGCCTTAGCCTCAATTTTCTCCAATCTTTCATTCAATTGCTTGATTGATATATGGCCTACATTGATTCTCTAGTCCTTTTTCACTTGACTTGTTTCTCCTGGAACAAAGTTCTTGGAAACTGCCCCATATTTATCATTTAACTTAGCTAGCTGGGATTTGCTAACAGGATTTCTTTCACTTAACGGATGTGTTTCCTTGTCTTTCGACGGATAATTCTTTTCATCATTCGACGGATAACATTCATCATCCATCGAATCCACATCCGTTGAAAGACCTTCTTCCAAGTTGGAATTCAGTTTCTCCTTGCTCTTTTTCCAGGCTTCATCATAAAAGGATTCTATACCTTGAACTTTAGTAATTTAAGCATGGACATCTCTGGATGATTTCCATGCCTTGATTACTTCATGTTCTCGTTTAAGTTGCTTTCTTAAAATCTCCTCTTTCTTTAAGGATTCAGTTAGTTCATCTTTAGCAATCTGGCACTTTATCTTCAGTTTCTCAAACTGAACAAATTGAGTTTCTAATAGATTGTTTCTTTCACTTAAAAACAAATTTTTCTCTTTAATTTTAGTGTTTTCTTTAGTGAGAGATTTGAGTGTAACACGCAGATGATATAATTCAGTAAACATGTCATTTATATCATCATTACACTCAGCTTTAGATAAATGTGCTAGATTAGTGGTGAATACCTGATTACTTGAAGAACTAACTTCTGCTTCATCTGATTTGGCCATCAGGGCTAGATTGACACAGCTTGTATCCTCATCTTCATTCAATCCATCAGCAGCCCAGTCATTTTCTTGAGTTAGAAAGCCCCTTTCCTTTTGTTTAAGCAACTCAAAGTACTTCTTTTAATAATCCACAGGCTCAAACTTCTTTCTATCAGAATCAGGCTTTCTGCATTCACTTGCAAAATGACCACTCAAGCCACACTTGAAACATTTAAATTTTTACTTGGCAGCCATGTTTCTGTTGGGCTTGGATGCTCCAAAATTCTTCTTGAATTTGAGCTTGGCAAACCTTCTGGATAGAAAAGTTAAATGTTCATCTATGTCATCCATATCATCTTGACTAAGATGGTCTTCATGTTCAGCTACTTGCTCTTTTCCTTTGCCTTCACAAACTCTAGGGTTTAGTGCAGATTCCACAGCTTCAACCTTTATCTCTTTCTATCTCTCTTGCTCAGCAACCAATGCAATGGATCCTCCATTCTTCCTTCCTTTTTCCAGCTTCTCATCTTGCTCTATTTCAAGCTTATAGGTCTTTAAAATCCCATATAGTCTATCCAAGGTAAATTCTTTGTAGTCTTGAGAATTTCTTAATGAGACTGTCATAGGCTTCCATTCCTTTGGCAGAGATCTAAGGAATTTGAGGTTTGAGTCTTTTGTCTGATAGACTCTACCATGCAACTTTAGAGCATTTAGTAGTTTTTGAAATCTACTAAATATATCAGTGAGTGACTCATTTTATTCACTATGAAAATGCTCATATTGCTGAATTAAGAGTTGCATTTTGTTTTCCCTTACCTGCTCAGTTTCATCACATATAACTTGAATTGTATCCCAGACATCCTTAGCAGTTTTACAGTTTATGATGTTGTCAAACATGTCACCATAAACACCATTAAACAAAATATTCATGGTCTTCTTATCCTTATAAACTTGCTTAATATCTGGAGCAGACCATTATGCTCTAGGATTTGGGATGGATGGCTCATTTCCTGTAGCAGCCCTCATGGGAACATGTGGACCTTTCTTAATACAGTCCACATATCCTTCATCTTGAGAAAGAAGATGCAGGTGAATTTTCACCTTCCAGTGGTGATAATTGTCTTTTTCCAGAAATGGAATCTTTACTCTCACAACTATTCCATTCATCTTGTTAGTTGTTGTGATCTTTAAACTCTCTGAACTTCAAGAGCTTGCTCTGATACCAATTGTTATTCCCAAACAATCTAACAAAGAATTACAGAATGGGGGTTGAATGTAATTCTGGCTACTTTTTAAATATTAAGAACTGTTCTACTATGAATATGTAACTGTGTTTGATTTGGCTAAAGTGCGGAATAAAAATATTGAGAAAATAAAATACAAAGTAATCAAATATAAGTATTTAAAAACTTTCTAGTGGATAGAACTTTTTCCACCAGAGATATATATTAATTTGAGAACTCTTTGATGCAATGTTTGCATACAGCTGCTTACAAGTTAAACTTACAGGTACCGAGAAATTCTTTATAAATATGGCTTTATCTATTTCTCTGGTAATTGCTTACTAACTTGGATATTATTCTACTTGATACTCTTGGTTTATATATCACCAAGTTACATGATAAAGAGACAAAACAAATAAGGAAAAATGTTTCTAGTCTAATTTCATGCTCCTTCATTTCTCTATCCAGCATCTTTAAATATCTTCAGTTTAGCATGGAAATGGAAATGCTTCTTTGTTCTCTAAAACCTGTAAATAGGCTGCCACATTCCATTTGCATACAATCAACATATGTGAATGTCAAGTCACTATCAACTGCTTTTGAATTTGATCATCCATTGAAACTCTGTGGGATCATCCGTTGAGACTTTGTTGAATCATCCATTGAGAGTATGGTTCATCATCCGTTGAAGCTTTTGTTGATCATCCGTTGAAACCTTGTGGAACATCCGTTGAGAGTATCTTCATAGTAGTTAACTCCATTTCACTTTAAAAAGATTACAAGGCATCTAATATTTACAATTAGCCGACCTATCTTGCATATTAATCTAATAGTCAACATGACTTAAAACATTCTTCAACATCTAGTTCTCTGAGGCATTACAATATGCATAAATGTGCTACTAAACTTATTATTACATAAGCTACCTTTTTAATGGATGTTAAAGTGAACATCCGTTGAAAGCTACAAAATCACTAAGTTAAATCTACTAAGGTGTTTTGTTTAAATTATCATCAGGTATACAATATATTCCTAACATATTGATTGTTGATTGGAATAGAATAATAGGGGGATAATCTAATAAATAGAAGAGATAATGTTAAAGCATTATGTATATATTAACTGATAATTGGTAAGTCGGAAGAAATATATGAGTTGAATTTTGATTACGTGTTAAGTGTTTTATCGAGATACGTGATATGTATATGTGAAGGGGGTATAGATACGGGGTTTGTTAGTTATAAGTTAAAGTCGATAGACTGTTTAGTGATTATAGTATTGTGTTATTCTCGTAAAGGATCTGGACGAAACGTGCAATGCTGAAGATGTATAATGTAACACCCCCAAATCCGGGGTCGGGGATCCGGGTTGTCACGAGTTCCATTTCCCTTAATAACACCCAATCTTAATAATTAATCAACTATTCTGTACTGTGACCCCACCATAAACACACACACCACAAGTTATAGTCTTAGAGATGAATATCCAAAAATAATCACAAGTCGTTTTATTCCACAATTATATGCCAATACACCTTAAAAGGGTTTCTGAATAAATTTACATTTCTTTGCCATTATTACAATTCATAAATATACATAAATCTGGTTCATCAATAGTTGAAAACCTAGCCTATTGGTAGCTCCTACCTCAGCTACGGTGGCATCAACGCTTCCAGAAAACTGCGGAACATTTTCTAACCGCTTGCGGATTGGAGGCTTGGTCCTGTTCATCTTGTCTAGCTGATGTTGTGTGATGAAAGAAGAAAGAAAGGGTGAGCATCAAGCCCACCAAAATAATATGTATAATGATTTACAATATATGAGCATTCTCATAGTACTCATGAAAGTCTTGGTCAAGAAGAAATGAACCAAGTTTGATATCTTACCGTGACCAAGTCGCAAAATATTAAGTATATATGTACATATATACTTTTCGCAATCTTTGAAATCCTCTGACATGTATAATATACACAGAGTTCCCGTTTATAACTGTATAAAATATCGTTGCAAGGTGATCTCATATATCTAACCTTGTCTCAACGTTTTTCCGAAAATCTTTGACATGCACAAGATAATCATTTACTAGATATAAGTTTAAAAGATGAAGTTACAAGATACTCCAATATACTTATATCTGAATACTCTTGAACTACCACCGTTCAAGTTATAATCAGTTTCAAAAGTTCATCACCCAGATGAGACTACAAGATAAGACTTGAATAGATTTAATCCTTGAAATATCATTATAAATAATGAAGTTACGAGATACTTCATTAAGTCCCGATATATATATATACACCTATATATATATACATTTCATACACTCCTTGAAAACCTCTGCTATGAAAATTATAAACAGAGTTGCAATATCCAATGAATTTGGAAAGGAGAAAACCTTGGCATAAACCTGATATCTTGCTGATCAGGCAAAGATACCAATAAGTAACCTTTTCTACTAGTAGATGGATGAATTCCCCACTGGTCATCACCCTGGCCGTAATAGGACCTTATGCTGGACTGCCACTCAGCCACTTACGCATTTGATGGACTCCCACTGAGCCACTTACACTTTCATGGACTCCCACTGAGCCCATGTTGCTTATGCCGACTCAAATAGATGGACTTACTTCCCGAACGTTGGGTAAGTAATCAATTCATTTATCAAAACAACAACCTCGTTGCGAATATAAAATACACCACAGAGCCGAATCCTTTAGATTTTTGAACGAGTATTCAAGTCCCCTTCAAAAGGAAGATCTTAAATTTGAAAACGAGTTTTGGGATCCGCTCTAAACTTTAAAAGTCAATTTGAAGACTCGAAAACATTTTTAAGAATGTTTGGAGTACTGCTGATTTATTAAAATAAATCAGTCCCAATATATTAGAAAATATCTGAATATTATTATTTAAATAATAATATTCCCAAAAAGGATAATCTCTATAAAATAATCGAAGTAGAAGTGTTAAACTCATACTTGAAATGGGTATTAAATAACCAAAGATATACTTATACGAAAGTACTATCTTTATTTGAATAATCAAAAATAAGTTTGATTATCGAAACATTATTCTTTAATAAAATAAAGAATATTACTTAGTAAATAATCGGAGTCATAAGTCCTCGAATGAATATTCAAAATAATATTCATTAATAAAATAAACGGAGTCATAAGCCCTCGAATGAATATTCAAAATAATATTCATTAATAAAATAACGGAGTCATAAGCCCCCGAATGAATATTCAAAATAATATTCATTAAATAATATAAACTGAGTCATAAGTCCTCGAATGAATATTCAAGTAATATTCATTAAATAAAATAAAGTTATCGAATAAACCTTATTCGATTAATAGTTTTGAAAACTATATCAATATATATATAACTATATATATATCATATACTCGGGAACATCTACTCCCGGTTTTAGAAAAGGGTTCACCTTTGGGTCCCCTATCCTCAGGGTATACGCAACTACTGCTTATCTCTAGCATAGGTATTATGCAACTAATAAGCATTTGTACCAACAGATATATAAATCAAGAATACGAAACAGGCATGCATATATACCATATCACATGCTACAATATATCGCAAGAATTTGCTAATAACAAACATGCATTTATCACAAGATCATGCATATACACATATACATCACAACAACAGTTATACAGGTAGAAAACTTGCCTGAGCGACTGGGGGTTATAAATGGCTTGGGACAAGTCTGGTAACCTATAAACAACATATAAGTTGGAATCAAACCAAAGTCACTTATAAATCTATACTTTAACCAATTTAGACTCTAACGCTCGCTTTGCGCTTAATGATTCTCTTAAGTCGCTCGAGTACCCTCGGCTCCACCATTTTTAATAAATTAACCATTACGAGTTTTAAGGCGATTCTTTCACGAGTACCTTACCAACTGCCTAATCCACTTTAAATAAATGTTTCATACCCCAATTAGTCATTTAAGGTCCTTAACCAAGGTTTCAAAGTAAGGCGAGGGGTAATGGTTCGGTCGTGAAACGCCGTTACTTAAAACGGTCGTTTCTCCTAAACTGTACATCGGAATCAAACGAACTACATATCAAAACGAAGCTCGTAATATGAACTATCTAATCATGGCAATGGTAAAAACATAGCAGTGAGTTCACGGGTCCTAATGTTAAGAACAAAAACAGCCTAAAGTAAATCGGACATTAAGACGGCTATGTTTACGCGATTACCCAAAATTTAAAACACTCCAATTCAACCCACAATCAATCCACCATCACAACCCAATCAAAACTCCATCCATACTACATCATAACAGCCCCAACAACTCAACATTGACAATTTATACTTATTCTTAAACTTGAATTTAACTACACTTAAGTTCATTAATCAACAATCCAAGAATTACCACTCCAAAACTTCACAAAACTAACTAATCTCTACATTCACAACAAGCAAGCCTCCCATGAATTAAAATCAACAAAACTAAACCTAATTACTTAAATAAAGTTAGGGTTTGGAGGGGTTATACCTTCCTTGGAGAGTGGAGAATCAAGAGAATGGCTTGGAATCAACCTTAAAGTCCTTATCCAAGCTTAAACTAAACAAAACTTCAAGAACAAAAATTTTAGTTCTTGAAAAACACTATTCACCATCTTCTTCCATGATTTTTAGGAAGAGATTGTGAAGGATTTAGGAGCTCAAACTTATAGGATATCCATAACTATGCATAAGGAGTCTTAGATAAATACCTTGCAATTTAACAAAGCTTGGAACTAGGTTTTTGATTTTTCTTTCTTTGGAAAAGAAGAAAAGCCGTGAGCAAAGATGAAGAATGGTGAAAAAATTTGTGTTTTTGGTGAAAATGAAGTGTTGGCTTGGTTGGTTGACCTTTTGATTTGTTTTGTTACCTTTTTACCATGGTAATTTTTTGTGTGGTTCTAATTCAACCAACAACACATTGCTTGGTCATGCTTATGTCACCATGTGATGTCACCCTCCCTCCTTTGTCCTCTTCTCATTGGTTTGATGACATCATCCCCACTAATCTCTTTGATTCACTTTTAATTATTTGGCTAATGACCGCTGATCTGTTATACGGTTCGCTTAACTTTCATTTTCGTTTATCGTTTGAGGGATCATACCCGGGATCTTATTACTTAGGTTCCCTTAACCTTTCTCAATACATTATATTCCTTTTATGATCCTCTATTAAAATCCTTGAATTTAAATCCTTTTTATCCTGTTACCTTATACTCAATTCTTTCGATATCTGGTGGATTTCCGGGAAAAATCAAAGTGTTCGGAATTGGATTCTGACGATCTTTACATACACTTATATACCATATAGAGTACTAATAAAATCTCAGAATATCAATAACAGAACCCCTACATAGTGTGGCATGAAAAGTTTTTTTATTCAGCATAATCTGCAAAATCACTATTCATAAGGGTTTCAAAAATTTCCAAAAATTCGGGTTATTACATATAAAAGGTCAAATGGTGTTGCAAAGTGAATAAGGAATAAGTCGAGAAAGAAATGATGTGTTGTAAATAGAGTATAGTCAGAGTTTATCTTTGCGTTATGTTATGCATAGATGGTGAAGTATGAAGTATGAGACTGAGCTGTGAGTTTGGAATCGGAATTAAGGCAAGTTTCTTAAATTCCTTTCTCATATTTGTTGCATATATTATGATATTTCTTTCAAAATTAAGGTATCAGTTTATGTTGTGAACCACATCTGGTAAACCTTTAGTTCTGAGAATGAAACCCATGATTTCTTTCTACCTCCGAATCCTGAAAATCCAAACACTTTATCATATCCTATTAATACATACCCTACAATACGATGCCACTTTAAATTCATCAGGTACTTTTCATTCAATGAATACATACCCATGTATACCTGATTTCGTTTCATGAACACCAAACCTTTGTTATTACAAGGTTGAAACTCTTGTCGCATATGATTTGATTCTCAAATGTAAACGTTGTTTTTAGTTAAATGTTTTATAACTGTTGATTATGATTTTGTTTATGGAAATAAATGTTTTTATTGAATTGAATTATTAGAATTGGATTGTTTTTTTTATAAAATATATGGACTAGATTCATGGTCAGACCAGATTCGTGGTAAAATGTAGGCCAACGTGTGCCTTGGATGTAGTATAGAGAACATGGTTGTATGCCATGTTCGGGGTTAGTGTGTGACTGCTCAACAGCCTAACCTTTGGTTTTAGTTAAAATGAGATAAGTCAAATTTAATAATTCCTTTGAATGATTGAATATCCTCGTTTTCAATTGACACAAAGATAGATGAATCTTTTTATATACTACCTTAAGCTTGTGAATTCTTGATAAACTATTTCAGATTGTTGTTGCTATATTAGTATTTGGTGAGCATTGTTGCTCACCCTTTCTTTTCTTATAACCATTTAAGAAAGGCTTAAAGATGAGTTGCTCGAGTTCGATAGCATTTAAGGCTAAGGCTAGGCAAAGAGCATGAGTGGTTAAGTTATCCAAAGGTCAAAGAAGGTATCCAGGGAATTGGAGGAGGAAGGTTCAAGTTAGAGGTGTTTATTGAGATTCTGTTGTAAATCAGGTTTGTAAATAAAGTAATCTCGATCCTTCTTATCGAAGATGACTTGATATTGTAAAAGATGTTGTTTATTAATCATAGTGATTTTTTCTAATTTTCAATACTGTAAACTGTATGTGATCCTGTTTTTAGGGGGTTAAACTATTTCCTTTTAAATTCTTTTCAAATGTTCAGATTTTTAAATTCATTGGTTTTTTTATTATCTTTTCATAAATACCGATTTTCAAAAGTGTTTTAAAACGTGGTTTCCATGTGATGAAGGCAAATCTAGACCCCCGGATTTGAGGGACGTCACACATTACATGGCTCGAGTTTAATATATAATATATAGTTAAAGAAATTAACTATATTGTACATTAAATATTTAATCGAATTATATATTTTTTTATTATTACTTGGGTATCAATAATTTATTTATGCTCATTATTTAAAATTCGGTTCTAACATAATAGTAACCTAAAAGGTCATACAAAGAATGCTTGGATGATTATTTAATTTAAATTCAGATTTAATTCAATAAAAGTAAATAGAATTATTTATTAATAATGAAGTGAGACCTAATTAAATGAATAAATGTTACTTTTGAATTTACTATTATTAATAAATCTGAAATTCAGTTGTTTGTTGATTATATAAGTCTTATTTAGATAACAATAAAAATATCATATTTATGAAAACTCTTAATTGGATTATAGTTAGAATTTCTTTTTCATTCATCTATATAACTCTCTTAATACTAATTTTTGGGCTAGTTTTTTAGTAGATAAAAAAAAATCCTAGCAGCTAAGAAGAGAGAGGGGGGCATGTACATGCTCTTCTTCCATTCAAGTGTTCGTGTTAATATTATTAGGGATGAATACATTGTTCATTACGGAATACGTGAGTGATCGAGTAATGCTTGGACCTTCATTAGTCATACATATAATCTTTTAAAGCTTTTCAAAGTAAATATTCTACGTACAAGCTACTTATATATTTTTCGCATAGATCATGCGGATGGTTTCAATATTTTTTTGTTTTTCAGTTTATTTTACATCATTTTCGTTGTATTTAGACCTGTGAACTCCTTCATATGCATACTTTGTACTTATATTTACTATGTACCGATATTATAGTTTATATAATATGACTATAAAATTAAACTGAAAAATCAATATAGTATAATAGTTATGACGTAAATCGTCCCAATAGGAAAACATACCATTAATTAAAATAAATGAAAGTACTAAATTAGCATATACTACTAATAGCATAATATCTATTAGCTTTGAAACATATAAGTTGAAGTCACTTTACACACATTCAAATATAATAAGTAAATGTTTACATAAGACATTTATTGAATTACAATACATGTATGTTATTATTTTGTATGGTTGAAGAACTGAAATAATAACATATTACCAATCATATTTTTTAACCCAATTTGCCATATCATTGCTGAAATAAAAACCATCTGGACTGACTTTCCAATAACATGTAGGATCTCCAAATTCGTTTATACAATCTCCACGAAAACCCATTGTACGATCCTTATAAACATCAAATACACGGTCCTTTCCATCCCAATAAAAATGGCAAAAAAATAGTGTACTACGAAAAAATATATTAGGTTTGAAACCCCAATCATAGATGTCTCCATTCTGGAGAATGTGATACCCGAGATCATCATCCTTCGATTGACAACGAAGTAACAAATAAGGATTGGGACTTGGAAGATTATTAAAGATAGTTACGGTTATGCGTTTTGAACATCTTGTAGGGTTCACAAAGAGAAATGACATGAATATGAATGAGAGCAATTTCGTGGAAAATTTCATGTTTTTTGTTCAAGATGTTCTAATTTTGTTACTCTTTCTACAACATCCACTTGGATATTTCTTAATTTATAGAAGAGTGAGATAATTTTATTAGTTATATTAATAAATTGGTTTATAATTATAGTATCTAATTTCACATGGAAATCGATCTTTTATTATCATGCATATCATTACTTCCATCAACGTTTTAAATATTTTGGGTTATATGTCCATTTTTGTCACCTTTGAATACATATATATATATATATATATATATATATATATATATATCAAGAGACACATAATTTTTTTAACAAATTATTTTGTATAATTTATATATAAACTTTATGCCCACGTTCACATTTATAAGATACTTTTAGATTGTGTAACTGTTTTAATATTATTTCTTTTTGACCTAAAATTTATTTAAACCTAAAGTTATATTAATTAAATTTTTTAATTTATACCCAAATTAATTAGGATGGATTTGTTTCCTCATTATTTTCCTCCAAACCTTTAGAAAAATGTTAATTTCGCTGAAGTTATATGAACATGTCTTCGATTAGGTGGTCTTCGATTATTGCATTTAATATAGTGCGAGTAGTAAAGCTATAAAGGGGCCCTCAATTACTATTCTTCCTAAATATGAAATATAATGCAAGTTAAAATCGTAGTGAATATGGTGATATTTGAATATTAATGAAATGAAGATAAGGTAAAACAAAAAATAAGACCTCATTTTGTTAACTTTTTAGAAGAAATAAAAAACATAATTATGCAATCCAAGATCCAACTGAATATGACAAATTGGCAATGCATAAACATTAACTAATTTTATATATGACAAAAAGAAATGGAAAACATAGAGAAGAAAATTACAAATCCTAAACTACATAATATCATAATTTTATATAATCCGGATGAAAGTACAAATTGAAAGAAGTATCAGTATAGTTAGACAAACTTTGAAGTTAAACTATAAATTATTCATCTAAAAATATTTTTATTTATAGACCGTAATCCTAACTTCTAAAAAATTTAGGTATTATATATATAAACATTAGAGATATGTCTAACTTGAAGATGAAAAAGGTTCCTAAAATAGTCAGTACTTTTACTTTAGGTTCTAGTAATTTGTCCAAATAAAAGTGAAAATTAAATTAGATTACTAGGTCATGTAATAATCCTCCGTTAAGGTTTCTCTTGTGACATGTTTCGAGAATCAAGTCAAAATGGTCAAACCACACCAAAATATTTTTCGGCATATTTACTAGATATGAATGTAGGGTTACGTGCATACATAATAATGGATAATGCGTGAAAATTCACAATAAAATGAAACCCTCCATATGACCCATGAAAAAACAAAAGATTTAATTTAGAGATTGAGAATAAATACCTTAAAAAGCTTTAAAAATTCATTAATGTAAAAATATTGAAGATCCAAATATTGTCCAATCACTACACATCCTGCCATAGTGATCTACGCTCTTTCGGTATCCACACGAATGCTTGAGCTCAAGGATTAATATAATTTGGTTTTATATGATAATTAATGATAAAAGTTATACTTTGAATAATGCTTTAATTTAATCACTTTGATGTTGTTGAATCATATGAGTCAGGTCCCTATGAATATCTTCGTCCCTTTGCACAAGCACTTTAACAAGTTTTACTTTACGAGCATCCTAAATGGCATCTAGATCTGATGTTAGAATATATTGTGAAATTTCAACTTGAGGTGTTGTTTGGTTTGTAGATGTCTTACTTAGGTTTACTCGTGGTGTTACACTCTGCACTCTATCACTCGGCTCAGGGGTACGGGTTTCACTCAACCTCATATTTTGTGTATCACTCCGCTCAGAGCTCCTTAGATCCAATATACCTGTAGAAGAAATCACCGTAGCCATCCTTAAGGAGGTCACCATGGTACAATGGATTTCACAAGTCCCCATCCTTGTTCAAGAGTTTCCTATCATCCGTAGATGTTTCTTTTAGAATTTGAATCTCTGTGGGAGTAACTGAAGTCATCACATTTAGATTATGTGCTTCAGTTCTCTCTAATGTCGGTGAAGACACTTTCTTATTAGGCTCATCAGATTATCCTGATTCATTGCTAATGGGTTACCTACTTGCACCTATGTCAAGTCCCGTATTCGCATGTGCATCTAGGGTTGTTTTTCCTGGGAAGGTAGTTGTTGTACTTCAAGTGGTAGTTACAACAACACCTTCTCCTAACACTTGTGAAGATAACTTTTCTACTGAAGGAAACATAAGCACTGTGCCTGACATGTGGCCGTTGGATTTCACTGTTAATGCTTCCTGATTGTTTGCAACCTCACTTTGTCCAATAAGATTTGTGGTTTGAGATCGTGACACTCGTTCAGATGCCATGGCCGACTGGAAAATTTCAAAAGATTTACCTTGTTGAGAAGATGAATCTAGTGACTGTTTATTTGCCATTTCATCATGTACATCCTTTTGGAAAGATGTAAGGGGGTTAATAGTTGCCTCATATTGGATACTACTTTCATTCTTGATAGGAAGAGCTACGGTTTTTCTCATAACATCCTTCTTATTTTCTTCCCTAGAGACAACGCTATTATGTTTTAGTTTAAGACATTTGGATTATTAAGGTTTATGTTTTATCGATTATTCACTTTATAATTTATTATATCTTAATTTACTATGATATGAATGTTAGATTAATAAGTGTCCTTGGAATATGATATTCATTCTATATCTCCTAGTACGTGACTTAAAAATGAGATTATGAGAATAGTATCAATATTTCTAAAGGTCCCTGGTAGAATATTATTATTAAGCGACAATAATAATGCATTAGGATTAGTGTGTTTGTTGACTGATGATCACATCTCATTGATCATAGTTATAGTGATACTAAATTCGAAACTATATGGATACGTTTTGACAATTGGGTTTGACTTAACTAATTTACCATAATAGGATTGTGAACTTAGAGGCATGGAGTATGGGGAAATTAATTAGATAACTATCTAAGAGTTGTATAGTTGATATAATTGACAAAAAATGGCTACCTAAATAATCATGTTTTAGGAGAAAAGCCAAAGCTAACCTAAGGCATGGTGAAATATGGATCTTGGCTCACTAGAAAAGATATAGAAGATATTGTTTTTGAACTAACAGTTAGGGCTATTGATTTGATAAAAATAGTGGAAGATATATATTGCAAATATATATGAATAATCATTTGAACGTAACGTAATGATAATATGTAGACTAATTCATTTTCTACACTTCAATATTGTACATATGAAATAAAAAATAACACAAATAACTTCTCTCTGTAATAGTCCTTAAGAAGGCCAAGCTGACATGAAATAATTTCCTCAACTGACAAATGAACATGAGTATTGTCCTTAGGTTTAAGGATGTCACTTAAACCCCTTTATTTTTCTTCTAGTTGAGAAGTACATGTGCTAAACAACATGCTTATCAGAAGAAAATTGATAATGCAACTGATGTTTCATGTCTCATGTTTGCAATTATGAGTGTTAAGCTTGACAAGTAACAAGAGCATATTGATGTTGATGATATGATTGAACACCTTCAAAGAATGTTTAAAGGGTAGGCTCGTCAAGAAAGATTTGACTATAATTAGGCACTATAAATTTGCATAAAAGGGAGAGTTAGATCTGGTTGGACAAAAATATTCCAAAGATGATAAGTAAACGTGCCTTGATATTTTGGGTTTCAAGATTGGCCTAGAGACTCGGCTTAATTCGATCAAGCAATCTTTGAACAACTCATATTATCAATTTGTTATGAAAAATGAATGAGATAGACAAAAAACCCACTAAGTTGTTATGCATGTTTAGAATTGTTGAAAACAACACGATAAAGGCATGAATATGTCCATATTGACGTTGTACACAGAGAATGCAAATGGGAAAGGAAAGTGGACATGCAAAGTGAAAATTTGATCTTATTCTGTGACAAACCAAAGTCCAATCCTAAAGGGCTTTTGAAGCCTAATAGTGGTGTTGCTAAAGAACACGATTGTCATTTCTATGGAAATAACTGGATGATTGGAAGTTAAACTGACGATCTTATTTGAAAGATCTAATAAAGAAGATCGGCAATGGTCAAACTTCATGTATTGGGTTATAAATGGAGCAAAAGTTAATGCTCTAGTTAGGGAACTCCGTACCTAATTTTTCTTATAAGGCAAAGTTGAGAACTTGGTAAATTGTTATTACGTTATATCAATTTCTTGTTAGGATAAGAAAGGTTTTCATTTTAATTAAACAAACAATAGTGGTTTATTCTATTTCAATGATAAGTCTTATAATGTTGCATAACTAGTTAACAATTTATATGTTCTAAAATGATTCGAATTAAACGTTAATTCTAGAATTGTCGTTTAGGCCATATTAATGAGAAACATGTTTCTAAGTTACATATATTTGGATACTTAGATAAGTTTGATTTTGAATTATACGAAAGATGCGAACCTTGTCCCATCCGCTAAATGTGTAAAACTTCTTTTACATGATAAGGTGAAAGAGCCACCGAACAATTAGGACTTATATATAGTGATGTATACGGTCCAATGTGTACGATGGCAAGGGATGGCTTCTACTACTTCATAACATTTACAGATCACTTTAATGGATATGGATATGTGTATCTTATGAAGAACAAATCTGATTATTTTGAAATGTTCAAAGAATATAAGGCCAAAGTGGAAAAGCAAATAGAGGAAAGTAAAAAAATTCTACAACATAGATCATAGAGGAGAATACTGAAGTTTCGAGTTTAAAAGGTTTCTTGAAGTAGTGTGGTATTGTATGACAACTTAATCCTTCTAAAACACCTTAATATAATACAGTTTCTGTGAGGAGAAATCATACCTTACTGGACATGGTGTGATCGATGATGAGTCAAGCGGATTTTCCAATCAACTTCTGACAAAATCTGTTCAAAAGACTCCATATGAGATATGGACTGAGAAACGTCATAGCATATTATTTATGAAAATTTGGGGACGTGAAGCGTGTTAGTGTTTGTGCCCTAGAGACAACACTATTATGTTTTGTTTATGACATTTGGATTATTAATGTTTATATTCTATCGATTATTCTTTTTATAATTTATTATGTCTTAATTTACTGCGATATAAATATTAGATTAATAAATGTCCTTGAAATATGATATGCATTCTATATCTCTACGTATGTGATTTAAAAATGAAATTATGTGAATAGTATCGATATTCACAAATATCCCTAGTCGAGTATTATTATTAAGGGACAATAATAATGCATTAAGACTAGTGTGTTTTTTGACTGATGATCACATCTCATTGATCATAGGTACAGTGATACTAAAGTCGAAAACACAGGAAAATATAAATATACATGGTGCAAGATAGACCCAATGTGAGATTCTACATGTATGTTGTGTCATAAGTAATTCTCACAGTGTTAATGATGTGATGGTCCTTATACTTGAAATCATTATATTTCTAAATGATGATTAATATACTTTGATTACATTAAAAGTTTCCTTTGACGAGGTAATAATAAAAGTGAACTTCGGGTATATTATGTGTCGTATGAGAAATATGAATGATCTAAAAGGGATTTAACATTTGGAGTGATATTAGTGGCCTCTTATGTGAGCTAGACTATGAAATGCATGGCGCCGCGCTCAAATGTTGATTTGAAATGATAGTCTACTCATTGATCAAAGAAACCTGGAACAAACCATGAAGAGGATGACACATAACATGCCTCTGGTTTAATCTATAATACATGGTTAAAGGGATTATATTATATTGTACATTATTCACGAAAGATTTAATCGATCACCGATTTAATTATTATTACTTTGGTAACAATGATGTATTACTAGATGCCGCTCATTGTTTTTAATTTTAATATGAGATATTAAAATTATTTCCAACGTAATAATAACCTATAGGGTCGCACAAAGAAAGCTTGGAGGAATATTTAATTTAAATTTGGATTTGATGTCACAGCCCTAAAATAACACTAAAAAAATACAACGGAATAAATATAAAGTTATTACAACGGATGTTAACAACAAAATCCAAGATCGCAAAGGTTCAATTTTTGAACATAAATTAACCTCATAGCAAATTATGACTGGAAATTGAGGTGTATGGCATCATTATTCAAGTCAAAACATTTATAACCAAATCATTGCTCAAAATCATTTTATGACGCTACGGATTACAACCGGTGATTAGCCGCGAAGTAATCCCGAACCTCGCTGGGTTCTAAATAATTTGATTGGGATCCCTAGGCATCTTTTCAGCCTAATATAATAAATGTGAAAGGGACTTGCGTCTTAGTCCAATCCACATATCTCAAGAAAACATTCTTTTATTTAAAGAGAAATTATCTTTTATAAAACTGATGCCAATGAGAATTTTACAAGATTATAAACAAAGGAGTTTAAATCATCAATCAAGGATTCGAGTTATGGAACTCTTATTAGAATGATTTAACTTCTCACTAGCAGGGTTTTCAAAGATGGACATCAATGGTTTGACAAACAAGGAATAAAGTATTCAAAAAGAATCATAACATTAGTCAACAAGATAGAGATCTCAAATTTTGAGGGTTATATATGACATATATCTAGTGACAAAGTTTGGGTATGATTATAAGGATATATGCAAAGATTTGAATTATTGGTATTTAGGAGGTGTGAGAGTATTAATGGATCGCGGTTAATCAAGAGAGATTACACAATCAAGGAAATAGAAGTATTTTAGTTTTTAAGGGTATCTCGAAATAGCCAAGACATTCGGTTTAAGTCAAAGGTAGGTATTATGTCAAACTGAAATAAAATAGCGATAGGATTGTGATTTTTATAAAAGCATAAATAGACTTAAAATAATTACAATAATTGAAAGCATGGCATAGCATTTGCAATATCTCAATGTAAAATCAGAGTATTTGTAATGATATCAATGATCATTATACGAGCATGCTATCATAATTCGAAGGAGTGGTTCAGAATACGTGTAATGCATCTTAAAAGTTCTGAATAACTCGCAACATATCTCGAGAGGGTTTAAAGACACTTGCAATACATAGAATTTACAAGGGGGAAAGACTTGTAATACATAGTTTAAGGAAAACATCACTAGAACGATAAGTGAGGGCAAAAACACTTGCCTTAAGAAGGCTGGATTAACTCTCGACTGGATCGTAGAAGCAACCGAGAGTACTACTCGACTTTAACGGCAAGCTTACTATCTTCTCCTGAGCCTACACAAAATATTAAACCTCATCAAAATATATTCTCACAAAATCTCCTTAGTTATAGGAAATTCGAATTATAGTGGCACTTAGGCCTACTTACACGTTCGACTCTTAGTATTCACATAATAGCATCATGTCCCAAGTAGTCATTTAGGAGCACATAACACATTTAGTCACATAATATATTATTTAAAACATAGTGCACTAGTAAGGATTGAATGATCTCTCTCCACCAACACAATTGACTCGAAGTGCTAACTAGCCTAGTGCCACCCGACTATCTCTCCTAATTCGAAGTGCCCCATCAAACCAACCTCATTTCACTTCACCACAACCCTGGACTAATCTCCTACTGACCTCTAACTATCATAAGAACTCAATCGTCAACTCAGGCATTACCTCTAAAGACTCAAAAACTAAGTGCAAAGTCAAAGTGTCCCTAAGTGCAACACCTAGGCGACATCGAATGGTTTCTAGTGTCATTGATCCCTCTTCCACTTACATTTTGGTACTCAAATTACTACACAGGAATTTCAGAACCTAAAACTAACTTGTGTACTTGGAATGACACCAAGGCCTACCCTTGGCCTCCCTGGGCCTACTCCCAAAGTTGACTCTCCCTGTTCCAGCGACACTCGAACTGCCCTGTTTTGCTCTCACTTTATACCCTTGGTTTTTAACTCTAAACTCCCAAACTATGGCTTGTAAACCTCTCAAATACTCCCTAGTATCAGTGCTAATCGAGTCCTAATGAGGGCCTACCCATAACATCACTTTCTAAGCTCAAACTTGCTCATAAGTCAAACTATCCCTGTTCGGGAAGAATTCAAGTTTCGACTTGTGCACCTAACTATATGATTGATTTCTCTCATTTAAAGCTTCTAGGATCGACTATAGGTCAAATCCTAACTCCTGGTAGCTTGGGCCTTCCAGGGTCTAACAAATGCTCATTCATTTCTTTTCTCACTCGAAAGTTAAACCTCAAATCTGGAAAATGTGGGAATCTAATTTAACTTCTTCCACCTTAACTCACACTTATAAACCATGATCCCAAAATTCAACCAAACATAATTACTATCCTAACACTCTCATTTAACACACTAACACGTGATGGAGGTCATTCATACCCTTATGCACCATGACCGAATTATATAAAAAAAAGGAAGACTTACACTTAAATCACATTTTCGAGTACCTATGCACAAAAAGAATATATATTACAACATGCAAACACAATACCAACTATATATACTTATTAAACCACTGTACAAACTATATATTGTCATAATAAAACACTTATCATCACATGCAAATCAATTCCAAGGCTCAAAATCTCACAAATCATGGCATGCAACTATGATCTTGACTTATACTAAAGATATCTTACTAGCACTTAGATTTTATTCCATAAAACTAGCATGCAACCTTATCATGATCATATTTATAAGAAATCTATAACATGCAAAGGTTTACTCCAAAAATAATGATTTAAGCACATAACAATCAAGATCAAACAATAATACAACCAACCACTCCATTCGGCTCCTTTTGAGTCAAGGCGGAATGGAAGAGGGAAGGAATGACACCTGCATGTAAGTGAAAATTGTGACGGCCTCAACCCCGGGGTTAGGAGTTGATGTCGTCAACAACAATCATAACAAACATAATATAATCCAAGTCATTAATAATACATAACCACGACCCCTTTACCAAGACCTTTTCCAGGTTTAAGTATGACTTAGGTTACAACTATTACAAGACTAACTTATAACAAACCATCCTGACACAACTAACTTAATACACCAACTCAACAGACCATCTCTGGTCCAACACAACTACCTCAGAGGAGCCTGATACGGAAGGAAATGGAACTCTGCCCTGACTATGACGGAAAAATCTTCTAAGCATCACGAATACATATATAAAATTTTCAGCAAGGGTGAGCAATCAATTGCTCAGCAGTACCACTATATGAATAACAAGTAAAAAAATTATAGGAACATAATTCATAACTTGTTAGAAAACAAATAAAACATGCATAAATTGAATATTTAGAACTAGCATGCTCTGTAAAATAGGTGCATCAGTCGTGCGCTGTGTATAAATACAAGAGTCCAATTTTAGCATGCTATTTTCATTTCCAAAACCACTGTTCCATTACAGGAACCATGAAACCATATGTCCCATTACGGGGACCACAAAGCCATTTGTTCCGTTACTGGAACCACAAACCATAATCAGATATGTATTGGATGTTATCTAGGGACGGCTGATCAGGCCTCCACACAAGTTATCTAGGATAGTTGGTTAGTCTATCACATAAAATGTCTGAGAAAGCTGATCGGGCTTTCACACAAATTAATCGGATCCGTAGAGACTAGCTAGGTCTCTGATTAACTATGTTGGACTAATCGGTGAAGATAGGGTGCACAGCCGAATTAGCCACTTACGCAATGTTATCCAATATCTGATTTGTTTTATCCAGTTTTCAAATTCACTTTTACCTATCTTTTGTTAAAGACCATTATATCACAACATACTATTCAAAACTTCCTTTCATTTTAATCACATTTTAGAGATAGGTACTTTCAAAAGTTACTTTTCCCTAAAAACATATTTAAACAACATTTTCAAATACAGGGGATACGTAACTTAAAACGTTTATGTTCTTGTTCAAAAATAAAGCAACATTTCATTCATATATACTGAACCATAAGAGTATGGTCAGGGGTACTTGCCTCGCAGAGCTTTACAACTATCTCTGATTGACCTCGAATTGATTTGGACGCTCGGATTTATCGTCAAACTATTAGATTATCCTGGATCCGACTTCAACGCTCAGGTCCTTCGCTTGGAACCTCGCTGAGCTTGTTGACTGATCACTAGGTTAACTTTAGTCCGACGTCAACTCTCGGGTCTTCCGACTATAACCTACAGAGTCGAACTACCCTATGTTAGACAACCGGTTATGCTTGACATGTAATATCCGGGATATCCCGTGTAATTATTTTTATCAATAAATGATTATCATATGATTATTATTTGAATTTTGGTGAATTCTCTGATGATTTAAAATTATATTTACATGTTTATATGTGATAAGATATGAGTATGTTAATTTTAATATGTCGAGAATAAAATATAGATAAGTGTGGTATTTTTTCTTGTAATTTTTGGAATGTTAAATGATTTTATATTAATTTATGAATTTATTAATTATTTTTTGAATAATTACAAAATTATTTTATAAGCTGGGAATCGTCCAAACTTAATCATTTTTATGTTTTTACAACCCGAAACTCTTCCGAAAACTCCTTCCAAACCTAATCTGGTAATTCCAGACATTTTCCGTATTTTGACTTTTTCGATCCGGATTACGGTTTGACCCGTGCGCGGCCTGGTGCAAAATTTTCGATACAATAATCATTTCGATAAAGCAACAAAACCCGTATTCTCGAAAGACGGGATAATATTACGTTATTTTCATATAAAGTGTTTTATAAGAAGCCCGTTTTGGATAATTATCCAATACGGGTATCAAATCAGATCGTTTTCGCAGTTAGTTAGTGGCTAAGTAACTAATTTATCGATCCAATAGGATCCAACACGAACCAATATTCCATAAATATAAATAGCCATTATCTTATTTAATTTTACTCGTAAAATCTTAATAGATAGTAAAATACAGTAGAATACAGAGAAAACCCCAATTAAACGTCGCGTTCTTCGTAATCAAACGCACAAACGAAGGCATTATCGAACTCCGATTCGGGCGTGTTATATATCAAATCGAAGCTCTCGAAAAACTCTTTCTGAATCAACCATCCATTTTTGTGCAGAAATCAAGGTATTTTTCTTATTTTAATATTTTAATTCAAATTACTTTGAGATCAAATTATGAAATTTTGTTCTTGATGTTTTTGATATGATTTGATGGCATAATCATGTAGATATTTCTTCCTAGTCATTTTGGTATATTATATGACTAATTTGGAGTTCAATAACATATAAAAATTGATGTTTGATTCTCGGATTTTAAAATTAGGGTTTTAAGTGCTTGAATATTCTTAATTAAAATTGAGAACTTTTAACCTGTTAATTCTGGGCTCGATTGAGTGATATCGGTTGATAGATCATTCAAAACCCAGTCTATTCATGTTATTAGTTCGTGTATTAGCCGTTGATTTCGAGTCATCGGAAACTGGTATTGGCGGTGGCGTTCTTCATTTCTGATTAAAATTCCGGTTGCCACGTTGTGTGTTTGCAAAGTATGGTTACAAAGAACGATTCATGGTATGGTGATGATCGAATCAGCAGTTCCTAGTATGTTTCTGGGCAAGAATGCGGCGGCCGGCGAAATCGCCGCCGGTGTAGTCACTGGAGACGACGACGGGGATGGCGAAATTGCCATTTAACCCCCAAAGTCTCTCCTGTTTAATAAAATTAATACTCTTGTTTTAAAATTTTACAAAAAGGGGATTTCTGTTTACTTTATTTTAAAAATGATATTGTTATTATTTTAAAAAAATCAGAAATTTTTTATTTAATTAATTTAACTTCTGAAAATTCTTTTTAATTATTTATTCACTTAAAAATAAATTTGATTTATTTTATTAATTAATTTTAATTAGTTTTTAATTATTTTAATTAATCAATTAATTTAATATTAATTGATTAATTAATTTAATTGATTTTAATTGATTTAATAATTAGATTTAATTATTTATTTTTGATTTAAAAATTCTGAAAAATAGTTCGAACTTTAAAATATTATTTTAAATTATTTTCAATGCTCGATAATTATTATAAAATTATTTTAAAGTCAGATTCAGGTGTTCGAACTCTATTATTTAATTATAAAATGGTTTTGAGACCCGTTTTAATTCCGAAAAATGTTCAAAAATTCGTATTAAATACCTGGAAAATCATTTTAACCTCGAATCTTCTTTAAAAAATTATTTGATCGAATATCCAGTATGTTTATGTGCTACGTGCTATCTGATTGATGTGTTATATGCCTATGTGGTTATTGTTTGATTGTTTTTGTCATAACTTTCAATCCGTAAATCGGATTTGGGTAAAACGAAGGATAGATAAAAGCTTATGACGTCTATGTGACGATCAAAATGATATGAGATTGATTATTGATAGATACTTGTGAATCCTAGAAGAGTAAGCGAGGTATAGAAAAGAAAGCCAGTTATTAGTAAATAGAACTGAAGTTTAGAAAAAGAAAGCAAGTGATCGATGAATAGAAGCAAGGCATAGAAAAAGAAGGAAAATGATGAAAAAGTAAAAATGTTAGATGGGTACAAGTAAATTTGGAAATTATCGGTGATAAGGCAAGGACTTCTGAACCTTCTTCAAGATATATTGCAAATATTTTCGAACTTTCTAATAACATGTTGCTATTATTCAAAATAACTCCTATTTTATATCGCAAGAGCTTTAAATTATTCAACCTTGAACCCTAATCATACCATTGAACTTGAGCTGCAAGCCTTATTTCTTGTAAACCCCCAACAATTGCTTTTCCAAATATTAAACCATAAAAATATGATACTACTCCACAAATACATACCTACCATAAACAAAATACTAAAACAAAATTTCTTGAGCCTATAGAAACTTATATACCATGAAATATCCCATGACATCAAAGATCTATACCCTGTATTATCATTGAACCATTGTTCATCAAATACTTGATTCTTCCTCAGGCTTGCAGCCGTTCTTCATATTTATACCTTCATTTACCCGGGTGATACCTATGAAATGTTTTGAGCTCTGGGATAAATGCTTTATCAATGTTAATTATGATTCTATTTTTACTAAATCACAATGGTTATCATATTGAATCATTTTAGAATTGAATGGTTTTATAAAAATGGACCAGATTCATGGTCGGACCAGATTCATAGTCATAATAGGCCAAATTATGCCTTGGATCCAGTATATAAAGCATAGCTGAGAGCCTTGCTCGGGGTCAGTGCTTTACTGATCAGCAGCCTAACCTTAGTTTTTAAAATAAAAACTGAATATCCAATTCTAATCATTGCTTATTCAGAAACTTGATTCTTCTGAATCATTTCAATTGGTTATTGTTTAACCTCAGTTATTGCTATTATGACTTGCCGAGCTAGTTAGCTCTCTCTTGCAAACCTTTTTATGTTTTCAACAGTTGAAAAGGAAATTGTTGGTAACGAGGATTCCCAGTCCAGTTTGCGAGCTAGGATTCGAGGTTAAGTTGGATCGAGCTAGTTGGAGCTTTATATTATAGATGAGTTATGCAAGATTATAAGAACGATATTATTATCAGTTGTAAGTTGAACTAATTAGGATTTGGTACGATGAAATAAAAGTTAAGGTGGTGGCTTGTTTTTATACTTTAACCTGTTGTGATCCGTGGTTGTGTAAAGAAGGGTCAATGCATATAATATTTTATATACAGGTTTAAAAATATGGTGTGTGTGTGTGTATTATGGACCCCAAACTTTTGACCCGGATTTGGAGGGCGTCACAGGTTTGGTATCAGAGCCACAGGTTATAAGTTACTGAAATAAGCCTAGATTGTCAGGAATGAATAGAGGGTTAGGATTAGGAATAAGGAAATAGAAAGATAGGATGTCGACAGGTTGAGTGCGACTGTATAATAGATTTTGGTATGATTCGTGATGAGATTCGAGATTCTTATCTAGTGACGCGATTGCCAAATAATAGCGACGACAGATTCTTCTATCCCGGGATCTTTTGATCATTCAAAGCCTTCAGTCGGAGGACCATCATCTGATTCACGTCCTGCTCTTCCACTGGTGTTAACTATATCACCTCCTATTGCGACAGTTGCACCTTTTCAAGCTAGTATCTCATCCCCTGATTAAAGACTACCTATTCGAGAAACCCCCACATGTTGATTCTGGTTCTACCGGATATTCAGATGTGAGTGCATCTTTTCTGTCTCCCCTACACCTTGTTCTATACTATCTGTTTAAAACCCATCTTATGAAGTAACAGGACCTATGAGGATGGATTCGAGGGCTACATCATATGGTGAGTATACGAGATATTAATAAAGGTGAGAAGAAGCCTAGAGAGAAGATTTGTGTATTCCGGAGAATGCTGCTACCAGGTTATATGGAGCTACTAGTAAGTATGCTACCCATGATTATCTGGTGAAGTAAGGTAGGTGGAATTTTTTTTAAGAAGTTTGAGAAGATTGGAAATCAAGCGTTTCTTGGAATTAGGTGATGGTGTTATTCCCAAACATGATACGTATAGTAGTAATGTGATGTGATATTAGTCGACCTTGTTTTATAAAATAGATTTGATGACTACTGGATATACCTGTTATACTCAGTAATCGTAAGAGATAATGATGAGAGTGCTACCAGTATGGAAGACTAGAAGTGAAGTTATGAATAAGATAATATGCAACAGTAACTGGAGTTTTTGTCGACCAATAAAGACAAAATGGACCAAATAAAGGGTAGAAGGTTTATGGAAATGAATGAACTCTTATCTGAGTGTTTCCCTAATTTGATACTTGGTAGTGGTTGAGAAGGACGACAACCAACTCATATAGTAATGACGACTAGGTGTATCATTTTTAAAATTTTAAACAGTTTTCAAAAGAGATTTTCTTAACAAATTTTTTCTAAAAGTCCTTAAAACAAAACAAGTTTTAAAAACTTGGTTGTCAAACTACTACTTGAGTTTCTTGTTTTTTATAAGATTCGAAATATCCAAAAGAATACTAGTTCTAGAAGTTAATATGGTTCGTTTAGAAGACCAAGTGGACCCGCTATTATGGAGAAGATTTGATTGTTCCTAGCAGAAGAGTGAAAATATTGTTAGATAAGTTTAACGACAGAACCAATGTAAAGAGAAGCTGTTTATCCAATTTCTGTAATGATTAGAGTTCAAAGAATACGTTGATTCACAAGAAACTGAGTATGAGCAAAGAAGATTGAGAAAATCTTCAGATTTTTCTAAAGGAAGAATGTTATTAGCAAAGGAGTTGATATATTGAATGATCAGTATCGTAAGCGAAATTTGAAGTTATGATTGTAAATCTTGTAAAAGTACAAATAGGGTCGTATCATAAAAATATTGAACATGGAAGCGCAATGCTAAAGATGCAAGACCTAATAAATAGGAATTTATTCTAATGATTGATTTGAGAAGGCATTTCAGAAAACTTTCTGAAGTTAATATATGACTCGGAATGTGATCTATTGATCGGACAAGCATTGAAGCTGTAAACAAGTGAAATGTGGATGACGAACAATGATATCATTCTTTCCTATAATCCTATATATTCTTATGAATCTCGAGTAAAGTATGAACTTCTTTCATGATCAGCTTTATAAGGTGATAAGAAATTTTTTGAATCCCTTTCAAATCATTCCTCCTTCAAAATGTTGCTTTGTGATTGAGACAAGCAGTGTTATGGTGTGACGCATTGTCGAAATGACAAAGAGTCTGGTAGGACGCCACCTAATCATGTGCTGTATGCCATATAGTATGAAAGACTGACCATCTTGAGTATAAATATGGTTTGTCTCACTCATATCCAAATCATCATTCATTCTTTCCTCTTTGATTATAATTTCTTAATTTATGGATCCTTCCGATTGTTTCCTTGTACTATTATTTCTTATAAAAGATTTTCAATCAGAATCATACACACAAATTCCCTTCTTGTGTAAGGTCTATTCTATGAATGTTTTAAAAGGAAGTGAAATGAACCCGTATAGCAGAGGGAGTTATGTGGGCAATTGCAATCCAATAAATGGTGGACACTTACGTGCAGAGAAGAACCATTAAGCCGATAGTGTGGTTGTTAAGAGGACATCAAATCAGAAGTAGAAATTTGTATTCATGATACGGTTGAAGTCTGAGATTTGGCATGAATCAAAGTAGTTAGCGAACCGTATGAGGTAAATTAACTAGAGGAATAAGAAAGTAAAGCTGCGTATATCGGATAAGGCAAATGATTGATTGGACAACGGAAGCGAATGAATAAATTCTTAATAATAACCAGATACTCGATTAATATATTGTGAAGATGAAGCATACCTCAATCATGTGGGAGATATTTGTCATGAAGATTCAAGATCGAAGAAATGTTAGTTAGAAATAAACTTTAAGTGTGTTCATCAAGGGATGGTTGGGCTTTCCCACTCGAGTAAGTGAGTTATGGTAAATTTAATGCTAATAACTGGGTCAACAAAGAGGGTTCAGTATGGAAAGACATAAGGGGAGATGAAGGTATGGTAGTTTGACTGCAACAATTTTTAAGATATGATGCCTTAAAACCAAATGAATTCTTTCACAATTTAGAAGTTGAACAAGTTGACTAATAAGATTAAATGTATGTTTTCAAGGATGGATAATTTATTAATTAAAGAGCTTGAATTGAAACACGACCTAGAAGGATTCTAGAATAATTTATAATTATACTCAGTAGTGATATTATGTTATAATCAGAAGATATGAGAAAAGGTATGGTATAATAAGAACTGTTCGTTATAATTTTAAGTTGAACTAAAAATATGAGTTATACTGGCTAGTAGTATATGTGGTGGTGAAATGGTGAGTTTAGAAGGTGGCAGTTGGTTGGTACACTTATGGATTGATTGTGGGTTGTTGGATTGATTGTTGGTGTCGGCTTGAATCCGACTGGTAGTCCATTATATAAAGGAGATGCTGCACAAATTTTTCATAACCTACTCTTAAAAAAATAGAAAGTATACTTCCGTGTGTTATTGATATTCATGTTAATACTCCAAAGAATTATGATCTCGGCTCTTGAAAAAGGTTGTTATAGTCAATCCGACTATATATAATTGGTCTTTGATTTCATTTAGCTAGTCATCACTTGGTGTAATTGATCAATTAAGTGAGTTAATTGGTTAATTTTACCAATTAATGGTAAATTAGATGGAAATCGATTCCAATTAGATTAAGTCAAAGTTTGATGTGACCTCCAAATCCGAAATCAAAGCAATGAGGAATTTGGAGAAGATATGGACACGAGTAGAATTCAGAAATTGTTGCAAGTGTGTGAAGCTTTACTTGGATGAATATGTTTTTTTATGGATGAGAGAAATAAAAAGTTATTTGAATGGAAAAGTGAGAGAAATATTTTCAAGAACTAAAGATTTAAGATAGAGTAAAGAGAATGAAGGAAAGAAAGAAGGGAGGTGAAATAAAGAAGAGATTAATAATTACATCAATATGGATTTTATTAGATGATCAAAGAGATTTTATCATCTATAATAAAGTTTTATTAAAGGACGTCTTGTTTCTAAATTATTTTGATAGTCATACAATAAATGATTTACCAAGTATTTCTGTTTTGGATAAAGTGTGAGATACAGTTTTAAAAAGTATTTGAGTGATGTTGATACTTAAGTTGTTGTTAAATATCAAAAGTGGTATTAATATAGATGATTGATGTTTACTTCCGAATAGGATGTTGTGAGCATCAAAGTTCGTATTGATAGCTAATTTGATATGACATCAAATTTAGTATTAATGTCAAGAGTTCAATTTTGAATAAGCTATGAGAATGAAGAACGGAAATAGGAGAGGAAGTGGAATCGAAAGGGTGATAAAGAAACTTTATAAGATGCCAGGATATAGGTAAGATATGGATATAATGTGAGATAGAAGTAAAATGAAAAATTTAGGAAACATTGGTAAATTGAGATAGGGAATGCATCCCATGAGTACGAACAAGTACCGAGGGCTAAAAGAAGATATCTAGTGACCAGACATGAAAAGGAAATGGGGAGAAAACATGTAAATAATATACCCATCCAAGAATTAAGGCGGAACATCAAAAGCCAGATGGATATATTTCACCAGAAGACATCGTAGTGAAGTCACCTGAGAACCAAAGATAAGGAAGGCGTTAATTGCATCATTATTGATAGGTTATCCAAACCTAATCATTCTCTTTTATTAATAAACAGTTTGTCCAATAAATGGGTTAGTTTATGTTTGAAGAAGTTCTGGTACGTCATTAGATCCAGAAATTGATTGTAAATAATCAAGATTATTTGATTCGAGATTTGATAGAAGTTTTCAGAAAATGATGAATTATATTGAACCAGAATAATATATACCACTCCTAGATGAACGGGCGCTAAATAAAGCGGAGCTAAAGGATAGGAATTTGGCTCAACATCGCTAACTCAAGGGATTCACATTACTCCGAGAATATGATACAAGACCTAGATGGCAAAGAAGACTTTCTGATAGTATGGCACAAAGAAAGAATGAACGTTATATGTGACTAGACGTTAAGGAAAGCATTGCAGTCAGTTTCGTACGAGAACTCCTTAAAACCAAAACAAATGATAAAATGGATTAGAATATGCGGGTGATGCCTCCAAGTTCGTGTATCTTCTTTAAAGCAGTAAGAAATTTTTGCTTAGCAAAAATACTTGATTGTGATTCAAAGAAAATAAGATATGGTGATAAGTTTGTGCGTCAATCATATTAAGTCGAGATTTTCTCGTTAATTTTAATTTTGGAGTAATTGAGAACGTTAGAAATCAAATATGCCATGGTTTTAGTATATCATTCGCAGATGGACGAGAAGATTAAGAGAATGATTAAAGAGCCTCGAATGCGATTGGAAGCGATTACAAACTAGGTTAATTGAATAAAGAAACATGTGGGAATGAGGTCCAACAACCAGTATACTACTGGAAGCATTCATGAGCACGAATTACTAGAATTAGTAAGAAAATATAATTAGTATGCATTATGCTGGTCCTTTTGAGACAATAAAATAGTCAGGATAAGTGTAAGTAAGTTGGCTTCACCACCACATGTTTAGCAGATTCATAAGGTATTTATATGTGTATACTCAGGAAGAGTAATTTAGCTCTATTATATATAAAATGGAGACTTGAGTTGAGTTATATGAGCAACAGATAGAATATGATGTCAGCGAGAGGCTATTAAATAATGAGTGATGCCGCGAGTAAAAGTTTATGAAAAGTTGTAAGGTTGAGGGATCAACCTAAGAAAATGGAAGTGAGATACTTGAATGTATCAATATCCGGTCCTTATTGTGATTCTGTGGACAAAATCCTTTTAAGGGGAAAGGATGTAATATCCGGGATATCGCGTGTAATTATTTTTATCAATAAATGATTATCATATGATTATTATGTGAATTTGGGTGAATTATATGATGATTGAAAATTATATTTACATATTTATATGTGATAAGATATGAGTATGTTAATTTTAATATGTCGAGAATAAAATATAGATAAGTGTGGTATTTTTCTGGTAATTTTTGGAATGTTAATGATTTTATATTAATTTATAAATTTATTAATTATTTTCTGAATAATTACAAAATTATTTTATAAAGCCGAGAATCGTCCAACCTCAACCATTTTTACGTTTTTACAACCCGAAACTCTTTCGAAAACTCCTTCCTAACCTAATCTGGTAATTCCGTACATTTTCCGTGTTTTGACTTTTTCGATCCGGATTACGGTTTGACCCGTGCGCGGCCCGGCGTAAAATTTTTGATACGATAATCATGTCGATAAAGCAACAAAACCCGTATTCTCGAAAGACAAGATAATATTACGTTATTTTCGTATAAAGTGTTTTATAAGAATCTCGGTTTGGATAATTATCCGATATGGGTATCAAATCAGATCATTTTCGCAGTTACTTAGCGGTTAAGTAACTAATTTATCGATCCAAAACGATCCAACACGAACCAATATTCCATAAATATAAATAGCCCTTATCTTATTTAATTTTACTCGTAAAATCTTAATCAGACAGTAAAATACAGTGGAGTACAGAGAAAACCCTAATTAAACGTCGCGTTCTTCGTAATCAAACGCACAAACGAAGGCATTATCGAACTCCGATTCGGGCGTGCTATATATCAGATCGAAGCTCTCGAAAAACTCTTTCTGAATCAGCCATCAATTTTTTTATAGAAATTAAGGTATTTTTCTTATTTAAATATTTTAATTCGAATTACTTTGAGATCAAATTATGAAATTTTGTTCTTTATGTTTTTGATGTGATTTGATGGCATAATCATGTAGATATTTCTTCCTGGTCATTTTGGTATATTATATGACTAATTTGGGGTTCAATAACATATAGAAATTGATGTTTGATTCTCGGATTTTAAAATTAGGGTTTTAAGTGCTTGAATGTTCTTAATTAAAATTGAGAACTTTTAACCTGTTAATTCTAGGCTCGATTGAGTGATATCGGTTGATAGATCATTCAAAACCCAGTCTATTCATGTTATTAGTTCGTGTATTAGCCGTTGATTTCAAGTCGCCGGAAACTAGTATTGGCGGTGGCGTTCTTCATTTCTGATTAAAATTCCGGTTGCTACGTTGTGTGTTTACAAAGTATGATTACAAAGAACGATTCATGGCATGGTGATGATCGGATCTGCAGTTCCTGGTATGTTTCTGGGCAAGAATACGGCGGCCGGCGAAATCGCCGCCGGTGTAGTCACTGGAGACGACGACGGGGATGGCGAAATTGCCATTTAACCCCCGAAGTCTCTCCTGTTTAATAAAATTAATACTCTTGTTTTGAAATTTTACAAAAAGGGGATTTCTGTTTACTTTATTTTAAAAATGATATTGTTATTATTTTAAAAAAATCAGAAATTTTTTAATTAATTAATTTAACTTCAGAAAATTCTTTTTAATTATTTATTCACTTAAAAATAAATTTGATTTATTTTATTAATTAATTTTAATTAGTTTTTAATTATTTTAATTAATCAATTAATTTAATATTAATTGATTAATTAATTTAATTGATTTTAATTGATTTAATAATTAGATTTAATTATATATTTTTGATTTAAAATTTCTGAAAAATAGTTTTGAGCTTTAAAATATTATTTTAAATTATTTTCAATGCTCGATAATTATTATAAAATTATTTTAAACTCAGATTCAGGTGTTCGAACTCTATTATTTAATTATAAAATGGTTTTGAGCCCGTTTTAATTCCGAAAAATGTTCAAAAATTCGTATTAAATACCTGGAAAATCATTTTAACCCTGAATCTTCTTTAAAAAATTATTTGATCGAATATACAGTATGTTATGTGCTACGTGCTATGTAATTGATGTGTTATATGCCTATGTGGTTATTGTTTGATTGTTTCAGTCATAACTTTCAATCCGTAAATCGGATTTGGGTAAAATGAAGGATTGATAAAAGCTTATGACGTCTATGTGATGATCAAAATGATATGAGATTGAGTATTGATAGATACTTGTGAATCCTAGAAGAGTACGCGAGGCATAGAAAAGAAAGCCATTGATTAGTAAATAGAACTGAAGTTTAGAAAAAGAAAGCAAGTGATCGATGAATAGAAGCAAGGCATAGAAAGAGAAGGAAAATGATGGAAAAGTAAAACTGTTAGATGGGTACAAGTAAAGTTGGAAATTATCGGTGATAAGGCAAGTACTTCTGAACCTTCTTCAAGATATATTGCAAATATTTTTGAATTTTCTCATAACATGTTGCTATTATTCAAAATAACTCCAATTTTATATCGCAAGCGCTTTAAATTGTTCAACCTTGAACCCTGATCATACCATTGAACTTGAGCTGCAAGCCTTATCTCTTGTAAACCCCCAATAATTGCTTGTCCAAATATTAAACCATAAAAATATGATACTACTCCACAAATACATACCTACCATAAACAAAATACTGAAACAAAATTTCTTGAGCCTACAGAAACTTATATACCATGAAATACCCCATGACATCAAAGATCTATACCCTGTATTATCATTGAACAATTGTTCATCAAATACTTGATTCTTCCTCAGGCTTGCAACCGTTCTTCATATTTATACCTTCATTTACCCGGGTGATACCTATGAAATGTTTTGTGCTCTGGGATAAATGCTTTATCAATGTTATTATGATTCTATTTTTACTAAATCACAATGGTTATCATATTGAATCGTTTTAGAATTGGATGGTTTTATAAAAATGGACCAGATTTATGGTCGGACCAGATTCGTGATCATAATAGGCCAATGTGTGCCTTGGATCCAGTATATAAAGAAAAGCTGGGAGCCTTGCTCGGGGTGAGTGCATTACTGATCAGCAGCCTAACCTTGGTTTTTAAAATAAAAACTGAATATCCAATTCCAATCATTGCTTATTCAGAAACTTGATTCTTATGAATCATTTCAATTGGTTATTGTTTAACCTCAGTTATTGCTATTATGACTTGCTGAGCTAGTTAGCTCACTCTTGCAAACCTTTTTATGTTTTCAATAGTTGAAAAGGAAATTGTTGGTAATGAGGATTCCCAGTCCAGTTTGTGAGCTAGGATTCCAGGTTAAGTTGGATCGAGCTAGAAGGAGCTTTATATTATAGATGAGTTATGCAAGATTGTAAGAACGATATTATTATCAGTTATAAGTTGAACTAGTTGAACTAGTTGGAATTTGGTACGATGAAATAAAAGTTAAGGTGGTGGCTTGTTTTCATACTTTAACCTGTTGTGATCCGTGGTTGTGTAAAGAAGGGTCAATGCATATAATATTTTATATACAGGTTTAAATATGGTATGTGTGTGTGTGTATTGTGGACCCCAAACTTTTGACCCGGATTTGGAGGGCGTCACAGGTTTGGTATCAGAGCCACATGTTATAAGTCACTGAAATAAGCCTAGATTATCGGGAATGGATAGAGGGTTAGGATTAGGAATAATGAAATAGAAAGATAGGACGTCGAGAGGTTAAGTGCGACTGTATAATAGATTTTGGTATGATTCGTGATGAGATTCGAGATTCTTATCTAGTGACGCGATTGTCAAATAACAGCGATGATAGATTCTTCTATCCCGGGATCGTTTGATCATTCAAAGCCTTCAGTTGGAGGACCATCATCTGATTCACGTCCTGCTCTTCCACTGGTGTTAACTATATCACCTCCTATTGCGACAGTTGCACCTTTTCAAGCTAGTATCTCATCCCCTGTTGCAAGACTACCTATTCGAGAATCCGCCACATGCTGATTCTGGTTCTACCGGATATTCAGATGTGAGTGCATCTTTTCTGTCTCCTCTACACCTTGTTCTATACTATCAGTTTAAAACCCATCTTATGAAGTAACAGCACCTATGAGGATGGATTTGAGGGCAACATCATATGGATTTGACAGAAGTTTTCAAAATATGATGAATTATATTGAACCAGAATAATATATATACCACTCCTAGATGAACGGGCGCTAAATAAAGCAGAGCAAAAGGATAGGAATTTGGCTCAACATCGCTTACTCAAGGGATTCACTTTACTCCGAGAATATGATACAAGACCTAGATGGCAAAGAAGACTTTCTGATAGTATGGCACAAAGAAAGAATGAACATTATATGTGACTAGACGTTAAGGAAAGCATTGCAGTCAGTTTCATACGAGAACTCCTTAGAACCAAAACAAATGATAAAATGGATTAGAATATGCGGGTGATGCCTCCAAGTTCGTGTATCTTCTTTAAAGCAGTAAGAAATTTTCGCTTAGCAAGAATACTTGATTGTGATTCAAGGTAAATAAGATATGGTGATAAGTTTGTGCGTCAATCATATTAAGTCGAGATTTTCTCATTAATTTTAATTTTGGAGTAATTTCGAGAACGTTAGAAATCAAATACGCTATGGTTTCTGTATATCATTCGCAGATGGATGAAAAGATTAAGAAAATAATTAAAGAGCCTCGAATGCGATTGGAAGCGATTACAAACTAGGTTAATTGAATAAAGAAATATATAGGAATGAGGTCCAATAACCAGTATACTATTGGAAGCGTTCATGAGCACGAATTACTAGAATTAGTAAGAAAAGATAATTAGTATGCAATATGCTGGTCCTTTTGAGACAATAAAATAGTCAGGATAAGTGTAAGTAAGTTGGCTTCACCGCCACATGTTTAGCAGATTCATAAGGTATTTATATGTGTATAGTCAGGAAGAGTAATTTAGCTCTAATATATATAAAATGGAGACTTGAGTTGAGTTATATGAGCAAAAGATATAATATGATGTCAGTGAAAGGCTATTAAGTAATGAGTGATGCCGTGAGTAAAAGTTTATGAAAAGTTGTAAGGTTCAGGTATCAACCTGAGAAAATGGAAGTGAGATACTTGAATGTATCAATATCCGGTCTTTACTGTGATTCTGAGGACAAAATCCTTTTAAGGGGGAAAGGATGTAATATTCGGGATATCGCGTGTAATTATTTTTATCAATAAATAATTATTATATGATTACTATATGAATTTTGGTGAATTATCTGATGATTGAAAATTATATTTACATGTTTATATATGATAAGATATGAGTATGTTAAAATTTAATATGTCGAGAATAAAATATAGATAAGTGTGGTATTTTTCTGGTAATTTTTGGAATGTTAATGATTTTATATTAATTTATAAATTTATTAATTATTTTCTGAATAATTACAAAATTATTTTATAAAGCCGAGAATCATCCAACCTCAACCGTTTTTACGTTTTCACAACCCGAAACTCTTTCGAAAACTCCTTCCTAACCTACTCTGGTAATTCCGTACATTTTCCGTGTTTTGGGTTTTTCGATCCGGATTACGGTTTGACCCGTGCGCGCCCCGACGCAAAATTTTCGATAAGATAATCATGTCAATAAAGTAACAAAACCCGTATTCTCGAAAGACAGGATAATATTACGTTATTTTCGTATAAAGTGTTTTATAAGAAGCCCGGTTTGGATAATTATCCAATATGGGTATCAAATCGGATCGTTTTCGCAGTTACATAGCGATTAAGTAACTAATTTATCGATCCAACACGAACCAATATTCCAAAAATATAAATAGCCTTTTTCGTACTTCATTTTACTCGTAAAATCATAATCAGACAGTAAAATAAAGCAGAATACAGAGAAAACCCTAATTAAACGTCGCGTTCTTCGTAATCAAACGCACAAATGAAGGCGTTATCGAACTCCGATTCGGGCGTGCTATATATCAAATCGAAGCTCTCAAAAAACTCTTTCTGAAGAAACCATCCATTTTTGTGCAAAAATCAAGGTATTTTTCTTATTTAATTATTTTAATTCGAATTATTTAGAGATTAAATTATGAAATTTTGTTCTGAATGTTTTTAATATGATTTGATGGCATAATCATGTAGATCTTTTCTTCCTGGTCATTTTGGTATGTTATATGACTAATTTGGAGTTCAATAACATATAGAAATTGATGTTTGATTCTCTGATTTTAAAATTAGGGTTTTAAGTGCATGATTGTTCTTAATTAAAATTGGGAACTTTTAACTTGTTGATTCTGGGCTCGATTGAGTGATATCGGTCGATAGATCGTTCAAAACCCAGTCTATTCATGTAATTAGTTCGTGTATTAGCCGTTAATTTCGAGTCGCCGGAAACTGGTATTGGCGGCGGCGTTCTTCATTTCTGATTAATATTCTGGTTGCTACGTTGTGTGTTTGCAAAGTATGGTTACACAGAACGATTCATGGCATGGTGATGATCGAATCTGCATCTCCTGGTCTGTTTCTAGGAAAGAATACGGCGGCCGACGAAATCGCCGCCGGTGTAGTCGCCGGAGACGACGACGGGGATGGCCAAATTGCCATTTAACCCCCGAAGTCTCTCATGTTTAATAAAATTAATACTCTTGTTTTGAAATTTTACAAAAAGGGGATTTTTTTTACTTTATTTTAAAAATGATATTGTTATTATTTAAAAAAACAGAAATTGTTTATTTAATTAATTTAAATTCAAAGAATTCTTTTTTATTATTTATTCACTTAAAAATAAATCTGATTTATTTTTTTAATTAATTTTAATTAATTTTTAATTATTTTAATTAATCGATTAATTTATATTAATTTATTAATTAATTTTAATTTATTTAATAATTAGATTTAATTATTTATTTTTGATTTAAAAATTCTGAAAAATAGTTTCGAGCTTTAAAATATTATTTTAAATTATTTTCAAGGCTCGATAATTATTATAAAATTATTTTAAAGTCAAATTCGGGTGTTCGAACTCTATTATTTAATTATAAAATGGTTCGAAGACCTGTTTTAATTCCGAAAAATGGTTAAAAATTCGTATTAAATACCTGAAAAATCATTTTAACCCTGAATCTTCTTTGAAAAATTATTTTGATCGAATATCATGTATGCTATGTGCTACGTGCTATCTGATTGATGTGTTATATGCCTATGTGGTTATTTTTTGATTGTTTTAGTTATAACTTTCAATTCATAAATCGGATTTGGGTAAAACGAAGGGTAGATAAAAGCTTATGACGTCTATGTGACGATCAAAATGATATGAGAATGAGTATTGATAGATACATGTGATGCCTAGCAGAGTAAGCGAGGCATAGAAAAGATATCCAGTGATCAGTAAATAGAACTGAAGTGTTGAAAAAGAAAGCAAGTGATCGATGAATAGAAGCAAGCATTGAAAAAAAAGGAAAGTGATGGAAAAGTAAAACTGTTAGATGAGTACAAGTAAAGTTGGCAATCATCGGTGATAAGGCAAGTACTTCTGAACCTTCTTCAAGATATATTGTAAATATTTTCAAACTTTCTCATAACATGTTGCTATTATTCAAAATAAGTCATGTTTTATGTCGCAAGCTTTTTAAATTGTTCAACCTTGAACCCTGATCATACCATTGAACTTGAGCTGCAAGCCTTATTTCTTGTAAACCCCCAATAATTGCTTTTCCAAATATTAAAACATGCAAATACGATACTACTCCATAAATACATACCTACCATAAACAAAATACTGAAACAAAATTTGTTGAGCCTACAAAAACTTATATACCATGGAATACCCCTTGACATCAAAGATCTATACCCTGTATTATCATTGAACTATTGTTCATCAAATAATTTATTCTTCCTCAGGCTTGTTGTCGTCTTCATATTTATACCTTGATATACCATGGTGATACCTATAAAATGTGTTATGCTCTGAGATAAATGCTTTATCAATGTTAATTATGATTCTGTTTTTACTGAATCACAATGGTTATCATATTGAATCATTTTAGAATTGGATGGTTTTATAAAAATGGACCAGATTCGTGGTTAGACCAAATTCGTGGTCGGACCAGATTCATGGTCATAATAGGCCAATGCGTGCCTTGGATCTAGTATATAGAGCAAAGCTGGGAGCCTTGCTCGGGGTTAGTGCGTGACTGATCAGCAGCCTAACCTTGGTTTTTAAAATGAATAGTGAATATCTAATTATAATCATTGCTAATTCAGAAACTTGATTCTTTAAAACCATTTCAATTGGTTATTGTTTAACCTCAGTTATTGCTATTATGACTTGCTGAGCTTGTTAGCTCACTCTTGCAAACCTTTTTATGTTTTCAACTGTTGAAGAGGAAATTCTTGGTAACGAGGATTCTCAGTCCAGTGTGCGAGCTAGGATTCCAGGTTAAGTTGGATCGAGCTAGCAGGAGCTTTATATTATAGATGAGTTATGCAAGATTATAAGAACGATATTATTATCAGTTGTAAGTTGAACTAGTTGGGATTTGGTACGATGAAATAAAAGTTAAGGTGGTGGCTTGTTTTCATACTTTAACCTGTTGTGATCCGTGGTTGTGTAAAGAAGGGTCAATGCATATATTATTTTTATATACAGGTTTAAATATGGTGTTTGTGTGTGTCTTGTGGACCCCAAACTTCTGACCCGGGTTTGGAGGGCGTCACAGGTTTGGTATCAGAGCCACATATTATAAGTCACTGAAACAAGCCTAGATTGTTGGGACTGGATAGAGGGTTAGGATTAAGAATAAGAAAATAGAAAGATAGGAAGTCGAGAGGTTGAGTGCGACTGTATAATAGATTTTGGTATGATTCCTGATGAGATTCGAGATTCTTATCAAGCGACGCGATTGTCAAATAATGGCGACGGCAGATTCTTTTATCCCGGGATGGTTTGATCATTCGGAGCCTTCAGTCGGAGGACCATCATCTGGTTTACGTCTTGCTCTTCCAATGGTGTTAACTATATCACCTCCTACAAGACTACCTATTCGAGAATCCCCCACATGCTGATTCTGGTTCTACCGGATATTCAGCTGTGAGTGCATCTTTTCTGTCTCCCCTACACCTTGTTCTATAATATCAGTTTAAAACCCATCTTATGAAGTAACAGAACCTATAAGTATGGATTCGAGGGCTACATCATATGGTGAGTATACGAGATATTGAGAAAGGTGAGAAAAAACCTAGAGAAAAGATTTGTGTGTTCCGGAGAATAGCTGCTACCAGGTTATATGGAGCTATTAGTAAGTATGCCACCCATGATTATCTTGTGAAGTAAGGTAGGTGGAATTTTTTTTAAGAAGCTTGAGAAGATTGGAAATCAAGCGTTTCTTGAAATTAGGTGATGATGTTATGCCCAAACATGATGCGTATAGTAGTAATGCGATGTGATATTAGTCGACCTTGTTTTATAAAATAGATTTGATGATTACTGGATAGAATTGTTATACTCGGTAACCGTAAGAGATAATGATGAGAGTATTACCAATATGGAAGACTAGAAGTGAAGTTATGAATAAGATAATATGCAACGGTAACTGGAGTTTTTGTCCACCAATAAAGACAAAATGGACCAAATAAAGGGTAGAAGGTATATGGAAATGAATGAGCTCTTATCTGAGTGTTTCCCTAATTTGATACTTGGTAGTGGTTGAGAAGTACGATAAGCAACTCATATAATAATGACGACTAGGTGTATGATTTTTAAAATTTTAAACAGTTTTCAAAAGAGATTTTCTTAACAAAATTTTTCTAAAAGTCCATAAAACAAAACAAGTATTAAAAACTTGGTTGTCAAACTACTACTTGAGTTTCTTGTTTGTTATAAGATTCAGATTATCCAAAATAATACTTGTTCTAGAAGTTAGTATGGTTTGTTTAGAAGGCCAAGTAGACCCTTCTACTCGAGCATTTATTCAAAGCATACTCATTATAGATATAAACTCATTCCCGAGGCCCCACTTTTTATCTAGGTTCTAGATTAATTCGTACACCCTATCTTGATTCAAACTGAAGACATATTCTTTTGGTATAAAGTCATAAAACATACTATGAGTATGTTGTATCTATGGCAACAGCGTTAACTTTTAGGCGACCTTACCTGTTTTCTCGGTACCTCAAATGACCCAATATATCTAGGACTCAGCTGCCCCTTTATGCTCAAACTTAATCAATCCTTTTCAAGGTAAAACCTTTAACAAAACCATTGATGCTATTTCTACCCTTCATATCCTTTTGATACAAGTTCACGTTTTTTCTCTATCTATTCTGAGCTGCTTTAACTCTTTTCCAAACAAACACCACTGCGTCCTTGGTGTGCTGAATTAACCTAGGACTTAACAACTTCTTTTCTCCCATTTCATCTTAATAAAGTTGGGACAATGATGGCCTCAACCGCGGGGTCATGAGTTGACGTCATCAATAACAATCATAACAAACATAATATAATCCAAATCATTAATAATACATAACCACGACCCTGTTACCAAGACCTTTTCTAAGTTTAAGTATGACTTAGGTTACAACTATTACAAGACTAACTTATAACAAACCATCCTGACGTAACTAACTTAATACAACAACTTAACAGACCATCTTCGGTCCAACACAACTACCTCAGAGGAGCCTGATACGGAAGGAACTGGAACTCTTCCCTGACTATGATAGATAAATCTTTTAAGGATCTGCAATACATAGATAAAACATTCTGCAAGGGTGAGCAATCAATTGCTCAATAGTACCACTATATGAATAACAAGTAAAATAATTTATGGTAAAATAGTCATAGGAACAGAATTCATAACTTGTTAGAAAATAAATAAAACATGAATAAACTGGATATTCAAAACTAGCATGCTCTGTAAAACAGTATCATCAGTTGTGTGCTGTGTATAAATACCAGAGTCCAATTTTAGCATGCTATTTTCATTTCCAAAACCACTGTTCCATTATAGGAACCATAAAACCATCTGTCCCGTTATGGTGACCACAAAACCATTTGATTCATTACTAGAACAACAAACCGTAATGAGATATGTATTGGCTGTTATCTAGGGACGGTTGATCATGCCTCCATACAAGTTTTCTAGGATAGTTGGTCGGGCTATCATATAAAATGTCTAGGAAAGCTGATCGGGCTTTCACACAAATTAACCGGATCCGTAGAGACTAGCTAGGTCTCTGATTAACTATGCTGGACTAATCGGTGAAGATAGGGTGTGCAACCGAATTAGTTACTTACGCAATGTTATCCAATATCTGATTCATTTTATCTAGTTTTCAAATTCACTTTTACCTATCTCTTGTTAAGAACCATTCTGTCACAATACGCTATTCAAAACTTCCTTTCATTTTAATCACATTTTAGATATAGGTACTTTCAAAAGTTACTTTTCCCCAAAAACATATTTAAACAACAGTTTCAAATACAGAAAGGACGATTGCACCTTTTCAAGCTAGTATCTCATCCCCTGATGCAAAACTATCTATTCGAGAATCCCCCACATGCTGATTCTGGTTCTACCGGATATTCAGCTGTGAGTGCATCTTTTCTGTCTCCCCTACACCTTGTTCTATAATATCAGTTTAAAACCCATCTTATGAAGTAACAGAACCTATAAGTATGGATTCGAGGGCTACATCATATGGTGAGTATACGAGATATTAAGAAAGGTGAGAAAAAACCTAGAGAAAAGATTTGTGTGTTTAGGAGAATAGCTGCTACCAGGTTATATGGAGCTACTAGTAAGTATGCCACCCATGATTATCTTGTGAAGTAAGGTAGGTGGAATTTTTTTTAAGAAGCTTGAGAAGATTGGAAATCAAGCGTTTCTTGAAATTAGGTGATGATGTTATGCCCAAACATGATGCGTATAGTAGTAATGCTATGTGATATTAGTCGACCTTGTTTTATAAAATAGATTTGATGATTACTGGATAGAACTGTTATACTCGGTAACCGTAAGAGATAATGATGAGAGTATTACCAATATGGAAGACTAGAAGTGAAGTTATGAATAAGATAATATGCAACGGTAACTGGAGTTTTTGTCCACCAATAAAGACAAAATGGACCAAATAAAGGGTAGAAGGTATATGGAAATGAATGAGCTCTTATCTGAGTGTTTCCCTAATTTGATACTTGGTAGTGGTTGAGAAGGACGATAACCAACTCATATAATAATGACGACTAGGTGTATGATTTTTAAAATTTTAAACAGTTTTCAAAAGAGATTTTCTTAACAAAATTTTTCTAAAAGTCCTTAAAACAAAACAAGTATTAAAAACTTGGTTGTTAAACTACTACTTGAATTTCTTGTTTGTTATAAGATTCAGATTATCCAAAATAATACTTGTTCTAGAAGTTAGTATGGTTTGTTTAGAAGGCCCAAGTAGACCCTTCTACTCGAGCATTTATTCAAAGCATACTCATTATAGATATAAACTCATTCCCGAGGCCCCACTTTTTATCTAGGTTCTAGATTAATTCGTACACCCTATCTTGATTCAAACTGAAGACATATTCTTTTGGTATAAATTCATAAAACATACTATGAGTATGTTGTATCTATGGCAACAGCGTTAACTTTTAGGCGACTTTACCTGTTTTCTCGGTACCTCAAATGACCCAATATATCTAGGACTCAGCTGCCCCTTTTTGCTCAAACTTAATCAATCCTTTTCAAGGTGAAACCTTTAACAATACCATTGATGCTATTTCTACCCTTCATATCCTTTTGATATAAGTCCACGTTTTTTCTCTATCTATTCTGAGTTGCTTTAACTCTTTTCCAAACAAACACCACTGCGTCCTTGGTGTGCTGAATTAACCTAGGACTTGACAACTTCTTTTCTCCCATTTCATCTTAATAAAGTTGGGACAATGACGGCCTCAACCGCGGGGTCAGGAGTTGACGTTATCAACAACAATCATAACAAACATAATATAATCCAAATCATTAATAATACATAACCACGACCCTGTTACCAAGACCTTTTCCAAGTTTAAGTATGACTTAGGTTACAACTATTACAAGACTAACTTATAACAAACCATCCTGAAGTAACTAACTTAATACAACAACTCAACAGACCATCTCCGGTCCAACACAACTACCTCAGAGGAGCCTGATACGGAAGTAACTGGAACTCTTCCCTGACTATGACAGATAAATCTTCTAAGCATCTGCAATACATAGATAAAACATTCTGCAAGGGTGAGCAATCAATTGCTCAATAGTACCACTATATGAATAACAAGTAAAATAATTTATGGTAAAACAGTCATAGGAACAGAATTCATAACTTGTTAGAAAACAAATAAAACATGAATAAACTGGATATTCAAAACTAGCATGCTCTGTAAAACAGTATCATCAGTTGTGTTCTTTGTATAAATACCAGAGTCCAATTTTAGCATGCTATTTTCATTTCCAAAACCATTGTTCCATTATAGGAACCATAAAACCATCTGTCCCGTTACGGTGACCACAAAACCATTTGATTCGTTACTAGAACAACAAACCGTAATGAGATATGTATTGGCTGTTATCTAGGGACGGTTGATCATGCCTCCACACAAGTTTTCTAGGACAGTTGGTCGGGCCACATAAAATGTCTAGGAAAGCTGATCGGGCTTTCACATAAATTAACCGGATCCGCAGAGACTAGCTAGGTCTCTGATTAACTATGCTGGACTAATCGGTGAAGATAGGGTGTGCAACCGAATTAGTTACTTACGCAATGTTATCCAATATCTGACATTTTATCTAGTTTTCAAATTCACTTTTACCTATCTCTTGTTAGGAACCATTCTATCACAATACACTATTCAAAACTTTCTTTCATTTTAATCACATTTTAGAGATAGGTACTTTCAAAAGTTACTTTTCCCCAAAAACATATTTAAACAACAGTTTCAAATACAGGGGATACTAACTTAAAATGTTTCTGTTCCTGTTCAAAAATAAAAAAAACATTTCATTCATATATACAAAACCATAAGAGTATGGTCAGCTGTTCTTGCCTTGCAGAGCTTTATAACTATCTCTAATTCACCTCGAATCGATTTGGATGCTCGGTTTTATCGTCTAACTATAAGATTATCCTGGACCCGACTTCAATGCTCAGGTCCTTTGCTTGGAACCTCGCTGAGCTTGTTGACTGATCAATAGGTTAACTTTAGTTCGACGTCAACTCTCGGGTCTTCCGACTAGGACCTACAGAGTCGAACTACCCTATGTTAGACAACCGGTTATTCTTTACCGATCCTCACAACAGTTCTACCCAAACGATAACAAAACCCGACTCGTAAATATACGAATTATTATAACTCACATAACAATTAGGGTTTATACATTCACAACTCGGTTTTATAACATTTGTCGGGAAATACATATATTTGTTATTTTTTAAAGTAGGCTTGTTAACCATTTATAGAATGTTTTATCACCACACACCAGTAAATTTCGTAAAGTATTTATAATTATAATTATACACGTCTAACTAGTATTCCCGATAATCACAAGTTATGTCCCCGTATTTTTGAATTTACTTTTTTCTAGAAAATCAGGCAGCACCTCCTTTGTTTGTCGCCTACCCATCGAAACATAATCGACGTCAAATCTCAATCACAATTCAACCTCAATTCAATCACATCCCAACAATTACCATCCAACTTAGTCATACAATTATCGACTAAATCAATATAACTACTAATTACACTTCATACTAATTATATGAAATAATATTATTTTAATTTAATAATTACAGGACTCAGAAATACTTCATCATTTCCCACCGTCAACATATCGAAATTCATCGTTGACGGCAGCGAAATTCGTCAGTGCCCGGATATGTCGGGTTTCCATACGAACTCCACCAATTAATTCTCGAATAAGGAAAATAAACGTTCGAATAATCAATAAAAATTTATTTGAATTTTCCAAAACAATTTGAATAAATAATATATTAATTATCAAATCAATTTCATCATAAATCAGTGAAAAAAATCTGAAATTCGAACCAACCTCCGGCTCACGCACACGCGCGTGGCCGGAAAGAAAGAATTAAACAACAATTGTCAAAGCCAAAAGTGGCCAAACACAGAACATCAACCAGAGCAGCACAATAATAACGAGCACAATACATACATCTATAGAAATATATGTATATATATGCAGAATTGAACAAAAACGAAGCTGAGGCCACCAAGCTCGCCGGAGCAGGAGGCAGCTTAACAGAAGCGGCCGGAAGAAAAATAGAAATAGGGGAACTGGAAGCAACAGGAACGCAGCCAGGGAAAGAAAATAGAGAGAATAAAGAAATAAGAGCGAGAGAGAGGGATTATAGAGAGATCAAAGTCGAGAAATTAAGAGTGAAAACTAGAAAAATTGAGATGGGAGGATGAGGAAGGAACATAAAAAGGGGGTTCTCTGTTGTTTTATATAGATTTTTTTCTCTGGTAACCAGTGAGCTACACGTGTCTGCAAAAATGGATACGTGTACAATTTATCACCTGACAGCTTAATTCTGTACCACATTTCACAATTAATCAAACCAAGTTGCGCATAAAACAAATTCATAAAATTACAAAAATGGGTCTTAAAATATCATAATAATTTGAAGTTACTAAAATAAAATTTTCATAATTTTTAAGCTATTTTTGAAACGCAATCTAAACCCGCATTTAACGATTAAACAAAACAAAGAGCGGGTGAATTTAATCCCAAAAAATTTCAGAACAATTTTAAAATTCTCAGATTATTTCAAACTTAATAAAATATAAGTTTCGTAAATTTTGAAGCATTTCTGAATTTAATATTAATTTTACAAATAATTGTAGTCAGAAAATCATATTAGGGTAAATAATTAATGAAATATTGATTTCTAAATTTTATAAAATCCTAAAAATAATAATTAATATTATAAAGGAATTAAAATAATTTTAGAGATAACCCAAGTAATTGTGAAAATAATTCTTGAATAAAATCACCTTTAAATATAAAAACAAATCAACACAGCTTCACAACGAATTACACAAACGATCCTGGAACACCAACGATCACACCTAATTAATAACAAAATAATATCCAGCTGACAGAACCCATACACATATTTTATTTATTTAATTATTTAATAATTACACACTTTAAATAATACAAAAATATATGAGTCGTTATATCCTTTCTCCCTTAAAAGATTATATCCTCAGAATCAGAACTAATTAAATAAATGAGGATATTTGTCAAGCATATCTGAATCTAACTCCCAAATAAACCCTTCTACTCGAGCATTTATTCAAAGCATACTCACTATAGATATAAACTCATTCCTGAGGCCCCGCTTTTTATCTAGGTTCTAGATTGATTCGTACACCCTATCTTGATTTAAATCGAAGACATATTCTTTTGGTATAAAGTCATAAAACATACTATGAGTATGCTGCAGCTATGGCAACAACATTAACTCATAAGAGACTTTACCTGTTTTCTCGGTACCTCAAACGACCTAATATATCTAGCACTCAGCTACCCCTTTTTGCTCAAACTTAATCAATCATTTTCAAGGTGACACCTTTAATAATACCATTGATACATTTTCTACCCTTTATATCCTTTTGATACAGGTCTGCGTTCTTTCTCTATCTATTCTGAGCTGCTTCAACTCTTTTCCAAACCAACACCACAGCGTCCTTGGTGTGTTGAATTAACTTAGGACTTGACAACTTCTTTTCTCCCATTTCATCTTAATAAAGTGGGGACCCACACTTATTTCCATACATGGCTTTGTAGGATGGCAATCTTATATTAACATGATAACCATTTTTACAAAACTCTATCAATGACAATTGATCATCGCAGTTTTCCCTTAAAATTTAAAACACATACTCCCAACATATCTTATATTATCTGAATTTTCTTCTCACTTTGACCCTTCATCTAAGGATGATAGGCGATACTCAATTTTTACTTAGTTTCCAAACATTCGAACATTTCGTACTCTTATCCATCAGTTAAGGCTGGAAAGTAATCTCATATATTCACTTCTTATCACCTTCAGGTATTTGAACTTCGATTTCTACGCTTTCCAATTCTTTTATTAACTCTTTAGTGATCTTAATTACATTCAATCCTTTATTTCTGCACAAGGCATCTGTTACCACACCAGCTTTGCATAGGTGGTTGTTAATGAATTAATCGGAATCTTTTGTTAATCTCAGCCAAAATTCATAGTTAAAAACTTAACGTATAGTTGCTTCCCTTCTAATCTTCGTAGGGAAATCCTTGGGCATTCTACATAGACTTTCTTAATCTTTGAATAGCTGCGGATGTTATCAATAAATACAATTTGCTTATCCAAGTATCCTTATACACCATGTTCCTTAAATCCTTAGAAACGACTGATACACTTGTTACTCCACACAATATCACTAGAATTTGCAATGCTCATAACTCGTTCTAATCACAGTCTTTGATATATCCTCAGGTTGGATCTTAAGTCAACTTCGAGCATATAAGTAATCAATTTTATATAGGGGTTACTTATTCTTGTTTGTCATCTTATTAAATTTCCAATACTCGGTACATAATCTCATAACTTCATCCCTCTTCTCAAATAACATCACTGGTGCACCCCCATGGGGATATATCTGGTATGATCACCTCCCTTTCCAATACCTTCTGTAATTACCTATCTAATTCTTTCATTCCACTAGCCATATAACATGGAGTCTTTGACACTGGTTTGGTTCAGATTACTATATCAATGAGAAATTCTATCTCATAACCTAGGATAATCTTAGTGATTCATCTGGAGAGACTCCGGGAATTTATTTACTACTTGAATTTCTTCCAGTTTAAGTACTTTCTTCTCCATATCTCTACATATGGTGGATCTACCTTAAATCCACTTATTAACTCCTTTTCTCGCATGATTGGAAGAACTTCTTATCTTGCTTCTGCCCTTAGAAACTTACATTATTATTGTCTTCCGTACACTTTACAATTCGCTTCTTAAAAATCACTCATTGCCTTACGACAGGACAACCAACCCGTTCCTTGAATCACATCGAACTCTTCTAGCTCGAAGGGTGTCAAATCAGTTGAAAATGATTACTCGTAGGTTCTAACGGACATTTAAGATGGAGGTGACTCACTAAAAGTCCATCTTGATTGACCACTTTTATAGTTAAAATCTCGACTAAGTCTTCTAATATTAATTCGTTTTACTCACACATTGCTCTAGTATAAAAGGCTTAGATGCTTCTAAATCAAATAAAACTTTAATAGGTATGGAATTGAGAGAAAATGCACCTGCAAATACATACGAGTCCTAGACATTCGATCTCTTGGTCACTTTGAAGGTCCTGCCTCTAGCTGTGCTGGATATTGGCCCTTGGGATGTAGTACCTTGAATAGTCGTTCCATAACTTCTTGTAATATGCCCAACCTTCCCACAATTGTAACAAGTAACTCCTGTATTTTCTGGATTGCATTCCGACGCATAATGACCCTTATGACCATATTTGAAACATTCAACATTCTTTTTGCATGAACCACTGTGTCTCCTGTCATAAGACTTGCAATCCACTGCTGACTTGACTGACTGAGCTGGAGTAGAAGCAACTGAAGTAGCACTAGACCTAGCCTGAGAGAAACTCTATCTCCGGAATATTTTACTCCTGTTTCGGCCAAACCGATTCTGAAACTCTTGACTGGATTCTCCTTGGTCTGCCTTCTCTATAACACCTTCAGACTTCCTTTTCTTATCACCCTCTTCCTTAATAGCCAACTTCTGGTCAGTTTCAATTACTAAGGCAGCCTGAACTACGGAATAGTATGTCTTGAGTTACAATGCCACAACTCCTCTGCAAATTTTAGGCTTTAACCCTTGTTAAAACCTCCTTGCTTTCTGGATCTCCGTACTTACATACTCAGGAACTAATCGGGCCAATTTTGTAAACTTGGCCTCATACTCCAACATACTTCTTTCACCTTGTTTCAGTTCTAGAAACTCGACTTCCAACTGATTCCTTAGACAGTCGGGAAAATACTTCTCCAAGAAAAATTCTGTAAATTTCATCCAAGAAACGGGGCCTTCTCCTTCCAACACAGGAGTGGCTTCCCACCAATAATTTGCTTCATTCTTAAGAAAGTAGCTCACATAATCTGTCTTAAGATCGTCACTTACTTGAGTGAGGGTAAATGCCTTTTACATTTCCTTAAGCCAATTTCTGGCAACAACAGGGTCCACTTCGCCCTTAAACTCCGGGGGCTTAACAGACTGAAAGGATTTAAAACTAGTAGCTTGGGTTGGCTCTCTTTATTGATGTTGTTGTTGCTGAATCTGTTGGATTAACTGCATCAGTTGTTGCTACTGTTGGCGTAACAAATCTAGAATTTCATTTATAGCTAGACCCTCCACAAAACTACTACTATTTTCTTTAGACTGGGTAACTTTCTTGGGTGGCATTTTCCTGAAATATAACAGGAAATTTTTTTAAAAATATAATGAGGATGTATAACAAAATATCATTGTTTAAACGGTGCACCTGTCTCAGAAAAATGCTACCCAATCAAAGTACCCATGTCTTTATTATCGGGATCCATTTATAAAAGATATCTAGATTAACAATACTAGCAACAATAGCAACAACAACAGTAGCAAAATCGACAACAACACTAAAAACTGGAATATAAAGATACTAAACATTATAGCGTGCCTTATCAATATAACAACATCTGATCAACCTTCCAGCACCATTAAAAATACAACATTAACACATTCGATATACCACAAAGCTAGAAGGACTATACTAGTCACCACCCAAAAAGGGTAAACTGGTAGGTCAAGTTAAACTTAAGGAATCACGGATTTGGATGACATACTAGTCTGAGTTTCAACCAACCATTCCTCTCAATGTGATTTCTCATCTCTTGAAAATGACCCATCTACCACTGAATTAGCTTTCCTAAAGCTGCAACCTTCAATATCGAATCATAAATCCTCTCTGCTATCTCCATTTGTGAAGTAGCAACTAGACATAAAACTTTTATTCTCCGGACAGTCAACTTTCAATAACCAGGACTGTCTAATTACAGAAGTTACTGACAAATTCACTACCAGGGAGTATCATATGGAATTTTAAAATCAAAGAATTAATGATAGAAGGAGAACAAGGGAAGAATACATAGATATGACTGAGAGCAACTATACAAGTACATAAGATGGCCAATCTTAGTACCGCATAGTTCAAAACACATAATTCGGTGGCGTCCCACCAGACCCTTTTGTCACACAGACAAATAGCCAATTCATATATATTATTTTCCCCAATCAAGTGATAGAATCACCGAGGAAAGAAACAATATTTAAATGGAAATTCACAAATAGGAAAGGGAGAATTTGATTTGTAATGAGATCAACAAGACCTTAAGTTGCTTACTTCATGTTCTTAACTTTCTCACAGGAAAAATAACCAACTTATGGGATAGTAAACAATTACTCTGGAAACAAAATCCGTCTCAAGAAAGAAGTATAAGGGTTCAAGATATAAACCACAATACTAATCCACATTCACTATGAGACTTGGCTGTCATAGCATCCCCTGACTATTATCATTCCATCTGAACTCACCGAAGTCACACACTTGATCTAACAACATTCCTTAACATAGAAAATGCGATATTTAGGAATAACATTGGCGTCTCTTCAGCTGACACATCCAGGGTCCGCTCAGAAACTAAAATTTCACCATCAGACTCGTTTTCTCGAGAGAGACCTAAAAACCTCTATCGGCATTGCCAACAACACATATATACGAGGGATACATACTAAAAACTAGGGAAGTTCCATTCAATCCTTAATAGACGTCAGGGTTACACCTTCGAAAACCCTTGACTGAACTCATAGACTCGCTCCTCGGATTGAGTTGCTGACTCACAACTATATATAAACTTTCCTGTACTCTTTTGACTCTAATCTTAACCTAAATCAGGGACTCAAACCTATAGCTCTGATACCAACCGTGATGGCCTCAACCCCGGGGTCAGGAGTTGACATCATCAATAACAATCATAACAAACATAATATAATCCAAATCCTTAATAATACATAACCATGACCCCTTTACCAAGACCTTTTCCAGGTTTAAGTATGACTTAGGTTACAACTATTACAAGACTAACTTATAACAAACCATCATGACGTAACTAACTTAATATAGAAACTCAACAGACCATCTCTGGTCCAACACAACTACCTCAGAGGAGCCTGGTACGGAAGGAACTGGAACTCTGCCCTGACTACGATGAAAAAATCTTCTAAGCATCTGCAATACATATATAAAATATTCTGCAAGGGTGAGCAATCAATTGCTCAGCAGTACCACTATATGAATAATAAGTAAAACAATTTATAGTAAAACAGTTATAGGAACAGAATTCATAACTTGTTAGAAAACAAATAAAACATGGATAAATTGGATATTCAAAACTAGCATACTCTCTAAAATAGTATCATCGGTCGTGTGTTGCGTATAAATACCAGAGTCCAATTTTAGCATACTATTTTCATTTCCAAAACCACTGTTCCATTACAGGAACCATAAAATTATATGTCTCGTTACGGGGACCACAAAGCCATTTGTTCCATTATTGGAACCACAAACCGTAATCAGATATGTATTGGATGTTATCTAGGGACGGCTGATCAGGCCTCCACAAAAGTTATCTAGGATAGTTGGTCGTGCTATCACACAAAATGTCTAGGAAAGCTGATCGGGCATTCACACAAATTAACCGGATCCGCAGAGACTAGCTAGGTCTCTGATTAACTATGCTAGACTAATCGGTGAAGATAGGGTGCACAACTGAATTAGCCATTTACGCAATGTTATCCAATATCTCATTCATTTCATCCAGTTTTCATATTCACTTTTACCTATCTCTTGTTAAAAACCATTCAGTCACAGCACACTATTCAAAACTTCCTTTCATTTGAATCACATTTTAGAGATAGGTACTTTCAGAAGTTACTTTTCCCCAAAAACATATTTAAACAACATTTTCAAATACAGGGGATACGTAACTTAAAACATTTATGTTCCTGTTCGAATATAAAACAATATTTCATTCATATATACTGAACCATAAGAGTATGATCAGGGGTACTTTCCTTGCAGAGCTTTACAACTATCTCAGATTAAACTCGAATCGATTTGGACGCTCGGCTTTATCGTCTAACTATTAGATTATCCTGGATCTGACTTCAACGCTCAGATCCTTCGCTTGGAACCTCGCTGAGCTTGTTGACTGGTCAGTAGGTTAACTTTAGTCTGACGTCAACTCTCGGGTCTTCCGACTAGAACCTACAGAGTCGAACTACCCTATGTTAGAAAACCGGTTATGCTTGAAAGATCCTCACAACAGTTCTACCCAAATGATAACAAAACCCGACTCGTAAATATACGAATTATTATAACTCACATAAAAATTAGGGTTTATACATTCACAACTCAGTTTTATAACATTTGTCAGGAAATACATATATTCGTTGTTTTGTAAAGTTGGGTTGTTAACCATTTATAGAATGTTTTATCACGACACACTAGTACATTTCGTAAAGTATTTTTAATTATAATTATACACATCTAACTGGTAGTCCCGATAATCACAGGTTATGTTCTCGCATTTTCGAATTTTCTTTTTTCGAAAATTGGTCAGCACCTCCTCTGTTTGTCGGCCTACCCATCGAAACATAATCGACGTCAAATCCTAATCAAAATTCAACCTCAATTCAATCACATCCCAACAATAACCATCCAACTTAGTCACACAATTATTGAGTAAATCATTACAACTACTAATTACACTTCATACTAATGATTTACTCAATGATGAATTTCCCTGGAACGCAGCCAGGGAAAGGAAATAGAGAGAATAAATAAATAAGAGTGAGAGAGAGAGGGATTATAGAGAGATCGAAGTCGAGAAATTAAGAGTGAAAATTAGAAAAATCGAGATGGGAGGATGAGGAAGGAATAGAAAAAGGGGTTTTATGTTGTTTTATATATATTTTTTCTCTTCTAATCAGTGCACTACACGTGTCTACAAAAATGGATACGTGTATAATTTATCACTTGACAACTTTGTTGAAAAAGACATGCTTGTACTTTAACAAGACTAAGACAACTTGTCAACCCTAAGTAAGTTGTATTGTTATCTAAATTTGTATTATGTACTTGTAACACTTAAAGTCTATAAAATTGCAAAGAAGAAGACTGGAATCTTTTTCCTAAAACAGTATCAAGCCTAAGGATTCTATCTGGAAGAAGATCAAGAAGATCATGCCTCAGAAGAATTTTGAAAAAGCTTGGAGTTGAATAAATACGTTTGGAGAAAAATGTTCTAAGTCAAGATCTCTACAAGTCATAGATTTAGTGTTATAGAGAAGTCATTCGAGAACTCCAGAATGACTTATCGAGAAGTCATTTGAACTCCAGAGAGTACCGAAGGATGAGCAATATCTACTCGACGGATGAGCTATATGTCTACTCAATGGATAAGCAATATCCACCGGGAGTAGAGAAGTCGGGAAAGCTACTCGAGAACTCAAGAAGATATCGACAAGTCATTCTTTCACTAGAGAACTCAGAGTTATCGATAAATCTATATCCATTCGAGAACTCAGAGATATCTACAAGTCAAGTGAAGTTATGAAGACTAGAGATCTCGATGAGCAGGAGACCTCTACAAGACAAACTCATTATGGAGTACTAGAGATCTCGATAAGCCTATGTACTTATCGAGATATCAAGTGTTCTAATAATTCAAACTGGAGATCTCGAAGTACAGTCTCAAAGTACAGAATTGCATATCAGTTTAATATCCAAGATAAATAATCAACAAACAATCCAACAGCTGGATTGACAAGTCTACAAAAGCAGCTTGAAGTGTGTGCAAGATCAATGAAAAAGATTGACTGACAGAGGAAGATTAAAGTAAACATGGGATGCTAAAGATATGCTAAGCCAGAATTGGAAGATTTGCTTTTCTATAAATAAAAATGACAAGTGACAGTTTAGAAAAGTTAATAGCATGTTTATTATCCACTTTGTAAACCAGCAGTTAACTGAACTATAAAGTTAACACTGGTCCTCTAGTTAGTTTAAACAATTTAGATAAAAATTCTTGTAACACTCTCGAGAAGTAGTTGATCTCTTTAGCTTCGAAGAGCTTAGAAATTTGTAGCAAAATATCTTAATTTTTAATAGAAAAATTAAGTGAGTTTTGAAGATCTGTGTTCTTTATTTTGTGCAAGTTTAATTTCTACATGAACACTTTTCTATACAAGATTTAATTTACTACTTCAACCATTATCTTTCAAGAAAAGTCTAAAATCAGAAAAACACATTCACCCCCCCCCTCTGTATGTGATTTATTACCTAACAAGTGGTATCATAGCCAAATCTAAAAGTAAACAGATTCAAGATCTTGGAAGAATGAATACACAGAAAATCAGTAGCATCAAAATTCCTACCTTTGACAAAGCTAACTACACTCTTTGGAAAAAGAAAATGATGCTATTTATCAGGATGGCAAATCCATTCTACATTCAGATCCTTGAGAATGTACCCTTCATTCCGATGGTAAGGGTTGAGGAATCTACAGATGGAGACATTGTCATATTAGCTCATTATACCCCAAAAGATCTTGCTGAGTATACAGATCCTGAAAAGGAGAAGGTTTCCCTGGATAGCAGCTTGCAAATGATATTGATTGAGCCACTTGACAATGTGATGTACAACAATATTATCAATTGCGACACTGCTAAGCAGATATGGAAAAAGATTGAGATACTATGTGAAGGAACTGAGGAGGTTAGATCTAATCAAAGAAGGATACTAATTTCACAGTATGAGGGTTTTATGGCTAAGTCTAAGGAAAGCATTATTGATGTGTTTGAAAGATTTAACAAGCTGATAAATGACTTGCAACTTCATGACAAATACTATAAAGCTGAAGAAGTGAATCTAAAGTTCTTGCTTACTCTCCCTGACCATTTGGAACAGAAATCTCAGCAATGAGGGAAGGAAGAGACTTGAGCAGAATAACTCTGGAAGTTCTGTATGGGATTCTCAAAATATATGAACTAGAGATGATTCAAAGGCAACCGCTGAGGTCTGGTCAAAGACATGTTGTGGATGGCTCAAGTGCTTTAATTGTTAATGAAACCCACTCATTCCATAATGAACTAAGATACCAAACTTCAGATGCCTCATCAAGTGAGCAGAGAACAAATGATTCACAGAAGCAAGTCATATTAGAGTTGGAAAAAGATGAGTTTTACACTCTTGAAGAACTGGATGAGCTAGATCAGTCTATGGCCTATCTAGCTAGAAAATTCTATAACATTAGAGTAAAGAAGCCAAGGTACTTCAGGAATAAAGGACAATCCTTCAACAAAGACAATAGCTGGAAAGAGAAAGGGAAGTACAATTCTGACAGCAAGAGTGGTTACAAAACTGGATCTGTAGACAGATCTAATATAAGGTGCTTTAATTGTGATGAACTAGGACACTTTGCTACATAATGCAGGAAACCCAAGAAGGTAAAGAAAGATAAAGTTTATCTTGAATTGGAAGCAAAGTATGAATCTCTTCTAAAAAAGCAACAGAATAAAGCTTACATTGCAGAGGGAAAGAGTTGGGATGACTCAGATAATGATGAAGATGAGGAAGTTGGAAACTATGCTCTAATGGCCTTGGAGCAAGGTGAATCATCCTCATCAAAAGGACAAACACCAATTCTTACCACTATTGATTTAAATGTAAATCAATACAAGGAAACTGTTGAAAAGATGAGCACATAAATGTTTCACATTCACATAAGCATGGTTGCTGCTAATGAAGAAGTTAACAGATTAACAAAGATAAATAAGAAGCTTGAGAGTGAGAAGCAAGAAACTGAATTATTGCTGGTTGAGCTTGAAGCTTTAAAACAAGAAAATGCTTATCTCAAGAACAAGCTCAAGTGTGCAAATGAAATTGAAGCAGTGTTAAGGGAGAAGCTAGAAAAGAATGAAGTAAAAATAAAATCTTTCAGAAATGCATCTGAACTGGTTGAACAGTATCATGAGAAGAATAAGCCATGTGCAAACATTGTTATTGGCCTTGAATATGAAGACATGAGTGACGAAAAGATGACTGTAGGTGACAAAGGGATTGCCAAGAAGACTGAGAATGCTCCAACCTTTTTGAAAGAGGTTAATGCACCTACATTCAAAGCATGTGTAGTTAACTTCAGTGAAGAAGAATTGATAATCAAGCAAGAAATTGCTGATGTATATAAAGAAAAGAAAACTGAAGAATCAGTTCAGTCTTCAAAAACTGAAGAGAAGCTCATGAACAAACATAGTCCCAAGACTCATGTTCAAGAAACCAAAGCTGAAGATGCAAGAAATAAAAAGAGAAATAGAAATGGAAAAATAGGGATAAAAAAGTAATAATTTTTCTTATGTTGCAAATGCTCCTAGAAAGAAGTGTGAAAAATGTGGCTCTTCAAATAATCTAACTCACCTTTGTAAAAAGGTTGTTAGCAAGCCAGCTGAAGGAACTTGCAAATACAATTAAGCTAATTCTAATGATCCCTATTCATTCGATGATAACTTTGACTGCATTCCTTGCAACATGAAGGTAATGAAGAGTTGCCATAAACTGAGAGTAGATCTTAAAGAATCAAGAAATGAGTCTACATCAGAAGGAAAACATGCACAACAATCTCTGAACTCTGTTTCTTGTAAAATTACTCATTCTACTTCTCCTGAAAAAGTTATCAAGAAGAAACTACCCAACACTGCTTGGGTTTACAAACACACTTAAGACTCATTATGTGCAGGGAAAGTGAAGTAAGTCATCTGGATCATAGATAGTGGGTATTCCAGGTATATGACCGGTGGTAAAGCCCTGCTATCACAATTTGAGGAGAAAGCTAGCCCATTTGTGATCTTTGGAGACGACAACAAAGGATTCAAAATGGGATATGGCAAAGATGTTTTGAAAAATGTTGTCTTTGATTAATGTAGCACTGGTAGCTGATCTTGAAGTGAGTCTTTTCAGAATTAGCTTATTGTAGACCATGGTCTCAAGTCTTATTCTACAAGGAGAATACACTTTTATCAGTAAGAAAACTGGTGAAGTTGCTCTTAAGGGAGCAAGGAAAAGAAGCTTGTTTGTTGAAGATTTTGACTCAACAAATAAGAATGGTATTTGTTGCTTCTACACCAAGGTATCAGCAGAACGAAACAAGCTTGCTCAAGTTGAGGTTTATAAAGTCTGTCAGACTAAGGAAATAAAGAAACTACTCAACAAGAGAATCATGGCAATGGAAGCGCATCTCACACACCTGAGTTTGATTGCACAACCTTAGGGGAAGAAAGAGGATCTTCAGATACTGGAAGAAAGCTCAACTTGGGATTATGACATTCCAAGGGAATCAGTTTTGGAGCTGTTGGTTTCACAGATACAAATTATGTCTTTCTAAGACCTGTATCCTGATTTAACATTACAACTATTTTTGTACCAATAGAAAAACAATTAGCTGATATTTTTACTAAACCTTTGGATGAAGAAACTTTCACTAAACTTGTAAGTGAAATTGAATTGCTCAATTCTTCATCCTAAGGCAAGAACTCAGCTAATATTTTGTAGCAGATTAATCTCTAGTAAATCAAAATTAATTTGATTAAACTGGAAATTAACTGAAATATGAATTATAAATATTTCAAAAATCTCTGCATATTTGTATTTCAAATTCATTTAACTTGGAATTTTTCAAAATTCTGAGTAAACTTCTTAGTTGTTAATTTACATCCTTAAATATGTAAAATTAACTCAAGGTAGTATTACAATAACTAAAAGTATCTAGAGAACTGAGTTCTCGATAAGTATAAATTGACTTCCCAACAAGTCATTTTAAGACCTCTCGAGTGAGTCTTCGATAAGTCATCTTACTGACTTCTCGAGTGACTTCTCGATAAGTTCAAAATGACTTATCGATAAGTCCTTGCAGAGTTCTCTAGTAGTATTCATTCACAAGAGTTCTCTATAAGTACAAACCTTAATTTATCAATAACTCAGAACTGAGATAATTTAAATTGATAAATTTTTTTGGTAAAATACTTTTGGAAAATTTATTCTAATTTTATTTTGAATTTATTCAAATAAAAGTTGGAATTAATTCAGTCCACTTTTTGGACAAACTGGGTATTTATTTGACATTTCGATAAGTCAAGTTTGAGTTCTCTATAAGAGTAATTTAAAATGACTTCTCGATATGTACTTCATTTTTCTAAATGACTTCTCGATAGTCAAACTCCAAATGTCCGTTTTTGATTTCTCGACAAGTCATCTGCTTTTACTATAAATACCCAGACTTCTCGATACATACTTATACTTACAGCTTTCGAGATCTAAAGTGACCTAGCTTTCAATCCATAACCGTTTTCTCTCTCGTTTTTCATCCTTTCTCAGAGATTTTTCCTACCCATTCATTCTCATCAATCAACTATGGCTCAAAATGTTGCTAGGGCATCTATCCCGGGGAAAGGAACTAACTATCTTGCTTTCACTGATGCAAACCAAGCTCCTGATAGTTTCAAGGGGTTTGTAAAACTGCTGTCTCAATCCTATCTTGCAGGTGCTTTGACTGCAAATCCAGTACTGTATCTAGATGTGCTGCATGATTTCTGGACTACAGCTGTAGTGAGGACTGATGTTAACAACAACTCTCTCTCTCTGGTGGTGACATGCACAATTGGAAGCCAACAAATAGAATTCAATAATCAAGATGTGAATAGAGCTTTGGGGCTGCCAACTGAGACTTTGGTGGAGGTACCAACTCCTGATGAGCTGACTGAGTTTATGGACTTCATCAATTATGGTGGGAGAATCAACCTGTCGAGCTTAAACAAAACCAATCTAAGGAAGGAGTGGTCATTCATCTTTGATTCTGTAGTAAGGGTCTTTACTTGCAAAAAAACTGGATATGACAATATCTGAAGTGATGTGCAAAAGCTGGTGTATTCAATTGCCCACAACAGAAACCTGAATGTTGGTCTATTGATCCTGGAAGAACTTGCAACCAGGCTGGTTATGCCTCTAACAGCTAGAGGTAAGGAAATCTTGTTTCCTAGGTTTATTATGTCCACTTTAAATAATAAAGTAGCTGACATACATCTGTTGAATGGTATAGATAGTACTAAGATAGGCAACTGTAAGCAAGTGTCCAAGATAATATTTGGCTCACTTACTACAAAGAATAAGGTGAATGTAAGTCTGAAAATCACTCCATTTATGTTGAAAAGATTTAGGACTTATCCTTATCCTATGCCTGACATGAAATCTAATGCACAATCTAGTACAACTATGATTCCTGAACTTGTGGAAGTACAAACACAGGATCACCAACAGGGATCTTCCCAAGCTGCAACCATTCTTTCACAACCTTTAGAAGCTAGGAAACCAACTACCTCATCTTCTCAAAAAAGTGAGGTTATTAAAAAGAAGAGAAAGGGGATAAACCTAGTTGTGTTAAATGAGAGTGGTGAGGAGAAAGCTGAAAGAGTACCACCTCTGGTCAAAAGATCCAAAAGAAGTAAACAAACGGAACTGACCACTCTATCTTCCTCTACATCCTCTCAACAGGATGCAGTTGTAAAAAAACCAGGAGTGAGTCTGCACAGCCTGTACAAGAAGCAATTCAAGTGTATGGTAGGAGAAAAAAGGAAGGCACTCACTGTGAGAGAACATCTCTTGAAGCTCCCTCATTTATTCAGGGGGAGCTGCCAACACTCACAAATGAGCAACAATCTCTTCTATCTAATAATTCTTCTATTTCAACTCCACTTGAATCCATTTCTCAAGTGCACCAAAAATCAAGTGACTTAGCTCAAGAAGCTTTGCTCACCACCCAGACACCTCATTTAGATGGTGAGAGGCTACATGCTGGGGTAGACCTTGATGACACCATCACAAACATTGGGGATTCATCAGTCTTTACTGAAGACCCCAGGATTACCTCTAATGCACCTTCATGTGCAAAACAGTCTTCACAGACTGAAAGGTTTGAAGGTAGTACTCCTGAGGGGAGCTATCTAAATCCTCTCTAATTCAATTGGAGGTTCCTCAAGAAGGAACAACTCCCCTCACAACTCTAGCAGAAATTGCCTCTACAGTTGAAGCTAGGAGTACAATTGCCCATGATCCTGTCATAGGGGAGGCAAGCTTAGCACATTCAAGTGCCAGTGTGTTGCAAGACACACAAGGGTTTGAGGCTGGTGCACATGACAGTAACCCAGTCAAATCCCCTCCAATTCAATTGGAGGTTCCCACTACAAGTAGAGGACAACACACTGCATAACCACAGAGAAATCTGTGAGTTAAACTGTGATTTTAGTCACATGAGTTTCTGATGAACCATCAAGCTCTCAACCTCAACAACCTCACATACTCTCTCAGTGGCTACAAGAATCTGCCTCTCAACCAACTCCTGTAGATGATCTACTAGTAGAGCAGATCTCTGGACTGGCTAACATCTCACAGCATCTTTTAACTTCAAACATGAGCAACCAAGATTATCAAGCCGCTATACTTGCTTATAATGAAGAAATTGAGGAGCAAAAGGAGAAAATTGTCAATGATGTTGAGCCAGATGGGAATGTGGATGCATGGATGTCTAAGGACTTTGCCTTGGAGATGAATCAAGTTTTGGCCAGATTTAGAGAAGTGTATGTTACTATTCTGGGCAGCAATGCAAAGACTTGAGTCTAGAAGCTGTCTCTGATGCCATTACAGATGTATACAAAGCTCAGCTCAAAGCATTTCATCTGTTTGGCAAGGCTCTTGAAATCAAGCTCACTGGTCATGAAGACAGAATCAGAAAATTGGTGAATGAGAAATTGGACAAGATTATACCATCTCAAGAGCAGATCTCTTCAAAATTCAAGCATTTTTCTGAGCAAATGGCTAGGATGGATCTTGCCTCAATTGAGAAGGAAGTCGAATCTCAAACTATCCTTCACCAATCTCCATACAGTGATGCAGCAACAAACTACTCACTCAAATGAGACCAAGGTCCAGCTGGATCAACTTCACCAGAGCAGATATAAACATTCAGCATTGCTGATGGAAGGGATCAAAGAGGTTGTAGAAGAACACTTTGGCACATCTAGCAGCTTTTATCAGCCTGGATCCACCTCAACAAATCTATAAATTCAGTCTCTACAGGATCAAGTCACAGTATTGCAAGACTCCAACTCTTCTCTCACTGCACAAGTTCAGGCTTTGACATCTCTTATCAAGAGCCAACAAACAGACATCCAAACTCTGGTGGACTCCCATAAGCATCTTCAAATGCAAAATTCCATAGCTTTAGGTGCCATCATGGGTAAACTCAACATACCACTACCCTCTTTGCCTGAACAAATAAGACCTGAAATCCCTACTCCCCTTCTCATGCTTGTCAACAAGACTAAGGGGGAGATAGAGGCTAGGTTGGCACAGTCAAGGTCATCTCAACAACAAGTCCAAAGTGCTGAAGAGAGCTTAAGTCAAAAAGTTGATATTGGAATGGAGAGACTTTTTAAAGAAGCTGAGGGTCCCAGTCTAAGCAGAGAATTTGATGAACTGCTTAAGGAACTCATAGTTTCTCTCAATGAAAATTTATTCACTTACAAGAAAGCATTGGACAGGTTAATAAACTCAATAAGAGTGATCTTGGTAACTAAAGACACGTTCAAGAAAAGAAGGATAGTGGTCAACATCAATGACTCAGGGTTAGACAGATGTATGCAGGTGTCCCTTAACTGTCTTATCTCTGGGAGGGCATCTGAATTAGACATTTTGATAAGCAAAGTCAGAATAGTGATTCATGAAGATACTCTCTTGCTAACAGAATTGAAGAATGCATAAGTAGCTGCTTTCCCAGAAGCTTATCTACAGCCTAGCAAGGGAGTGGCATACATTTGTTCTACTACTAAACATTTCAAACATTTTCAAGTTCATAAACAGTGTGTCATGGCAAACAAAAAGCTCATTATGACTCTTGAAAATGAGTTGAAAGTAAAAAGGAACAAAACTGTTGAAGATAAGGAGATGATAAAACTGTTGAGAAGATACCTGGATAATGCAGAAGCAAACTTGCCCAAAACAAAAATCAACAAAGATGATTTGGATAATGATGAGTAGAAGAAAGATGATCAAAATTCTTTTGGATTAAATTCAAGTCAGTCTATTAAGCCATCTGGAAGCTGGGGTGGAGAGAAGAAGAAGGAGGATGACAAGGAAGATGAAGAGAAGAGGGGAGAGGAAGAGCAGAAAACCCTATAATATTTCAGGAACTCAAACAACCCTAAAAATCCAAACACAACCACCTCAAACCTTAGCTCAACCCACAACATCAACTATCTCTAACATTAAATCTTCCCAAACACCTAAGCCAAAATTTCTTTACAGACAAACTGCCAACTCCTTCCTAAAAAATCCAATTACCTCAAGCATCACAAATCTTAAGAAAATAACAACCCTACCTTTAGCCAAACCTTCACTAAAACTCAATCTTAAATTTGTGGGGAGAAAGCCTAAGAAAGTAAAGCATGTAAAGGAAGTGGAAGTCACTGAAAGGGCCATCTGTAATTGCTTTAAAGAATCTGACTTTCTACCTCTAAATTGGTGCATCTCAGATGAAGACCATTTCCAAAATCTAGCTGAGGAAATTGTCAAAGTCTGGGTTGTATCCCTGAGAGAAGTTAGAGTCTATTTTAAGGATGGTACATTCACTCTTCAAAAAAAGACTTAATGGATTCTTTGAATCCTGCAGAAATTAAGAGAGTGTTAAGTTTTTTAAAAGGCAAGGACACTGTTGCAAGGACTTGGAGATCATCTTTGGCTGAATGGTTGATTGAAAGAGAGGAAACAAAGAAAAAGATGAGGCTGAAGCTATAGAAAGAAGAAGGAAACATGATGAAGAAATAGATATGTTTATAAAAAGATCAGAAGAGTTGAAAGCAAAAGGAATGAGCAGAATTTCTAAAGATGGTAGATTTCTAAACATCAAAGTTGGTGGATTCTCAAGATTCAGTTTAGAATATCTGGACCAGGGGTACCCTAAGGAAGCAAGGCAAAAACTTGTGGAAGCTCTAAGTGGAACACTCATCATAGAAGAACATGAAATTCTTGATCACTTGAAGGATAAACTTAGAGAAGAAGCAGATGTAAAAACTGTTTTTACCTAATTCTTGTAATCTTGGAACTTGGTGAATCTTGTGTTGTACAAGTTGTAATTCTATCTAGCTTTATTTTTAATCTTATCCTCCATCAATTTTAAACTTGGGGTTAGTCTTGTTAACAGGCATGAATTTATGTGAAGCAATCTTCTCACAAATTGGGGGAGATTGTTGAAAAAGATATGCCTGTACTTTAACAAGACTAAGATAACTTGTCAACCCTAAATAAGTTGTATTATTATCTAAATTTGTATTCTATACTTGAAACACTTAAAGTCTGTAAAATTGCAAAGGAGCAGACTGGAATCTTTTTCCTAAAAGAGTATCAAGCCTAAGGATTCTATCGGGAAGAAGATCAAGAAGATCATGCCTCTGAAGAATTTTGAAGAAGCTTGGAGTTGAATAAATCTGTCTGGAGAAAAATGTTCTAAGTCAAGATCTCTACAAGTCACAGATTTAATGTTATAGAGAAGTCATTCGAGAACTCCAGAATGAATTATTGAGAAGTCATTTGAACTCCAGAGAGTATCGACGGATGAGCAATATCTACTCGACGAATAAGCTATATATCTACTGGATGGATGAACGACATCTACTCGACGGATGAGCAATATCTACTCGACGGATGAGCTATATATCTACTCAACGGATAAGCAATATCCACCAGGAGTATAAAAGTCAGGAAAGCTACTCGAGAACTCAAGAAGATATCGACAAGTCATTCTTTCACCAGAGAACTCAGAGTTATCGACAAGTCTATATCCATTCGAGAACTCAGAGATATCTACAATTCAAGTGAAGTTATGAAGACTAGAGATCTCGATGAGCTGAAGACCTCTACAAGCCAAACTCATTATGGAGTACTAGAGATCTCGATAAGCCTATGTACTTATCGAGATATCAAGTGTTCTAATAAATCAAACTGGAGATCTCGAAGTACAGTCTCAAAGTACAGAATTGCAGATCAGTTTAATATCCAAGATAAACAATCAACAAACAATCCAATAGCTGGATTGACAAGTCTACAAAAAGCAGCTTGAAAAGTGTGCAAGATCTATGGCAAAGATTAACTGACAGAGGAAGATTAAAGTAAACACAGGATGCTAAAGATATGCTAAGCCAGAAATGGAAGATTTGTTTTTCTATAAATAGAAATGACAAGTGACAGTTTAGAAAAGTTAATAGCATATTTATTATCCACTCTGTAAACCAGCAGTTAACTGAGCATAAAGTTAACACTGGTCCTCTAGTTAGTTGTAACAATTTAGATAACAATTCTTGTATCACTCTCGAGAAGAAGCTGAGCTCTTTAACTTCAAAGAGCTTAGAAATTTTGTAGCAAAATATCTTAATTTTTAATACAAAAATTAAGTGAGTTTTGAAGATCCGTGTTCTTTATTTTGTGCACGTTTAATTTCGGCATGAACACTTTTCTATACAAGATTTAATTTACTTTGTTCAACCATTATCTTTCAAGAAAAGCCTAAAATCAGAAAAACACATTCACCCCCCTCCCTCCTCTGTGTGTGATTCATTACCTAACAAGCTTAATTCTGTACAACATTTCACAATTAATCGAACTAAGTTGCGCATAAAAAAATTCATAAAATTATGAAAATTATCTTAAAATATCACAAATAATTTGAAGTTACTAAAATAAAATTTTCATAATTTTTAAGCTATTTTTGAAACACAATCTAAACCTGCATTTAACGATTAAACGAAATAACGCGCGGGTAAATTTAATCCCAAAAATTTCCAGAACAATTTTAAAATTCTCGGATTATTCCAAACTTAATAAAATATAAGTTTCGTAATTTTTGAAGTATTTCTGAATTTAATATTGATTTTACAAATAACTGCAGTTAGAAAATCATTTAAGGGTAAATAATTAATGAAATATTGATTTCTAAATTTTATAAAATCCCAAAAATAATAATTAAAATTATTAAAGAATAAAAATAATTTTAGAGATAACCCAAGTAATTAGGGAAATAATTCTTGAATAAAGTCACCTTTAAATATAAAAACAACACAACTTTGAAATGAATTACACAAATGATCGTCGAACACCAACGATCACACCTAATTAACAACAAAATAATATCCAGCTAACAGAACCCATACACATATTTTATTTATTTAATTATTTAACAGTTACACACTTTAAATAGTACAAAAATATACGAGTCGTTATAAAACTCCCATGTCTTGCCCTTCACAACCCTTTGCTAATTTAACTCTTAGTTTGGACCCTAAGTTCAAAAGAACTAAGGCCTTCCACTTGAGTCTTGTACTTACCTCTTACATGCAATACCAAATCATTCAACAAACATGCAAAACTCTACACAAATATGTATGGAAGGGGTTTAACAAGATTGATGGAGTGAAATTACACTATAATTCTTGGTGTTTCTAAATGAAAACAAAGAAGGTGTGTGTGTGTGTGTGTTCGGCCGAGAGAGAGAGAGAGAGAGAGAGAGAGAGAGAGAGAGAGAGAGAGAGAGAGAGAGAGAGAGAGAGAGAGAGAGAGAGAGAGAGAGAGAGAGAGAGAGAGAGAGAGAGAGAGAGAGAGAGAGAGAGAGAGAGAGAAGGGTGAGGGTGGAGTGTTCAAGTGGAAAATGATCACATGTTTGATCATTTTATTTGTTATGTAATGGGTAGTGGAGTGGTAAATTACTTCCTTGTCCTTCTTTCTTAACTAGCACAACATGCATGCAAGGCTATAGTGGTCATTTTATTAGGTAGAAAAGAGTAAGTGGAGTGGATAATGACATGAATGTCCTCACTTTTTATTAAGGGTAAAAATGCATGCAAGGGCAATTAGGTAATTACATAATTATTAATATAATTAAATACAAAGAATAAATTTTATAAATAAAACCATAATTTTATAAATTACAAGAGTGACACCATAAAATAATTTCGAATTTTAGGATATAAATAAGATTAATTTCAAAATTTATTAATAAAAAAGTTTTAAAAATGATTTTTCTTGGATAATAAAATACATTTTATAAGCTACACAAATAGAAAATAATGCATTTCTTATTTTCTAAAATTCTAGAAAAACCAAAATACCCACCATTTGGGGAAATAATGCCCAAAATACACCAGTTTTCAGCTTCTAGTGCCCAAAATACCTGTGTGCGCGAGTTCCGCCCTAAATACCCACGGATTACGCATTGCCCATATGGGTATTCAGACTTTTAAAAAAATATAAAGAACACGCATTACAAGAATGCGTGTTTTGTTTTTGAATTTAGTTAGAATACGTATCTTGAAGACGTGTATTCGCTAAAAACAAATAATAACCCCGCATTCTGTACATGCGTGTTCTTTACAAATTTTAAAAAAATAGAATTTGCATGTGAGCAATGTGTATTCAGTGGGTATTTAGGGCGGAACCTTCTGCCAATCAGTATTTTGGGCAAATCTCCCCAAATGGGAAAGAATACCCAAAATACACCACTTTCCAGCTTCAAGTGCCCAAAATACCTACCGGCGGGAAAACTGCCCAAAATACCCACTGAATACGCATGTTACAGATGCATATTCTATTTTTAAAAAAAATACAAAGAATACTCATGTGAGATATGCGTATTCTCTGAGTGATTACGCATGTCTCACATGCGTATTCTTTATATTTTTTTTAAAAAAAATAGAATACGCATGATTGTAATGCGTATTCAGTGGGTATTTTGGACGGTTTTCCCGTCGGTGGGTATTTTGGGCAAATCTCCCCAAATGGTGGGTATTTTGTTTTTTCACCCAATAATATGACATTATTATTTAGCATAATTTGAATCACACAAGCACATATTCACAAAGTTTTTATTTAACTCACTTAATATATACACACATATATATAAATTAAAGGATAAATAAAATACCAGGTATAACATTTGAATTAAATTAGGAATTCAATTATTTATTATTAATGAAGTTGGATTTAATTAATGGAATAAATGAATTTCAAATTTCTATATTATTAAATCTGAAATTCAGTTGTTATTAGATAATTGATTTAGACTTAATCATTGAATAAATAGAATTTCAGTTAATTATAAACTCCAACTTGGATTAGGGTTAAGACTGTTTTTGGCCTCTCTATTTAAACATCCTTAAGACTAAAATTAAGGTTATATTTTTATTAGATAAAACACGAAACTCTAGAAGCTACACGTGTGTGTAAGAGAGAGAAGAAAACATGTCCGTTCTTGGTGCTAGTACACGCCTCCTATGTACCGGCTCTTGTGTGAATACCTATACGGCGTAGATCGTTAAGGCGGGATACATGGTGTTCGATTAAAGCTAGGATCTCCTTTGTAAGGTCCCGTAAGAGGGATATTTTAAGATAGAAGGGGTTGAATAGCTTAATTACCAATTTAAAAATTGTTATGGCATTTTAAAATAATTTATCCCTTTTTAAAACTTTACCAAGTGGTTATACAGTTTATATGTCCGGAAAATTAAGTGCAAGGAAAGAAAATACCATACGGTAATTTTATCCTGGTTCGCGATGGCGCAACCTCTAATAGATTCGCTCACCCCTATGTCCAGTCCCCGAACTCCTCTCCCGGACTCGGGATTTTCCTTTATAATAACTCGCTCCTTTAGTAGGAGGAGAAGTCTTTACACCTTACAAGTATTTGTCTTGATGCGTAACACAAGGGTCACCACCTCAAAATAAATGTAATACCTACACAACTTATCTTAGACAATAACTCCCCGCTATTTATTCAAAGTTGATGTAGAACCTTTCTGTGGACTTGGCTTCCTTAGCTTTTTTCGGTCTTGGATCTTAGTGATCCGGTCTTGGGTCTTTCCTCTTCCTTACGGTGCGAAGACTACTAACTCCCCATTAGTACGTCTAGGAATTGGGTCTTAGAATGAGAATCACCTCACGTCACTTCACCTCACTACCAAAGTAATAAGATAATCCACAAAACAAACCAAATATAGAAAAGATGGTTTGAACTAGTATTCTACTATAATAGCCCACAAATAGTATAATATCCAAATAAGAATATTAAAACTAATTAGTTATACTTGACTTAGGATAATACAAGATAGTCAAGTATATTTATAATTACTCCTTTATAGATAAATTAGATAGGTGGAGTAATATGAGAAGTCTTTTTATATAAAGCACTTATGTCTTATGACTTCTTTTATATTCTTCTTCTTTCGATTATGTATTTATAGATCGAAGAATACTTTTAATTACAACCTCGGAGTTGTAATTTACCTTTAAGTATATTAACTTAAGGTTTTGAGGTGTACTTGTATATTGACGATTATATGGTCAAAGTATACTCTTTTAACTTCAAGCACGGTTTATAAGATTTATGAGTCTTAGACAAGATTCAAATAAGATAAGTGCAAGTAATTGGCTTAAGATTGTGCTTTCAAAGTTTAGACGTATAATTACGAGTATTTTATAGATATCATATTTTAACCCCACGGAACACTAAAGATGTTAGAAGGGGCTTATAGGATATGACTCGTAATTGTTTATATACGCGATATGTTTAATATCCAGGATATCCTGTGTAATTTTTTTTATCAATAAATGATTATTATATGGTTATTATATGATTTCTGGTGAATTATTTGTTGATTGATATTGATATTTAGATGTTTAATTGTGATAAAAGGTGAATAGGTTAATTTTAATATGTCCAGAATGTAATATAGATAATTGTGATATTTTTCTGGTAATTTTTGGATCGTCATGTGATTTTATAATGATTAACAGATTTAATAATTATTTTCTGAATAATTATAATACTATTTTATAAAGTCGGGAATCGTCCAACTTCAACCATTTTTACGTTTTTACAACCCGAAACTCTTCAAAAAACTCCTTCCTAACCCAATATGATAATTCCGGACATTTTCCGTGTTTTGACTTTTTCAATCTGGATTACGATTTGACCCGTAAGCATCCTGGTGCAAAATTTTTGATATGATAATCAGACATGCAAAGTTCCAGTAATCGGGTATACCTGTTTCAAGTGCGAAAAGCTAGGGCACATAGCAAGGAATTGTAAGACACCAGTTCTATTTAATAATACACTGCGAATCATGGGAGCCCCTCCAACAGTGAATGAACCTCTCAGAGCTAGAGTTTATGACATGTCTGTGAAGGATGCTATCATGGACACTGATGTTGTGGCAGGTACGCTTACTTTGAATTCTTTATGTCCTAAAGTGCTAGTAGATTCGGGAGCAACTCGATCATTTATTTCCCAAGATTTTGTTGATAAGCTGAATTATCCAATTGAATTGCTAAGTGAAATTATGACGGTAGAATTAGCAAATCAGGAACGTGTATCTGTGAACCAAGTATCTAAGGACTGTGAGATTGAGATTTCTGACAGTAAGTTTAACGCTAACTTGATATCGTTTAAGTTAGGAGAGTTTTACGTTATTTTAGGAATGGACTGGCTATCTAAGCACGATGCTCAGATAGACAGTCATAATAAGAAAGTAATCCCGAAGATGCCAAACGAGAAAGTGGAGACGTTTAAAGGTCAGAGGCAAACGAAGAAGTTTATAACGATGATCCAAGCTAAGAAGTTATTGCAACAAGGATACGAGCACTTCATTAAATATGTGATAGACAAAAGTCAGGAACCAGCAAAACTAGAAGACATTTTTGTGGTAAATGAATTTCCAGACGTGTTTCCGGATGAATTATCAAGACTTCCTCCAGATAGAGAAATTGAGTTTGTAATCGACTTAGCACCTGGAACGGAACCAGTATCTAAGGCCCCGTAGAGAATGGCGCCTGTTGAAATGAAGGAATTGGCAAAGCAATTGCAAGAATTATTAGAGAAATGAGTGATTCGCCCTAGTATATCCCCATGGGGTGCACCGGTGTTAGGTCACACAACACTATAGAAGGGGGTTGAATATAGTGTTTATACAATCAAATCGATTTATCAACACAAGTATGTAACAGTAATAAATATATTCAATATAATAAAATCTGTTACAATAGAACAGTTGTTCTCTCTCAGTGATGAACAATATCACTAAGATCTGCTTGGTTACAATGTATAATATTTCTCGTGAATGATAACAAACATAGTGTAAACCCTAAGCTGTGTTTATATAGTACACAGTTACAAGTTATCTTCTAATTGATATGGAATATAATTCTGTCTCCTAAAATATATCAATCATATATTATCTTCTACAAGTCTTCTAGTCTTCCAACTCTTCATGCATATGTTCTATTTTTTTAGTCACGATCCTTTCCTGTAAATCAGCTACTTTCCTTATCTGAAGTATCCGCACTTAAGTCCTGATATAAATCCTGACGGCCTTAAGTTCTGATATAAGCTCTGTCTTCAGTAAGTTCTGATTTCCAATAAGTCCTGATATTAGGTTCTGAAACTAAACACAACAGTTTAGACATGATATCTCAAATATATCTAACAATCTCCCCCAACTTGTAAATTATGAAAAGTATACAAGTTAATAGATTTGATGATGTCAAAAACATTCAAGTACAAATGCAATAAGAGTTTATTTAGACAACTAACTACAACTTACAGTCCTTATAGCTTTTACCAATTTTACTGAGTCAATCTGAATCTAAAGTGATTGTTGACAAAGTTTGATATCAGCTTCTCTTTTGCATTCCTCAGGACTTGAGCTAATATAGCTTTGACTTGCTTCATTTCTTCATCTTGACTTCCAATCTGGTAGATTGCAGTCCTAAGTGCTGAGATATGATTTCTTTCTAAACCATCTCCAAGTCTGATTACTCTTGGATGAGATGAGTCTTCATTATAGCACAAACATTTCTCTTTCAGAATAACTTCAAGTTTAGAAGAATCCTTCTTTATTGGAATTTCACTTCCATCATCTTCAACTATATTTGGAATAAATTATGTAACCCTTGATCCAGAAATTCTTGCTTTATCCCTTATGGTCTTCATGATGAAATTTGACCATCTCCTAGTAATATCAGACTTTATCTCCAAAAGATAATGAAAGAATTGAAGTTCTTTTAAAGATTTGTTCAGCACATCTGATTCTAACATTCTGTATGTTCTTCCATCTTCAAGAAACAGAATCAGCTTTTCTTTGACATTACTTTTATCATGAGCATCCAGTACCACTTGAATAGATATAACCTTATCAAGGTATTTCTGTGTAACATCTTCAAGAGGTTTGTCAGTCAATAAAAATGGATCTCTAGTAAGTACTTCAATTCTTGTCTTGATTTTGGCTTCTTCAGAACCTAATCCAGCTTTGTCTCTTGCTTTTCTGGCTTTCAATCCAACAGTCATGAAATCATATAACAATTGACTTTTCTTAGGATCTGATGGATTAACATTCTTCCATAGGAGTTTTCTCTTATCAGTAACTGTCAATTTGTTCAAATCAACTTGAGCTTTGTCATAGGTTGATGTCTTGATGACTTGATCAGAATTTGTTATTTCTTCTGTAGCTTGCTATTCTTCACTCTGAACAACTTGAGCTATGTCAGAGGTTGTCTTAGATTCTTCTGTTATCTTCCTTCTTTTCAGAGTTTCAACAGTTTCATCTTCAGCAGCTGTATCATCAAAAACTTGAACCATTTTACACACTGGTTTCATCAGGATTTGAGGAATCTTCATCTCCTGTGTCTTTGTTGGTTCATCAATCTTTCCTTTCCATTTTTCCTTGGGATCAATTTAAACTTGTGATCTTGTGTTGGGCTTTGAAGCCTCAGAGCTTTCCTTGATCACAATGCCTTTTGCCTTAGGCTTTGGAGGTTTCTTTGCATCAGAAGCTTTAGACTTAAGATTTATCTTCTCAGCTGCAAATTTAGCTTCTTCCTCCTTTAAAGTCTCTAAATCCATTCCAGGATTATGCTTGAGAAATAATCTTCTAGCAATTTCTTCATCAAGTGTCTGAATCTTGGGATCTTTATAATAGACCATAGTCTCTCTTCCCTTTAGCTTCAGAGTTTGCAAAAATTTCTGAGAGTCTTTACTTCCTCCTTGAATGAGAATATTAGAACTTGATATCAGACTTTGATCATCATAACTTGCTATCAGAGCTTGAGCATCTATAGCTTCAGAACTTGTCTTCTTCTGTGTAGAAGATTTGCTAGAATCAGAAATTAGTTTCCTTAAAAAAACTTTGCTGCTTTTCCCTTGACCCTGACCCTTGCCCTTGCTAGGATTTCCCTGGTCATCTCCTTTATCATCCCTCTTCTTCAGTACTTGACTAGTTGAGCATTTGAACTTCACTACCTTCTCCCCCTTTTTGGCATCATCTGGTAGGAGTAGAGATAAAAGAAGTTCTACTGAATATTGGATTTCATTCAGTTGAGCTTGTTGAGAGGCTTGATTCTGCAGGACCTCAGTTAGTTGATCCTGTTGCTTTTCTTAAACCTTCTCAATAGCCTCTACTTTCTCATGAATAGGTCTGATAAACCTGTTCTTGTCTAACTTGATCATCAGGTCCAGCTTATCAGCATTTTCCTGTAGTTTATCAACCTTGGAATGAGTAATGGAGTGTTGACCTTGAAGGCTTTTAGTACTGAGAGCTGTGACTTTAAGTTGAGCTTTAAAGTCAGAGTTTGTCATCATCTCATCAGCCTTTACAATATGATCTGATAGAACTTTTGAGCTTGGAATAAAATCAGATTCATTCCACTTCTTGGTCCATTCAACTCCTCTATGAGTTTCTTCCCATGGAACATGAGCATCTTGTTCAACAAAATTTTTAATTAGTGCCTCCTTTCCAAGAGTTTGAGTTAGTGTGCTAACTGGAGCTGACTCTCCAGAACTTGTTAGAAACTAATCATCTTCTGACAACACAAGTGTGTGTGTGGCTGTTGGAGATTCTGGTACAACTTCATCTATTTCCACATCCAGAATTGGAGTATTTGGAACTTCAGCATTTAGTGGAGAAATAAGTGGAGTTGTCACTTGTCCTTGTGGTGCTTCCAGAAACAGGACAGATGGAATGTGCAGCTTGTGAATATCAATTTCAGGAATTAATCCTGAATCTTCAACTGGAACATTGTCTTTGATAGGAGAGACATGAGGTGTGATCACTGTATCTGGAACAGTGTCTTTAGCTTGAGGTGGAGGTGGCAAGGCTTCAATCACTATTGGTCCTAATGAGATCAGAGATTCCTGATCCCCTTTCTCAGCTTCTTGAGCATCCTCAGAGTGAGGTTGTGCCATATGCCTTCCTTCTCTCATTTTCTTTGATCTTCTGGATGGTGGAGGAGTTGCTTGAGCAACATCAGAACTTGAAGTTCTTTTTCTCTTTAAAATATCAGAACCCTCAGCTTCAGTTTCCTTCTGAGGAGTTACCTTTTTAGCTGCTACCTCCTTCCAAAAAAATTCTTTTTCAGCTTCTACTGTCACAGGTTCTGATGCATGAACATGAACTTGCTCCTCTTCATCTGATTCATCCCTAAGAATCATCCTTCTTCTCCTTGGTGGAGATTTAGGAACAGATTTTGCTCTTGAAGGTTTGGGTCTAGATGTTGTAGCAGATGGTTGTGGTTGAGAAGATTGTGCAGGTTGGAAATAAGTTTTGATGGTAGGCTGTGGTTGTGGTTGAGAGGATTGAGTTGGTTGTGTATTGGTTGTAGGTACTGATGGAGGTTGAGATGGTGCTACATCAGGATATATGGTACTGTATGTGAGAGGATCAGAATTTACTAAGAATTGCTTGACTGATTGAGGAATTTGGAGGGGTCTTAGTATAGTCTTCTTATTATCAGTAGATAATAAGTCTGTGAAGGCCCTTTTAGCAAGCTTAAAGGGTTGAATTGTCTCACTATAGTTTTGAGGCTTATCAGGACAACAAAAACTGTAAATTAATTGATAAAATCTAGCAAAGTACACAGTATTTGGGTCCTCATTCATTCTATCCCCAATAAAACCAAGAATAGCAGTAGCATAATTAAAGTGAGTTTGATTTAGAAGTGCATACCCTATTTGCTGACTGAGAATGGGAATGGCATCAAAGTTGGAGCATTTGTTGGCAAAAGCTTTGGTGATGCAGTCAAAGAAGAAACTCCACTATCTTCTAATGTATGGCCTCTTCAGTTGTCCCAACTTGGACAAACCTTTCTCATAGCCAAGATTGGCCATCATACTCTGTAGAAGTGGTTCCTCTATCTGAGCATTGAAAGTGCAATTTTCTGGTAAGTGCAAAGCCTGTCGAACTGTTGACAATTTTACCAGATGCTCTTCTTGTAATGTCTGAGAAATATTATGTAATTATTTTTATCAATAAATAATTATTATGTGATTTTATGAGAATTTTGGTGAATTATTTGATGATGAATAATAATATTTGGATGTTTATTTCTGATAAAATTTAAATATTTTAATTTTTAATTATCCAGATTTAAATGTAGATAATTTTGGTATTTTATGGTAATTGTTGGATTGTTGTATGATTTTATAAGAAATTATAGAATTAATAATGATTATTTTTACATAAGTATAAAATTACTTTTTAGAATCAGAAATCGTCTCACTTCAACTGTTTTTGTATTTTTGCAATCCGAAACTCTTCTGAAAACTCCATCCTAACCTAATCTGATAATTCTGAACACTTTTCGTGTTTTGACTTTTTCGATCCGGGGTACGGTTTGACCTGTACGGGTCCCGATGTGAAATTTTCGATACGCAAATCATTTTTATAGTCCGATAAAAATTCGTATCCTCAGAAGGCGAGATATTACTACCTCGTTTTCGTGTAAAGTGTTTTATAGGAAATTCTATTTTGATAATTATCCAAGTCTTGTATTAAAATTGTATCTTCTTTTTAGTTACTTAGCGGCTAAGTAACCTATTTTCGGATTCAATATGTAAATGTAATTATCGAATTATCAAATATATAAAATATGGGATAGTTCTGTCAGTTGTGTGTTGCTTTATTATTAATTGTGTATAATTGGTTCAAAGCGAGGATTAATTTTATAATTAATTATTGAGCTGTATGAATTTAATTTGTATTAAAATGATTTTAATTAAATATTTATGCTCATAAATGCTAAAATTGCTCCTAAAATTATTTTTATTGTTTTATAATTTTATTTATTATTTTTAGGAGTTTATAAAATTTAGAAATCAATATTTTATTTATTAATTATCTATAAATGATTTTTCTGATTCCATTTAATTGTAAAATCAATATATAATTCAAAGATGTTTCAACAATCATGAAAATTTTATTTTATTAACTTTTAAATATTTCGAGAATTTTAAAACTAATTCAACAATTTTCTGGTTTTTATTTAACCGTCCGTCTGTTCGATATTTTACAAAATGCAGGTTGGGTGCGCATTTCAAAAACGATTTAAAAATTCTGAAAATTTTGTATTAATAATTTTAAATTGACTCGAGATTTTTAAAATTTCTTTTGTGAATTTTCAGGTTATTTTTACCCGTAAACTATTCGTTAAATTTATAAATTGCGGTGCGAATTCAGATTTTTGGAGTAATTAATTAATTAAATATTATTTCTTTCCTGCTTATCTCCTCTGCAACCCACCCACCACCTCTCTTCATCTCTCTTTTCTCCCCTCTACCCATCGTTCTCACCCCTCTCTCATCAATTTCTCAGGTTCATCTCTCTCTCTCTGCTCATTTCTCTCACTCTCCATTCTCTCTTCCCCGATTACTTTCTTTCCTCTCTCCCTTCTTTATTTCCCTTCTCGTTTCGTCTTCTTTTCCAGGCTTCCGTTTTACCGCCATTGTTTTCACTTTTTCCGGCGAGCACCGCCGCCCTATTCCGGTATTATTACCGCCATTGTCCTTAATTCCCGTCGATGTTCCTTGTTTGGATTATGTTAAATTATGTGTGTGCGTTGCTTGGTATGCGTGCGTGTTTGTGTCTGTGCCTCTGTTGCCGCCTCCCGGATTCCGGCGAGGTGAGGCGTCGTGGTTCTGTGATGCGCGTATGCGCGTGTTGCTGTGCTGGTTTTCGGAAATTTTTATTTATTTAATTATTTTATTTCTTTGCAGGAAATTATTGAATAAATATTCGTGAAATTAAAATGGTTTTCGTGCGGAAATTATTATAGTTTATCGGTGAAATTTGTTTGGACACCCGAGTATTTTGGGCACAAATAAATTTTGCCGCCGTCGACGATGAGCTTACGTGAGTCGACGGTGGACGGTGATGATTTTTATCTGAGTCCTACATTTATTAATTAAATAAAATTAGTTCGATAAAAATTAATTGCGAAACAAAAAATACGAACAAAAACGTAAAAGTACGAATAATAATAATAAATAATTGAAGTTGTAATGGTGTTTGGGATTGCAAATTGGATTGGATGTTGTTGTTGATTGTGATTGACGTCGAATTGTTCGAAGGGTAGGCCGATAAACAAAGGAGACGCTACCCGATTTTAGGGAAATTGTTTCCGAAAATACGGAAGTGTAACCCGCAATTATCGGAGACGTCGAATAACCATATATAATTTTATTATATGAACTTAAGTGCGATCGAGACAAAATAATTTATAAATAATCGATTGCCCTGTTTTTTAAAATGACGAGTAAACGTATTTTCCGAAAATAAATATCGAACTGAGCCTTGAAGATGCAAACCATAATTGCTATGTGTATTTCGATAATAACTATAAATACGAGACGGGATATGAAACCGTATGGGTAGAAGTAATAGCAATTTGATGTTAAGCTTAAGAAATTATCTGAGTTAGGGTATTCCGACTCTGTAGGTCCTAGACGGGGAACCCGAGTATAGACATCGGACTAGGAACGATCTAGTGACTAGACGTCGAGATCAACGAAGTTCCAATTGAAGGGCCTGAATGTTGGGATCGTATCCAGAATGGGATAGTAGTTTAACGACAAAGCGGAACGTCCAAATCGAACCAAAGTCAACTAGTAGTAGCAATTAAAGCTTATTGAGGCAAGTATTCCTGATTTTTCTTTTAAAAGACTGCAAATATTTCTTCATTCCTATTCTAAGTTTAGAATAGTTAAATGTTTTACATTTCGCTGCAATTACTCTGATTATGCATGTTCCTTTCATTATTGTTCCTATAATTTGATTGCTCTTGAGCAAATACCCATTCTTTCGGGTTATTTGCGGACCCTGAATTGGGATGTTTTGAATTCAAAATGATTTGATATCAAAATATTCCACGGGGCTGGATAGTGATATTTTGAGGATTGTGTTTTACTTAATTCTAAGGACCGGGACATGACCGGTGGCTTGAGAAGGGCTGTAGAGCCTGGGGACCCGACTGGATCCATACAGGTAGGTATAGATCTGCATTATATCCTGACTGATCAGCAGGATATAGATGTGAACTAGTATCCAGTCTAATTATTTTTTGATCGCCATTAACGGCATTCTCTCTCGAAAGTTTAATGATTCCAAAACCGGACAAAACCCTGATTCAGGAGATGGATCTGGGAATCGCTCGTCACTTTTGGATTTATAATCACCGGCTGGAGACAGTCAATGGTTATTCGCTCAACTCCTTCAAATAAATAGATTTGTTTAAAATTGTTTAAAGATTTTGTCCAGAAATTTTCCTTTGAAATTAATGCTTGAAACTCAAATTATATACTTGCTGGGCATTTTTGGCTCACTCTTGCTTGTAAATTCTTATCTCTTTCAAAAGCAGATAAAGATAGAAGTGAATAGCTTTTGTTAGACAGCAGAAGTTAGAGAAATCTCCGCTGCGAGAGGACGAAGATGTTAGAAAAAAGGCAAGAGCATTAACATAAAGGTATTTACACTTGTATTGTAGTTGTTGTGAATTGTAGAAGGTTAGATTCTTATTTCATACCATAACCTGTAAATGATCCGGATTCAAGGGGTTAATTGAATATTCTTTTATTTTACGTAAAGATTATTTAGTAACTCCAAATCTTGAACCCGGGTTTGGACTGTTACATGTTGGCATCAGAGCTGCAGGTTATTGGTCACTGAAATAAGAATAGGTGAGAGTAAGATATGAATGATAGGTCGTACAAGATAGGAAAGACCCTAGGAATACTCAGGTTAAGTTGAGTTGAGTGCAAATTAGGATTGGCATATCCGATATGGAGGTTAATAAGATAGGATTGTTGAGAAAGTGTAAGGAGAATATCGTAACATTATAGGTATATTGAGTTCTCAGATCCTACAATAATGAGGAATCGACGGAGACTGGGTATGTTACCCTACTTTTCATGTGGTTTTGAAAAAAATGCGATTAATTTTGTGAGCACTTGTGTAAGGGAAGCTAGGTGAGTGTTGGTACAATTTAACTTAGAATTAGGTAGTAGGACGAGCTCCACGCCGGAGGCAACGAGTTGATGGAAGCTGAGATAGAGCCAAAGTCGCAAGCTGCATAAGCACCACCGTTACGAGAGGATTCTTATCATATACCGGGCGTTGCGCGAGGAATGATGTCTACCTTACTAGGTGTAGGTAAGACTAGTAAGAAGATGCAACTTTATCTACAGAAAGAACGTCGAATCGCATGCGTGGTTGCAAGCATAACGTCATGAACGATGACCAAAATGTCAAAGATAGTACCAGATGTCAGCATTATGATAAATTGTGAATAAAATGACATACAACGGTAAATGAAGTTTCGTCGACTAATAAGTACGAGAAGAATCCAAGGAAAAGTAGAAGATGTACCAGAATGGAGAGACCCTTATATGAGCATTCTTTTAATCAGATATTTCATTAGTAGATTCTGAGGATAGCAAGTAACTTATATAGTAATGACGACCAAATATGTGATTTCCAAAACTTTAAAATGAGATTTTCGAAAAAGATTTCCTTAATAAACTTTCAGAAGATCTTTTGCATTGAATGAGTTCTACAATTTGGTTGTCGAGTTACTACTTGAGTTCTTGTTATTATAAACAGAAAATGACCTAGAAAGAAGAATGAATATAGACTTAGTGTTGTTAGTTTGAAGGACCAAGTAGACCCACCAGCAGGAAGAAAAGTTTTCCGTGAAAGACGAAAGTAAACTTTGTTTAATAAAATCAATAATTGAATCAACATGTTAAAATATTATTTACCCAATTTATAAAAATATTAAAATTTAACGTGATTCGTGATTCGAATGGACGGAGAATGATTGGAGGAAATGAAAGAATCTTTTAGGTGGTGGAAGAAGAATCATATTTCTATCAACGAAATTGAGGTATTGTGTGATCGATGATTATTTTACGCGGCATAAATAAAATCTAAAGCAGTGGTTATAAATTTCACAAGGACGCAATTATGGTCAAATCATTAAAATATTGGATGAGAAGACATTTCCAGACAACATTTCGAAGCAATAATGTGACCTAAACGGTGAATCTCTCATTCGAATGATTCCTGAAGGCATACGTAAATGAAGCGTAAAAGGTGATCAACACTAACATTCTTTCCTCTAACACGATAGCATATGTTCTTTCTGATTCTTGAATACGTATGTGAAGGGTTTTTAGCACATAAACGCAGCGAAAACGTAAACTTAAATCTTAAAAAAAAACCGAAACCCTCCGCAAGATCCATGCGAAAAATAATATTTAATTCATAGTTCAGTATGTTTACCTTAAGAAGCTTTACATTAATGGAAAGATGGAGGTCTTTAATAGCGATCCAAGAACCATGAGCGGAGATCCTCAGCAGCTGCTCCTCAAGTGTGAAGCACTCCACCGGTATCCATCAAGAAAACGATGTAATGGAGAAGGAGGAGGTGGAGAGAATTAGGGTTTTGTAAAATTTTTAGGTTGAGGCAAAAATAGGGTTTATAATAGTATATTTATAGGCAAAATTTTCATCTGAAAATTTTCCCATAAAATATTATTATTATTAACCCTTTTTATTCTCATTAATAATTAAAACACCTTTTAATTATTAATCCTTTTTCTAAACACTTTAGAAATCATTCTCTCTCTTGATTTAATTTCCAAAAAAATAAATTCTTAATTAATAATATTAAGAACCTTTTCTTAATTAATTTATAATCAGTTAAATCTCATTTAATCAATTATTAAATTTTCCAATTAATTATTTATTTCATAAATAAATAATTATCAGCCATTATTAATATTAAATCATTCTCTTTTATGGTGTGACCCTGTAGGTTCAATATTAAGCCGGTAGTAGAAATAAATAATAATAAAACTATTTTATAATTATTTATATAAATTCTCTAATTCATTAAATATGATTAATTAATTAATCATATTTATTCTACATCGTGAGGGACACTTCTCAGCATATCGCGACTATCCGGATAATACGAATTCACTGCTCAGAATACCAAGAACCTATTCAGTGAATAGTTACCGTACAATTAATTCCTTCTACCCTGCAATGTCACGATTAAATACAAGGCATGGAACTTGTGTCAAGCCTATCTTATTTAATCACTTGCTTTTCCATTCACTATGCTTAGTTCTATTTAATATAAATTAGAAACTCTTTTCTAATTTCATTCACTCTGGCCAGAGATTCCTGAACTAACATAAGTGGATCAACATTGAACATTCTCTTCCTACACTAGTAGATCCTTTATTGATCATACACTATCTTCGTGTACAAATTTCTATACCCAGTAGAGCCCTTATAATTATCCCTTGAGACTAAGAACTAAACCAAAGCATAGTTCAGTGTACACAAGATGACTATGATGCTCTCAAGTCTAAGGATACTTGTACAACTATCACTATGTGAACAACTGCTAACACGTGAGTGAACTCCATCAGTTGTTCAACTGTGTGAGTCATGTTCAGTGAACTTATTCTATAATAAGCACCTACATACTAGCTATAGTGTCACCACACAAATGTCTATGAGAACAGACATCCTTCATAATGAAGCAAGCATAGTATGTACCGATCTTTGCGGATTATTAATTACCAGTTAGTAATCCCACAACCAGGAACTATTTAAGTTTAGAGTTATCATCTTTTAGGTCTCATTATTATGATCTCATCACAATCCATAAAAAGCTTTACTCTAAACTGTGGTATATCTTATTTAAACATTTAAATAGATAGAGCCTGCAATAAAAACAAAAAAAGCCTTTTATTAATATCAATGAAATCAAAACAGATTACATAAAAGTTATTCCTAAATCCTCATACATGATTGGACTTAGGACATATCTCTTTCAATCTCCCACTTATACTAAAGCCAATCACTCTGGTATCTAATACCCATCTTGTCTTTATGACGATCAAAGTGACTCTGAGAAAGTGGCATTGTGAGTGGGTTTGCTTCATTGTTATGTGTGTTAACTCTCCCGATGTTGACATCTCCTCTTTCAACAATCTGAATTGCACCACCATTCAGAGTAAACACGTACCCTGACATGGATTTGCTATCACTTTCTGATTGAAAACTAGAGTCAGTATAACCCTCTATTTTCAACTCAGATTCACCACCAAAACAAGAAAAATGTCCTGAGTCCTTCGCAAGTACTTAAGGATATTTTTCACTGCTTTCCAGTGGTCTTCACCTGGATTGGACTGATATCTGCTCGTCACACTAATTGAATAAGCAACATCAGGCCTTGTACATAACATCGCGTACATGATAGATCCTATTGCTGAAGCATAAGGAATTTTACTCATATGCTCTCTTTCCCCAGGTGTCTTAGGAGACATTTTTTCGGAAAGGGACACTCCATGGCTCATCGGTATGAGACCTCTTTTGGAGTTTTCCATGATAAACCTTTTAAGCACTTTCTGGATGTATGTACCCTGGGTAAGACCTATCATTCTTCTAGATCTATCTCTATAGATCTTCATACCGAGAATGTAGGATGTTTCTCCCAAGTCCTCCATGGTGAAGTTCTTTGATAGCCATAATTTGACTGATTATAGCATCTGTATATCATAACCTATAAGAAGTATGTCATCCACATACAATACAAGAAATGTTACCGCGCTCCCACTAACCTTCTTGTAGACACATGGTTCATCTATGTTTTTGATAAAACCAAACTCATTGATTGTCTCATCAAAACGGATGTTCCATCTACGAGAAGCTTGCCTTAAACCATATATGGTTCGCAGCAGCTTACACACTAGGTGTTCATTTCCCTTGGAAAGAAAACCCTCTGGCTGTGTCATATACACTTCCTCCTCAAGTTCCCCATTGAGGAAGGCCATTTTCACGTCCATTTGCCAGATCTCATAGTCGTAGTAAGCAGCAATCGCAACCAAAATCCGAATTGATTTTAACAGGGCTACAGGCGAAAAAGTTTCATCAAAGTCAATCCCTTGCCTTTGTTTGAATCCTTTTGCCACGAGCCTGGCCTTATAGGTCTCCACCTGGCCATCTGCTCCAATCTTTCTCTTGTATAACCACTTGCACCCAATAGGCTTAACACCTTCAGGCGCCTCAACCAGAGTCCATACTTGGTTGGTATACATAGATTCCATTTCGGATTTCATGGCACTATGCCATTTCTCTGAGTCAACACTACTCATAGCCTCATTATAGGTCATAGGGTCGTCATCATCAATGATTGACAACTCATTGCCATTCTCAATGACAAGGCCATAATACCTCTCAGGTTGGCGAGACACTCTCCCTGTCCTACGAATGGGCTGTTCCACAAAAGTTTGTTCAGTCTGAACAGGTGTTTCCACTTGATCCGTAGTAGTTTGTGCTTCTTGAACTTTATCAAGTTCAATTTTGCTCCCACTATTTCCTTAAAGGATAAACTCCTTTTCCAAGAAGGTAGCATGTCTGGAGACAAACACCCGATGATCGGTGTAAAAGTAATACCCCAAAGTCTCTTTAGGATATCCCACAAAATTACATTTTACGGATCGAGATTCCAGCTTATCTGGGTCAACTTTCTTGACATAAGCTGGACATCCCCAAATCTTAACGTGTTTAAGACTCGGTTTCCTTTCTTTCCATATCTCATATGGTGTTTGAGGAACAGATTTGGAAGGCACCTTATTCAGTAAATATGCTGAGGTTTCCAACGCATAACCCCATAGGAATACTGGAAGATTCGCATAGCTCATCATGGACCGAACCATGTCTAACAAAGTTCAATTTCTCCTTTCAGATACCCCATTCAACTGTGGAGTATATGGAGGAGTCCACTGGGAGACTATACCATTTTCTTTGAGATATCTAGAAACTCTCCATTCAAGTATTCACCACCTCGATCTGATCGAAGAGTTATAATACTCTGTTTGGTTTGTTTCTCCACTTCATGTTTATATTCTTTGAACTTTTCAAAGGCTTCAGACTTGTGTTTCATCAAATACACATATCCGAATATAGATCTATCATCTATGAAAGTAATGAAGTACGAAAATCCAACCATGACTTGCGTAGACATTGGTCCACATACATCTGTGTGTACCAATCCTAGCAAATCTGCAACCCTCTCTCCATGTCCACTAAATGGAGATTTGGTCATTTTACCCAATAGACAAGACTCGCATGTAGGATATGATTCAAAATCAAAGGGGTCAAGTAACCCTTCCTTATGCAATGTCCACAGTCTATTTTCACTAATATGACCTAGCCTACAGTTCCATAAATAGGTCAGATTTTCATCATCTCATTTTCTTTTATTAGTTTGTTCAATCTGAAGTAAATCATGCTCTACGTCACATACATACAAACCATTATTTATAATACCACATCCATAAAGAACATTATCTATAAGGATAAAACATTCTTTATTCTTAATAATAAATGAAAAACCATCCAAATCCAACATAGGGATAGAAACAATATTCCTCACAATAGAAGGAACGTAATAACAATTATTCAGAATAATAGTCTTGCCCGTAGGCATATGTAAACTAAATGATCCTACAGATATGGCCGCAACCTTTGCTCCATTGCCCATATGTAGAATCACCTCATCTTTTTCAAGAGTCCTACTTCCCTTTAGTCCTTGCAACAAATTGTAAATATGAGAACCACAGGCGGTATCTAATACCCAAGTAGAAATTTGACCTAGTGACATATTAACTTCGATCATGAACATGCCTGAATCAGAAGCGGTAGTCTTACTACCCGTCTTCTTCTTCAATTCTGCAAGGTAAACCTTGCAGTTCCTCTTCCAGTGCCCCGACTTGTTATAGTGAAAACAAACAGCTAAATTAGGACCAGTCAACTTGTGAGCATCTAGTATGCTTCGGAGTGACAGTGCAGAAGACATGACGAATATAGTAAATCTGTAAATGATAAACACATAACAACACTTAGAAAATATTCAATTTCATTTCAAAACACTACATGAATCGGGTCTTTATTCATAAGTGTCTCCCACTAGTTATCTAATTTATTCAACCCTTTAAGTGAAAATTAAGCATTCATAATGTTAGTGGGAATAGGGATCCTACATTCCATCACACAACCTCGGCTGTGGCACGAAACGTCATGTGATGTTCAATAGGCAGACAACTCTTGTCAATTACATCTTATGTTATTCCCTAATATAACTTTAGCCTCTTGAATAATTGAGTCACGGTTGTGGCACGACAAACTCAATATTCTAAGTCAAGTCTAACCCAACATTTCGTACAATTGAATTAGTCTCCAATGACCCACGGCTGTGGCACGTACCGAACTTTAGATTCTAATTCAATGTACACATCTTTATGTAATAGACAAGTATTTCTTATTTCGAAATCAAAGCCCTCGGCTGTAGCACAAAACGACAATGATTCAAAAATAAGAACTACTTTCTACCATGTTGGAAGGCTTTGACCGACACAAGCCCGTTGTGTCATTGGCCAATTACTACTTGATATTATTTAATTTTAGAGGGATTATATTACGTTACAATCATAATCATATTATAAAGAGATTCTTCCTTTTAAATTAAATATTTCAAATCAATAATCGATAATCAGATGATTCCTAGATCGGGTGGAGCATTGTCAAGAGGCGTCACTTAATAACCCTTTCTTACAGATAGAAATATGTTGACAGAATCATCCTTTCTCTCAATATTGAAAATTCATATTCAATTATGTGTTTCATAAACACAAGAATCTCATGATCGTATTCATAATATTTATTGTTAAGGCAAGAAACGATTCCTATTCTAGATTTTCTAGAGCACGCCTTATATTGATTTAAGTTCACCTAAATCTATCATCGCATGGTAAACATAAGCATATATCTCATATATAAAATTAAATAAAAAGTAAATGTAAAGTGCAATAAAGTAAATGTGTTTGGTTATGGCCCCATCCTATTTGATCTTTATCAAGCTCATGATAAAGATCAAGGTCAATCTAATATGGTGATGGAAATAAATACAACTTATTACATAAGTCTTCTTGTATGCCTCGTCTTCTTCTTTGTATCACCTCCATTGGATAGCCTTCTTGAGTCTTCAATTATATTACATGATTGAAAGTAAAACTAATCTAATGAACTTACAAGAATAAGTCGAGTTACATTCGAGATTTATGATTACAAAGATTGACGACATGCAAGTCGTATTTAAAACCAAAACCAAAACCATTACACTAAGGTCGAAAGGCCATAACCATCCACCATGCTCATACAACACATAAAAGCATGTTAAAATACATAATATGATCTTAACATATCATATTATCCATGATCTAATCATAAAAGGAAAATATGACAAAAATCAGAAAAATCATAATCAAATCAGAAAAACAAGAATCACTGTTTACGGGCAGTAAACGACGTCAAACGCCTTACAGACGAGTCATTGATAGGTTAAGCTATCAGTTTTGTTCAGACGCTCGTTTACCTATGGAATAGGGTATTCGTTTGCGTAAATCGGACACCAGACCCAGATTTCAACAAATTTGCAGCAACCAATTCAGAATCCGTATCTAATATGATTCTCATAGTTAGAACAAAGATAAATCATGTATATATCAGTATATATACATATTACATAATCATCTTATGATTATACAACTCACATGAATATCATATATTCAAAACCATATATATATAAACATATTATATCAACATCAAATCATGGCGAATCACGTGCATGCTCATATATCGAAAACAGTTAAACACATAAACGAATTAAAAACTTTTCGCAAGTAGCTCTGATGCCATTGAAGGGTTTTTAGCACATAAACGCAGCGAAAACGTAAACTTAAATCTTAAAAAAAACCGAAACCCTCCGCAGGATCCATGCGAAAAATAATATTTAATTCGTAGTTCAGTATGTTTACCTTAAGAAGCTTTACATTAATGGAAATATGGAGGTCTTTAATAGCGATCCAAGAACCATGAGCGGAGATCCTTAGCAGCTGCTCCTCAAGTGTGAAGCACTCCACCGGTATCCACCAAGAAAACGATGTAATGGAGAAGGAGGAGGTGGAGAGACTTAGGGTTTTGTAAAAATTTTAGGTTGAGGCAAAAATAAGGTTTATAATAGTATATTTATAGGCAAAATTTTCAGCTGAAAATTTTCCCATAAAATATTATTATTATTAACCCTTTATTATTTTCATTAATAATTAAAACACCTTTTAATTATTAATCCTTTTTCTAAATACTTTAGAAATAATTCTCTCTCTTGATTTAATTTCCAAAAATTAAATTCTTAATTAATAATATTAAGAACCTTTTTTTAATTAATTTATAATCAATTAAATCTCATTTAATCAATTATTAAATTTGCCAATTAATTATTTATTTCATAAATAAATAATTATCAGCCATTATTAATTAATTCCTCCACCATTAAATCATTCTCTTTTATAGTGTGACCCTGTAGTTTCAATATTAAGCCGGTAGTAGAAATAAATAATAATAAAACTATTTTATCATTATTTATATAAATTCTCTAATTCATTAAATATGATTAATTAATTAATCATATTTATTCTACATCGTGAGGGATACTTCTCAGCATATCGCGACTATCCGGATAATACGAATTCACTGCTTAGAATACCAAAAACCTATTCAGTGAGTACTTACCGTACAATTAATTCCTTCTTCCCTGCAATGTCACGATTAAATACAAGGCATGGAACTTGTGTCAAGCCTATCTTATTTAATCACTTGCTTTTCCATTCACTATGCTTAGTTCTATTTAATGTAAATTAGAAACTCCTTTCTAATTTCATTCACTCTGACCAGAGATTCCTGAACTAACATAAGTGGATCAGCATTGAACATTCTCTTCCTACACTGGAAGGGGTAGATCCTTTATTGATCATACACTATCTTCGTGTACAAATTCCTATACCCAGTAGAGCCCTTATAATTGTCCCTTGAGACTAAGAACTAAACCAAAGCATAGTTCAGTGTACACAAGATGACTATGATGACCTCCAGTCTAAGAATACTTGTACAATTATCACTATGTGAACAACTGCTGACACGTGAGTGAACTCCATCAGTTATTCAGCTGTGTGAGTCATGTTCAGTGAACTTATTCTATAATAAGCACCTCCATACTATCTATAGTGTCACCACACAAATGTCTATGAGAACAGACATCCTTCATAATGAAGCAAGCATAATATGTACCGATTTTTGCGGATTATTAATTACCAGTTAGTAATCCTCCGACCAGGAACTATTTAAGTTTAGAGTTATCATCTTTTAGGTCTCATTATTATGATCTCATCACAATCCATAAAAAGCTTTACTCTAAACTGTGGTATATCTTATTTAAACATTTAAATAGATAGAGCCCGCAATAAAAACAAAACAAGCCTTTTATTAATATCAATGAAATCAAAATAGATTACATAAAAGTTATTCCTAAATCCTCATACATGATTGGACTTAGGACATATCTCTTTCAGTATGAGCTTCTTCTGTTGATAAATCATATGAGTTGAAAATGAAAGAAAATTTATTGTATTCCTTCTGAACTATTTCTCTTCTCAAATTCTTGATTCCTGATTGAGACATACAGTGTTGTGATATTACGCTTTGTCGCAATGACGAAGAGTCGGGTAGGACGCCACCAAATCATGTGATGTATGCCATATCGTATGAAAAACTGGCCATCTTGAGTACGAATATGGTTATCTCATTCACATCTAAATCTTCACTCATTCTTCTTCCTTCAATTTATTGATTTACAGATTCTTCCAATTGTTTGTTGCATTGTTATTGCTTATTCAGTTTTCAATCAAAATCCTATTCACAAATTCTCCTCTTGCATTGAGTCTGTTCTCTAACAATTACAAAAGAAATAGAATAGTCCCATGTGACAGGTAGAATTACGTGTCGAAGGAGGATATGATTGCAAGCCAATAAATGGTGGACATTTGCGAGCAAGGAAGAATGGATACACCGACAACGCGATCGTGGCAAAGACATTATATCAGATAGTTGTTCTTGCTATGGGGATCTCATTAGTACGATAAATTGCGTTAATGCGATGTATTTCAAATCAGAAGATTTCGACGTAAAATGAATTGTTAGTGAACTGTAATAAACAAATTAATTATAAAATAAGGAAGGAAAGCAGTGTGCTTCAGAAAAAGCAACGAGTGTCGGACCGACAATCGAAGATCAAGAGGATTCTGAACAATGACTCAGAAAGGAAATTAATACGTGAAACATCCCTTCGTCGCGGGAAGATATGTGTTGTAAAGAGTCAAGATAGAAGAAATCTTGATTGCAACTAAATCTCGAACGTGTCCTTCAAGAGATTGTGAAGTTCTCTAACCTAAGTAAATGAATGATGGCAAATTTAGTACCCATAAGTGAGCCAACGACGGAAGTTCGATATGAAAACATAAGTGGAGATGAAGGAATGGCGATTCGACTGTGAAATCTTTTACGAAATAATGTTCTAACGATTGAGTTTCCACCAAATTGTAACAATAATAATGAAGACTATGCGCGGTTATTAAAAGATAAACCGATTAGTAATGGTCAAAAATAAATTAAAAAAATCGCGGAATCAAATTTTAAGTTCATTAATAATAATTTGTAATATTCTGAAAGAACTGATAAATGTATGGTTATATTAATCATTGTTGGTTTAAGATCCAATTCCAATTAAAAAGATATATGATATGCCAGTCAGATGCTGATTAAAATGGTAAAATGTGAATTGTGGTAAATTGATGATCTTGGTTGATGGAAGTGAGTGGATATGATTGTGGATGATTGGTTGATTGATGGTGTCGGCTTGAGTCCGATTGGTAGTCAATAGCGTAGGGGAAGTGCTGCCCCAATTTTCAGAAATTGCCCTATATTGAAGAATACTGAAATATATGGTCGTTTCCATCCGTACTTCAAATGATTGCGATCTCGGTTCTTGAGAAAGAATGTTATGATCAAATCGACTTTATGTAATTAGTCTTTGATTCCAGTTAACTAGTCTTCACTTGGTTTAATTGATCAGTTAAAATAGTTAATTAATCAATTTTACCAACTAATGGTTAGTTAAATGGAGATCGATTCCAATTAGGTTAAGTCAAGCTCTAACATGATTTTCAAATCCAAAATCAAAGCGATTAGCAATTTGGAGGAAGCGATGACATTAGCAGAAATCGAAAGTGTAGTAGAATTAGCGTGATGTTACTGCAGACATATGTGAGGTTTCATCTAGATGAATGGGCCTTTACGATAAACAAAAAATAGCGCTTTCAAGAACTGAAGATGTAAGACGAAACAAAGAGATGTTATCATCTGTAATGACGTTCCAGGAAGGACTTAAATGTATACTCATGTCGAATGACAATTGAATAGAAGTTGCTGTGAAGTATTGGGAAGCTCCCAAATACAAGTATCCGATGTAAGATAGAGACTGACGGAGTCCGCATGTAAACTCAAGGAAAAGAAATGTTGATCAGTTGAAGAAAGCCAAATATGCGATCAGTGATGATTTAAACGAGGTTAAGAAAATCGCTATCGATGAATTTTAATAATTTTGTTAAAAAAAATTTAAATATTATAAATAAAAGCCTGCATTCTAGCGTTAACTTCAGAAATGACTTATCTAATAATGAACATATTAATATTGTCAAGAAAAGAAAATTTCTTAGGTTTAAAAGAGATAATGAAAAATGATAATGGAGAAATAAATAAGAAAAGAATGATAAAGAAATTTGATAAAAATGATACAGGATATAAGCAAGTTATGAACATCAGTTGTGCCAAAACTATTAGTAGAATGATGTGAAATGCCGATAATTGGAAATAAGAATTCGTTCCAAAGATGCGTGTAACCAGGAAAGACTAAACAAAGGTATTAATCGCGAACTGTGAGAGAAGAGCGTTACAATGAATCTCATGTCGGAATTCTTTAAAATTAAAGTGAAGTCCAGTAGGTTCGAAAGAATGATTTCCCAAGGTTACCTCGGAGAATGAGGTAAGAATTCCTCGTCGGTTACTGCACAGAGTCAAGCAGGTGTCAAAAGCCTCGTATCATATAACTCAATAGGAATGAAATAATGAGTGAAGGAAAACTTCAGAAATATGGAATGAAATAATGATGAAATTAAGAGTGTTTTGCGTTGTGCACAAAAGTGATCATGGGATAAAGAAGCATGGAGGTATGAAGTTACGCATTGATTATCAGAAATTGTAAGTCTGAAGATTAAATGAACATAATGTACCAGGAGTATTTGGATAGTGTAGTTGTATTTATTGATAACATCCTCGCCAATTCAAGGACTAAGGAAGACCAAGTTAAGCGTTGGAAGATATGCCTGCGGAGAGTTGAAAAGTAGCAACTGCATTTTAAACTTCAAAGGTGTGACATCTGGTCATAATAGATTATGAGCTACGGAAGTATGGTTAATTACCAACCAAGCAAGATCCATTTAGAGACAGATGTCTAGAGTAGAAAAGAAAGAGTTGATGTTACTAAGATTGCTGGAACGTGGATAAAGGAATTGGAAAATTTAGAAATTGAAGAATAGGTTTTGATCCGTCGTCTTGGTTATGCTGATACTTACTTTGTTGTTAGATATTAAAGGTGGTATTAATGCAGATGATTGATCTTGACTTCAGTATGGGACGTTGTGAGCATCAAAGTTCGTATTGATATCTAATTTGATATGACAACAAAATGAGTATTAGTACCAAGAGACCGGGTTTTGAATAAAGTTATGATTCATTTTGTTCCCAAATTAATATATTTCCTTTCAGATAGTAAGAGATTCTCGCTCGATGAATCTACTTGGTAGTGATTGAAAAGAAATTGAAGTATACTACAAAGTGGTGAGTTAAACGCAATTGCCGAGATTTTCCTTTGATTTTAGTTTCTTTTCTTGAATAAATTTAGAATATTTCGAAGCATCAGACGCCATAAGCCCAGTATACTGGGCACAGATGGATAGAAAATGCAAGAGACCGATTAAAGATTCTCGAATACGATCGAAAATGATCATGGGTCAGGCTAATCGAATAGAAAGAGGCCTGAAACGTAAAGTAGAATAGTCAGTGAAAATAGGAAATTCATGAACAAAAATTATTAGAGTTAGAGAGAAAGGCAGACTAGTATAAATTAAGTTAGTCCCTTGAGACAATGGGATAGATAAAGCAATTGTGAATGAGTTGGTCTTGTTGTCACAGGTATAACGAGTTCATAAGACATTCATGTGTGTATGACTATAAAGAGTAATTTAGCTCCAAATGTATGAAGTAAAGATTGAGTTAGGAGTTGTATGAGCAACTGATAAATTTGATGACGGTAGAGGACCGTTGAAAAGTAATTAAGGTGATAAATTCCGAGAAATTTTAAGTAAGATACTCGAAAAATAGCATGGTCTATTCCTTAGCATGATTCTGAGGACAGAATCCTTTTAAGGGGGGAAGGATGTAACGTCTGAGAAATATTATATAATTATTTTTATCAATAAATAATTATTATGTGATTTTATAAGAATTTTGGTGAATTATTTGATGATGAATAATAATACTTGGATATTTATTTCTGATAAAATTTAAATATTTTAATTTTTAATTATCGAGAATTAAATGTAGATAATTTTGGTATTTTCTGGTAATTTTTGGATTGATGTATGATTTTATAAGAAAGAATAGAATTAATAATGATTATTTTTACATAATTATAAAATTACTTTTTAGAATCCGAAATCGTCCCACTTCAACCTTTTTGTATTTTGCAACCCGAAACTCTTCCGAAAACTCATTTCTAACCTAATCTGATAATTCTGAACACTTTTCGTGTTTTGACTTTTTTGATCCGGGGTACGGTTTGAACTGTACGAGTCCCGGTCTGAAATTTTCCATACACAAATCATTTTTATAGTCCGATAAAAATTCGTATCCTCAGAAGGCGAGATATTACTACCACATTTTTGTGTAAACTGTTTTATAGGAAATTCTGTTTTGATAATTATCCAAGTCTGGTATTAAAATTGTATCGTCTTTTTAGTTACTTAGCGGTTAAGTAACCTATTTTCGGATTCAATATGTAAATGTAATTATCGAATTATTAAATAAATAAAATATGGGATAGTTCTGTCCGTTGTGTGTTGCTTTATTATTAATTGTGTGTAATTGGTTCAAAGTGAGGATTAATTTTATATTTAATTATTGAGCTGTATGAATTTAATTTGTTTTAAAATGATTTTAATTAAATATGTATGCTCATAAATGCTAAAATTGCTCCTAAAATTATTTTTGTTGTTTTATAATTTTATTTATTATTTTTAGGAGTTTATAAAATTTAGAAATCAATATTTTATTTATTAATTATCTTTAAATGATTTTTCTGATTCCATTTAATTGTAAAATCGATATTTAATTCCAAGATGTTTCAAAAATCATGAAAATTTTATTTTATTAACTTTTAAATATTTTGAGAATTTTAAAATTATTTCGGCAATTTTCTGGTTTTTATTTAACCGCCCGTCTATTCTATAATTTGCAAAATACGGGTTGGTTGCGCGTTTGAAAAATGATTTAAAAATTCTGAAAATTTTGTATTAATAATTTTAAATTAACTCGAGATTTTTAAAATTTCTTTTGTGAATTTTTGGGTTATTTTTACCCGTAAACTATTCGTTAAATTGATAAATTACGATGCGAATTCAGATTTTCAGAGTAATTAATTAATTAAATATTATTTCTTTCCTCCTTATCTCCTCTGCAACCCACCCACTGCCTCTCTTCGTCTCTCTTTTCTCCCCTGTACCCATCGATCTCACCCCTCTCTCATCAATTTCTCAGGTTCATCTCTCTCTGCTCATTTCTCTCACTATCTAGTCTCTCTTCCCCGATTACTTTCTTTCCTCTCTTCCCTCTTTATTTCCCTTCTCGTTTCGTCTTCTGTTCCAGGCTGCCATTTTACTACCGTTGTTTTCTCTTTTTCCGGCGAGCACCACCGCCCTGTTCCGATATTATTACCGCCCTTGTCCTTAATTCCCGTCGATGTTCCTTGTTTGGATTATGTTAAATTGTGTGTGTGCGTTGCCTGGTTTGCGTGCGTGTTTGTGTCTGTGCCTCCGTTGCCGTCTCCCGGATTCCGGTGAGGTGAGGCGGCGTGGTTCTGTGCTGCGCGTGTTGCTGTGCTGGTTTTTGGAAATTTTTATTTATTTAATTATTTTATTTCTTTGCAGGAAATTATTGAATAAATATTCGTGAAATTAAAATTGGTTTTCGTGCGGCAATTATTATAGTTTATCGGCGAAATTTATTTGGACACCCGAGTATTTTGGGCACCAATAAATTTTGCCGACGTCGACGATGAGCTTCGGTGAGTCGACGGTCGACGTGATGATTTTTATCTGAGTCCTACATTTATTAATTAAATAAAATTAGTTCGGTAAAAATTAATTGCAAAACAAAAAATATAATCAAAAACGTAAAAGTATGAATAATAATAATAAATAATTGAAGTTGTAATGGTGTTGGGGATTGCAAATTGGATTGGATGTTGTTGTTGTTGATTGTGATTGACATCGAATTGTTCGACGGGTAGGTCGATAAATAAAGGAGACGCTGCCCGATTTTCGGGAAATTGATTCCGAAAATACGGAAGTGTAACCCGCAGTTATCGGAGACGTCGAATAACCATATATAATTATATTATATGAACTTAAGTGCGATCGAGACAAAATAATTTATAAATAACCGATTGCCCTGTTTTTTAAAATGACGAGTATACGTATTTTCCGAAAAGAAATATCGAACTGAGCCTTGAAGATGCAAACTATAATTACTATGTGTATTTCGATAATAACTATAAATACGAGACGGGATATGAAACCGTATGGGTAGAAGTAATAGCAATATCTGAGTTAGGGTATTCCGACTCTGTAGGTCCTAGACGGGGAACCCGAGTATTGACATCGGACTAGGAATGATCTAGTGACTAGACGTCGAGATCAATAAAGTTCCAATTGAAGGGCCTGAATGTTGGGATCGTATCCAGAATGGGATAGTAGTTTGACGACAAAGGCGAACGTCCAAATCGAACCAAAGTCAACTAGTAGTAGCAATTAAAGCTTACTGAGGCAAGTATTCCTGATTTTTCTTTTAAAATACGGCAAATATTTCTTCGTTCCTATTCTAAGTTCAGAATAGTTAAATGTTTTACATTTCGCTGCAATTATTCTGATTATGCATGTTCCTTTCATTATTGTTCCTATAATTCGATTGCTATTGAGCAAATAACCATTCTTTCGGGTTATTTGCGAACCCTGAATTGGCATATTTTGAATTCAAAATGATTTGATATCAAAATACTCCACGGGCTGGAAAGTGATATTTTGGGGATTGAGTTTTACTTAATCCTAAGGACCGGGACATGACCGGTGCCTTGAGATGGGCCGTAGAGCCTGGGGACCCGACTGGATCTATACAGGTAGGTATAGATCTACATTATATCCTGACTGATCAGTAGGATATAGATACGAACTAGTGTCCAGTCTAATTTGTTGTTGATCTCCATTAACGGCATTTTCTCTCGAAAGTTTTATGATTCCAAAACCGGACAAAACCCTAATTCAGGAGATGGATCTGGGAATCGCTCGTCACTTTTGGATTTATAATTACCGGTTGGCGACAGTTAATGGCTATTTTCTCAACTCCTTCAAATAAATAGATTTGTTTAAAAAAAATTAAAGATTTTTTCCGGAAATTTTCCTTTGAAATTAATGCTTGAAACTCAAATTATATACTTGCTGGACATTTTTGGCTCACTCTTTCTTGTAAATTCTTATCTCTTTCAGAAGCAGATAAAGATAAAAGTGAATAACCTTTGTTAGACAGCAGAAGTTAGAGAAATCTCCGCTGCGAGAGGACGAAGATGTTAGGAAATTAAGGCAAGAGCATTAGCATAAAGGTATTTACACTTGTATTGTAGTTGTTGTGAATTGTAGAAGGTTAGATTCTTGTTTCATACCATAACCTGTAAACGATCCGGATTCGAGGGGTTAATTGAATATTCTTTTATTTTATGTAAAGATTGTTTAGTGACTCCAAATCTTGACCCCGGATTTGGACTGTTACACTTCTTCCATTGTTGTGAAGGTGATACTTGGGGACCCAGTTTCACCACCATCATCATAAATACCAGTCCTCCAAACCTCCAGTATTTGAGTTCCTGAGAGTAATTGTGGTTGCATCAGAGCATACCCAATCTCACTTCAAGCCAGAAAGTCTTGAACAAAATGAAGATCTGATGGAACATCATCCTTGCTAAGAATAACCATGTAATTTTTGGGAACGAACTTGGCTCCATTAAAGATGATGTCCTTGGGTGCCATTTCTGTAAGAAATTAAGTGAAAGTTGTGTGTACGAAAGATGTTTGATAAAATTCCTATAAGAAAAAGCTTCAGAGAATATTAGAGAGTGAGAGAGAAAATAAGAGAGATTAGAAAGTAAAAATAGTAGGTAAAAGATTGTAAAATCTTTTAACTCTCTTATTTATACACCCCATGTGACAACGGCTAATTTTGTGAAGCAGAACAGACTTTTTACATCTGGCAGCATGGAAACAGTCAAAAAGTAATGAGTGGGCACGTTAAACGTGCAGTGATTATTGCTCTCATGTTGTTACCAAAATAAACACGCAACCCATTAACCAAATGATTATCACTATTTTTATCTCAATTATTTTCTAACAAAATATAACTGTTACAGTAAATACTAAAAATAAGCCAAGTAATTAAATAATGCCACATAAGCATCAAAGTTTCCATCAGGATTTGCATCAGAACTTGACTATTATCAGAATTTAACGGTCATGAGAACATGACTTCTGTACTCAAAAAGTGAATGACTGTATCTGTGATTCTTCACACAAATACTGATTGGTTTCTTCAGAGTTTAATCATCAGAATTTTCATCAGAACTTGTCCTCAGAATTTATGCAAATAATACTTAACTATTTGTCAAAAACAACTTAATCACCACAGTAATTTTCATCATTCATATGGAGTGAGAGTGTGTGCATTTGCAAATGATCAGATAATGATTAAAGTCTGATAAACTTTAGTATATCTTAGAAATAAGGCATAACTAAGAAAAGTGCTTAAAATCTGTCTTTAATTTTGAAGTCTACTATCGAATAAATTTATGCAAGAGTCCACCTCAACTGTTTGTGCTCATTTTATGCATCTTTTGACATTCTTTTTACAGTGGCTTCTCAGTGTAAATGAGTCACAACTGCTATCAGAATTTATGCTATTATTAGAGTATTTCTCTAGTAATCAGAGAATATAAAAAGTCACCAAGAAAAATTTACTTGCTTTTCTAATGCATATAACTTAATACCAGCAATGCACTTAGGTCTTCCCTTTCACATATTTACTCTAGATCTCAAAGGAGTACCTGACTTCAATTTTCGTTTCTTTTGTTTTCTTCAGATAAGTGAGGTTTATCAAGCATGTAGTTCATCCTTAAGATTTACTGACATCATAATTTGACAGATGAGAAGCAAAAATCTAGTTTGTGACTTAGTAATAAGATACACAAAGTAAATTTGACTAAGATCAAAATCAGAGTTTCCTTGTGTTATGGATTTTCACATAAATAACTAATTCAAACATGGGATATGTAGTTTGTTAAAACTACTAAGTCGGCATCTAACAAATTATCCTCATTGGAGTGAAAAGTCACAGAAACATAGCCATCTTTACCTTCCATATAGGATACTCAAATGCTCTCAGTATGGGAATCATGATACTCTCATATCGACTGTGAGTTTGATTGTTTTGAGTATCTTGAGTTTTGGTGGGCTTAGGTGGGGTTTGTGTTTCTTCAGACATGATTGTAAACTGGATCTCACTGTATGTAAATCAACAGAGAGGCTCTGATACCACTTGTTAGGTCACACAACACTACAGAAGGGGTTGAATATAGTGTTTATACAATCAAATCGATTTATCAACACAAGTATGTAACAGTAATCAAGTATATTCAATATAATAAACTCTGTTACAATTGAACAATTGTTCTCTCTCAGTAATGAACAATATCGCTAAGATCTGCTAGGTTACAATGTATAATCTTTCTCGTGAATGATAACACACATAGTATAAACCCTAAGCTGTGTTTATATAGTACACAGTGACAAGATATCTTCTAATTGATATGGAATATAATTCTGTCTCCTAAAATATATCAATCAGATATTATCTTCTACAAGTCTTCTAGTCTTCTAACTCTTCATGCATATCTTCTATTATTTTAGTCAGGATCCTTTCCTGTAAATCAGCTACTTTCCTTATCTGAATTATCCGCACTTAAGTCCTGATATAAATCTTGACGTCCTTAAGTTCTAATATAAGCTCTGACTTTAGTAAGTTCTGATTTCCAGTAAGTCCTGATATTAAGTTCTGAAACTAAACACAATAGATTATACATGACATCCCAAATATATCTAACAACCGGTATTATTTGTTAAGAAGAAGGATGGAAGCATGAGGTTATGCATCGACTATCAAGAACTCAACAAGCTTATGATTAAGAACAAGTATTCATTACCTCGAATCGATGATTTGTTTGATCAGCTGAAAGGAGCTAAGTACTTCTCTAAGATTGATTTGAGTTCGGGATATCACCTGTTGAAAATTAAACCTGAAGATATACCAAAGACAGCTTTCAGAACAAGGTACGGTCATTAAGAATTCTTAGTAATGTCTTTTGGATACCAATGCCCAAGCAGCATTTATGGGCTTGATGAACAGAATTTTCAAGGAATATTTGGATAAATTTGTAATTGTGTTTATCGATGATATTTTGATATACTCAAAGTCAACAAAGGATCACGCAAAACATCTAAGGATATCTTTGGAAATTTTAATACAGAAGAAGTTGTATGCAAAGTTTTCAAAGTGTGAGTTTTGGTTACAAGAAGTTCAATTTTTAGGACACGTAGTAACTAATGAAGGGATCAAAGTGGACCCAGCAAAGATCGAAGTTGTTATCAATTCGGAAAGGCGAAAAACACCAACAGAAGTGAGAAGTTTCTTGGGATTAGCGGGATATTATTGAAGATTTGTTCAAGATTTCTCGAAGATTGCAACACCTTTGACAAAGCTTACTAGGAAAAATGAGAAGTTTATATGGAACGAGAAGTATGAAGAAAGTTTCCAGGAATTGAAGAAGAGACTAATCATGACACCTATTTTGTCACTTCCAAATGATCAAAGAAATTTTGTAATCTATAGTGATGCTTCTCATACGGGATTAGCTTGTGTTTTGATGTAGCATGATAAAGTTATTGCATATGCGTCTAGAAAAGTAAAACCTCATGAGCAGAAGTATCTTACTCATGACTTGGAACTAGCAGCAATAGTATTCGCCTTGCTGATTTGGAGACATTATCTATATGAAGAAAAATGTGAAATTTATACGGATCATAAAAGTTTAAAATTCATATTCACGCCAAAGGAACTTAACATGAGACAGAGAAGATGGCTGGAGTTGATCAAGGACTATGATTACACGATTAATTATCACCCAGGAAAAGCGAATGTAGTGGCGAATGCATTAAGCAGAAAAGAAAGACTGGACGTGTTAACCATACCAGAAGAATTATACAAGGAATTTCAGAAGGTGGAATTGGAAGTCAGAATTTGCAAGCCTAATGAAGCAAAGATGTATAGTATGACATTTCAGCCAGAATTGCTAAAGAAGATAAAGAAATGTTAAGAGGAAATAATGGATCAAGATATCAATCATTTGGTTGGAGAAGAGTTATGCACTCAGAAGGATGATCAAGGTATTCTCATATTTTATCCAGAATTTGGATTCCCCCAGTAACAGAATTGAAGAATGAAATTCTACAAGAAGCTCACAACTCAAGGTCTTCAATCCATCCGGGAAGTACCAAGATGTACAAGGATTTAAAAGAGAATTATTGGTGGCCAGATATGAAAAGAGAAATTGCGGAATGGGTTAGCAAATATTACACGTGCCAAAGAGTTAAGGCAAAGCACCAGGGACCAAGCGGATTGTTATAGCCACTAGAGATTCCAGAATGGAAATGGGAGCACATTACTATGGATTTTATAGTTGGCTTACCAAGGACAAAAGCAAACCAAGATGCCATTTGGGTTATAGTGGACAGACTAACCAAATCAGCTCATTTCTTTCCTATTAATGAAAGATTTTCACTGGATAAGTTAGTTCACATGTATTTGAAGGAAATAGTAGGGCATCATGAAGTCCCTGTGTCTATCGTATCAGATCGAGATCCACGATTCAATTCAAGATTTTGGAAAAGTTTTCAAGAATGCTTGGGAACTAAGTTAAACATGAGTATAGCTTATCATCCGCAGACTGACGGCAAAAGCGAATGAACAATTTAGATAATTGAGGATATATTACGTGTTTGTGCCATTGATTTCAAAGAAAATTGGGATGAGCATTTGCCCTTAATGGAATTTGCTTACAATAACAGTTACCATGCCAGTATCGGAATGCCTCCCTACGAAGCTCTTTATGGACGCAAATGTCGATCACCAATATATTGGGATGAAATCGGAGAACGTAAGATACTTGGACCTCAATTGGTGCAGCAGACAATAGAAGTTGTGGAAGTCATCCAGAAAAGGTTAATTGCAGCACAAGATCGTCAAAAAAAGTATGCAGATCAATCTAGAAAGGATATGGAATTCAAAGAAGGAGATCTAGTGTTACTAAAGGTGTCACCGTGGAAAGGATTATCGAGATTCGGAAAGAAAGGAAAGCTAAGTCCTAGATACATTGGACTTTTCGAAATTCTGAAACGTGTCGGCAAGGTAGCTTACGAATTAGCGTTACCCCCGCACATGGAGCACATTCATAACGTATTTCACATATCGATGCTCAAGAAGTATAACCCAGATTTTAGGCATTTAATCGAGTATGAGCCGATATAACTTCAGGTAGATTTATCATATGTATAGAATCCGATAGAGATTCTATAAAAGAGAGAAAAGATATTGAGAAATAAAGTTGTAAATTTAGTAAGAGTATTGTGGAGAAACCCAAAGGTTGAAGAGTCAACCTGGGAGTTAGAAAGTGATATGCGAGAAAAATACCCTCAGTTGTTTATTTAGGAGATTTTGAGGACAAAATCCTTTTAAGGGGGGATGTAATATATCCGGGATATCGCGTGTAATTATTTTTATCAATAAATGTTTATTATATGGTTATTATGTGATTTCTGGTGAATTGTTTGTTGATTGATATTGATATTTAGATGTTTAATTATGATAAAAGGTGAATAGGTTAATTTTATTATGTCCAGAATGTAATATAGATAATTGTGATATTTTTCTGGTAATTTTTGGATCGTCATATGATTTTATAATGATTTACAAATTTATTAATTATTTTCTAAATAATTATAAAACTATTTTATAAAGCCGGGAATCGTCCAATTTCAACCATTTTTACGTTTTTACAACCCGAAACTCTTCGGAAAACTCCTTCCTATCCTAATATGATAATTCCCGACATTTTCCGTGTTTTGACTTTTTCGATCCGGATTATGATTTGACCCGTACGCGTCCCGACGCAAAATTTTCGATACGATAATCATTTTGATCGATCAACAAAACCCGACTTCTCGAGAGACGGGAGATTATTACATTATTTTCATATAAAGTGTTTTATAAAATGCCCGGTTTAGGATAAATATCCAATACGGGTATCAAATCGGATCATTTTTGTAGTTGTTTAGCGGCTAAATAACTAATTTATCGATCCAATACCATCCAACACGAACCAATATTCCATAAATATAAATAGCCCTTTTCTTATTTCATTTTATTCGTATAATCATAATCAATAAGTAAAAATATAGAATTTACAGAGAAAACCCTAATTATTCGTTACGTTCTTGAAAACCAAACGCACAAACGAAGGCGTTATCGAACTCCGATTCAAGCGTACCATATATCAAATCGAAGCTCTCGAAAAGACCTTTATGAATCAATCAACACTTTTGGTACAGAAATCAAGGTTTTGATCTTATTTATTTATTTTATTTTGAATTATTTATTGATTAAAATAGGAATTTTTATTCTTGATTGTTAGATATATTTGATAATGTCATGACTAATATGATTTATGTTTAGTTTTCAGATCTTACTTAAACAGGACAAATCAGTACTTAACTGAAATCAACACTTATACTGAAGTCAGAACTTAAGTCATCAGTACTTAAGGTTCAGGAGATATTTATCAGAAGATAATATCAGGACTTAAAGGAAACGTTCAGATAAGGAAGGCGACTGATTGATTGAAGAGAAGATCGAGACAAATGTAAAAAGAGATATGCATGAAGAAGGAATTCTATGAAGAATAGAATACTTGGAAGAAAAGATATCTGATTGATATATTTTAGGAAGCAGAATTATATTCCATATAAATTAGAGATTATCTTGTAACTGTGTAGTATATAAACACAGACATAGGGTTTACACTATAAGTGTTATCATTATCGAGAATATTATTCATTGTAACCCTAACAGCTCTCGTGATATTTGTTCATCACTGAGAGAGGACAATTCCATATTATAACAGAGTTTATTGCTTTGAATAAAGTCTATTTTCTGTTACTTATGTTATTTGAATTCGATTTGATTGTGCTATACACTGTATTCAACCCCCTTCTACAGTGTGTGTGACCTAACAAGTGGTATCAGAGCCTATCTGTTAACAAACAAACAGTTTAAGATCCAAAAACAATCATGTCTGAAGTAGAAACTCCAACTAAGCCCACCAAAACTGAAGAACCTCCAAAGATAAAAATCCATAGTCGATATGAGGCTATTAGAGTTCCCATATTGAAACCGTCTGAATATCCCATATGGAAGGTGAGGATGACTACGTTTCTGGAAGCTACAGATCCATAATATCTTGACAGAATCAAGGAAGGACCTCATAATCCAACAAAACTCGTTATTACAGTTGCAGGTGAAGCAGCAAAGTCTGTACCAAAGGAGAAGAGTGATTACACTGCTGAAGATATCGCTTCAATTGCTAAGGATGCTAAGGTACGACACTTGCTGCATAGTGCCATTGATAATGTAATGTTAAACAGGGTAATTAACTGCAAGACTACAAATGAGATATGGGATGCCTTGGAAACAAGATGTCAGGGAACTGATTCGATTAAGAAGAACAGGAAGGCAATACTCACTCAAGAGTATGAACACTTTGACTCAAAGCCAAATGAGTCATTGACTGATTTATATGACAGATTTGTTAAACTCTTGAATGATTTGTCACTAGTTGATAAGGAGTATGATCTTGAAGATTCAAACCTTAAATTCCTGTTAGCTCTTTCTGAAAGCTGGGATTTGAAGGCAACAACTATAATCTTGATGAAACGACTCTTGATGAAATCTATGGGATGCTCAAGTCTCATGAACTTGAGATGGAACAAAGAAGCAAGAGGAAAGGAGGAAAGTCAAGGACAATTGCTCTTAAGGCTGAAGAAGAATCTCCCAAGGCAGCCACCTCAAGGAAAGGCAAGGGTAAAGCGCTCTTCACAAAGTCTGATACTGAGTCATCAAGTTCTGATAGTGATGGTGACTCAGAAAATGAAAGCTCTCCTGAGATGGATGCTGATGAAGAGATGATGAAGTTGTGTGCTCTTATGGTGAAAGGAATCACAAAGATTGCATACAGGAAATTCAGGAAGGGAAAGAATTTTTCCAGGAAAGGTGCAAGTTCTAATAAGAAGAATTTCAGAAAATCTGAAGGCAAAGGAGGGAAGTCTGACAAAGGAGATTACACAAATGTCAAATGCTACAACTGTGGTGAGAAAGGCCACATATCTCCTGATTGCAAGAAAGTGAAGAGTGATAATGGCAAGGCTCTTGTCGCAAAGAAGAAAAGCTGGACAGACACCTCAGATTTTGAAATTGAGGAGAACTATGCCTTGATGGCAAATGCTGAAAGCAGTACTGAAGCTGCTGAGTTAAAGGTACCTCAAAATACTTATGCCTTTCATACTGATGATATTAATAAGTTGAGAAGATATCTTAAAACCATGTTCATTAGCTATAGAGATCAAACTTTAACATGTGAAAGATTAACTTCTGAAAATCTAGCTTGTGAAAAGAGGAATGATTATTTAGAAAAAGAGTTAGTCATGTTCCATCAAACTCAGAAAGATAGAGATGACGCTTTATATGTTAGGGATGAAGTACTTAAAATGAATGAATCTCTAAAAGCTGAGTTAGAAAAGGAAAGAGAGATTATCAGGACTTGGATTAACTCTGGCAGAACAACTCAGAATTTGTTAAGTAGTGAAAACTGGAAAGAGGGCTTAGTATTGGAGATGATAAGAATGATAAAGGAAATGTAGATATTAAGCCTATAGTTGTCAAACAAAAGCCAAAGTTAAAACCTGTTAAGTTTGTAGCTGTAAAGTCTGATACTGAGAAATCAGAAGTTAAAAAGAAATTAACTTCTGACAAACTAAAATAGGAAAAGACAATTGAAGTAAACGTAGGCTTAATGACCAAGAAGCAGCTTAAGCATAAGCTGAAAGATGTTAAGAATGCAAACAAAGTAAAATCACCTAGGAAAAATAGGAATGGAAAGGAAGGTGTGAATAAAAGCAATGATTATAAGCCTGTTCCTGATGCTCCTAGAAAAATGTGTCATAACTGTGGAAGTTCTAACCATCTGGCTTCTTTTTGCAGGAAGAATAAGAACATAAACTCCTTATCTTCAAAGTCAGAAGTTAAGAGTCAATCTATTAGATATAAGCCACAAAATCCTTGTTTTCATTGTGGTAGTTTATGGCATTCCATTTATACTTGTAAGGAATATCATAGTTTGTACTATGATTATTATCAAATAAAACCTTCTTTAAAGAAAGTTAGCATTGTTCCTTTTAGTGTAAGTTCTGATAGTGTAAATTCTGATAAGAAAAATGTTAACATAAACTCTGATGCAAAATCCGCTGCAAATGTTAACAAGCTTAATAAGGCCTAAGGATCCAAGCAAGTCTGGGTCCTTAAAACTAATCATTAGTGGTCTTTGTGATTGCAGGGCAACAGGAAAAACATCCTAGTTCTGGACAGTGGATGTTCAGGACATATGACTGGAAATAAAGCCCTGCTATCAGATTTTGTGGAGAAGGCTGGCCCAAGTGTTTCTTATGGAGATGGCAACATTGGAAAAACATTGGGATATGGCAATATCAATCTTGGGAATGTCATCATTAAAGAAGTAGCTCTGGTCTCAGGACTTAAACACAATCTGCTGTCAAATCTGTGACAGAGGTTATCATGTGGATTTCTTTGAAGAACACTGTGAAGTTGTAAGTAAATCTACAGGCAAAGTTGTTCTGAAAGGATACAAGCATGGTAACATTTATGAAGCCAAGCTTTCAACAAGTACTGATGGTTCTGCAATCTGTCTGATGAGTAGAGCATCAATTGAAGAAAGCTGGAACTGGCACAAGAAACTCTCTCACTTAAATTTCAACAATATAAATGAACTAGTCAAGAAAGATCTTGTGAGAGGACTGTCAAAGTCAGTATTTGCTCTTGATGGTCTTTGTGATTCTTGTTAGAAGGCTAAATAAAGGAAATCTTCATTCAAGAGCAAGACTGAATCATCAATTCTTGAGCCTTATCACCTACTACATGTTGATCTATTTGGTCCAGTGAATGTCATGTCTATTGCAAAGAAGAAATATGCTATGGTCATAGTGGATGAGTTCACCAGATACACATGGGTGTATTTCTTGCACACAAAAAGTGAAACTGCATCTATCTTGATTGATCATGTCAAGCAACTAGATAAATTGGTTAAAGACTCTGTGAAAATAATAAGAAGTGATAATGACACTGAGTTCAAGAATTTTACAATGGAAGAATTCTGCAAAGACCAGGGAATCAAGCAGGAATTTTCTGCTCCTGGAACTCCACAGCAAAATGGAGTTGTTGAAAGAAAGAATATAACTCTTATTGAAGCTACACAAACTATGCTTGATGAAGCAAAGCTTCCAACCTATTTCTGGGCTGAAGCTGTGCAGACTGCTTGTTTTACTCAGAATGCAACACTCATTAACAAGCAAGGAAAGACACCATATGAGATGGTGAAGAAAAAGAAGCCAAATCTGAAGTATTTTCATGTATTTGGATGCAAGTGTTTTGTTCTTAAGACTCATCCTGAACAGCTATCCAAATTTGATCTAAAAGCTGATGAAGGAATCTTTGTTGAATATCCACTTTCCACAAAAGCCTTCAGAGTCTACAACTTGAGAACAAGGGTGGTCATGGAATCTATCAATGTCTCTTTTGATGATAAGAAGATTACTGGACTTGAAGATTTCAATGATCATAATCAGCTGAGATTCAAAAATGAAGAATTAAATTCTGATACTGAAAACCCTGACAGTCTAAGTCCTGATACTGCAAACTCTGATGGATTAAACTCTGATGTCATTAAAACTGTGGTGACTACGTCAAAGGAGAATGCACCTGTGCAGGGGGGGCAGACTGAAGATACAACCACATCTCAAGAAGCATCAGAACATACAACTGGCTCTTCAAGTTCTGATTCATCAAGTTCTGATAAGCCAAGTTCTGATAGTTCTGAAAATTTAAATTATGAAGGATCCAACTCAGAGAGCATAGTTTCAGGGGGAGCATCAGAAAATGCTGATGAAGATAGCATGGATCATGGGGGAGCATCCAGTTCTAGAGAAAACCTTCCATCTGTAAGGAAGTGGACTAAAGCACATACACCTGATTTGATAATTGGAAATCCTAATGCAGGTGTCATAACTAGAACAGCTACTTCAAGTGAATGTCTTTACAATTCTTTTCTTTCTCAGACTGAACCAAAAAAAGTGGAAGAAGCTCTTCAAGATGCTGATTGGGTGCAAGCAATGCAGGAAGAGTTAAATAAATTTGAAAGAAATAAAGTCTGGACCCTAGTGTCAAGACCAAAGAATAGATCTGTTGTTGGTACAAAGTGGGTGTTCAGAAATAAAACTGATAGTGATGGCATAATTACAAGGAATAAATCAAGGTTGGTTACAAAAGGATATTCTCAACAGGAGGGAATTGATTATGATGAAACATTTGCACCAGTTGCTAGATTGGAAGCCATAAGGATATTTTTGGCTTATGCTGCTCACAAAACGTTTACTGTCTTTCAAATGGATGTGAAAAGTGCGTTTCTCAATGGAGAATTAGAGGAGGAAGTGTATGTTGAGCAACCTCCAGGCTTTGTAAATCCTAAATATCCAAATCATGTCTACAGGCTTGATAAAGCACTTTATGGCCTTAAGGAAGCTCCTAGAGCATGGTATGAGTCTTTAGCTCAGTTTCTTCTGGAAAGTGGATTTAACAAAGGAACTATAGACAAAACATTGTTCTACCTCAACCATGGAAAGGACTTACTTTTGGTTCAGATATATGTTGATGATATCATCTTTGGTTCTACAAATGACAGACTTTGCAAAAAGTTTGCCAAATTGATGCAGTCAAGATATCAAATGAGTATGATGGGAGAACTTACTATTTTCTGGGCCTTCAAGTCAAGAAGAATGAAGAAGGCACTTTTATTTGTCAAACCAAGTACACCAGAAACTTGCTGAAGAAATTTGGAATGCAAGATTGTTCAAGTGCATCCACCCCCATGGCCACTGTAACAAAACTGGATAAGGATACTGGTAAATCAGTAGATATTACTGATTACAGAGGTATGATTGGCTCTTTACTCTATTTAACTGCTAGTAGACCTGATATCATGTATGCTACCTGTCTTTGTGCAAGATTTCAAGCAGATCCAAGAGAACCTCACTTAACAGCTGTGAAAAGAATCTTCAAGTATCTTAAGGAAACAGCTGATCTGGGATTGTGGTATCCTAGAGAATCAGATTTTAAACTGATAGGTTACTCAGATGCAGATTTTGCAGGTTGCAAAATTGACAGGAAAAGCACAAGTGGAAGCTGCCAATTTCTTGGACGTGGATTGGTTTCTTGGTTTAAAAAGAAACAAAAGTCAATCTCCACATCAACTACAGAAGCAGAGTACATTGCTGCAGGAAGCTGTTGTGCAGAGATTCTTTGGATGAAGAATCAGTTACTGGATTATGGGTTAACATATTTTAAAATCCCTATTTACTGTGATAATCAAAGTGCTATTGCTATGACAGGTAATCCAGTTCAACACTCAATGACAAAGCACATCAGCATTAGGTACCACTTCATAAGGGAACATGTGGATGAAGGTACAGTGGAATTGCATTTTGTTCCAACAGATCAACAACTAGCAGATATCTTCACAAAACCACTGTGTGAAGCTACTTTTACAAGATTGGTAAATGAACTTGGAATGGTTTCAGGTTCTTTCTCTAAATCTGCTTAGCTTTTGTTCTGCTGCATCAGACTTTATGATCAGTATTTATAGATATTACTATCTTTGTGTATTTTGTGCTTAATTCAAAATTGCTTAAGTGCTGATTGTTGTCTGATGTGTATTTCTAAACTCTGATAGTGATATGACTGTTTTTGTGACTATTAAATCCTATGAGGATAACTAAGCTAGATACTGACCTAGTAATCTTTAATATACTAAAGATCCCATGTTATAAGTAATTATTTATGTGGAAATCTATTGACACAAGCAAATTCTGATATTGAGCTTAGTTAAGTTTACTTTGTCTATCTTATTACTAAGTCAAAAACTAGAATAATGCTTCTCATCTGTTAAGTTCTGATGTTAGTAAATCTGCTGAATGTACTAAGTGCTGATAAACCTCACTTATCAAAAGAAAAAGGAAAAGAACAAGGAATGAAAATCAGGTACTCCTTTGAGATCTAGAGTACAAATGTGGAAGGGACGACCCAAGTGCATTGCTGGTATTAAGTAATAAGCATCAGAAAAGCAAATAATTATTTTTCTTGGTGACTTTTTACACTCTATGATTACTGGAGAAATACTCTGATAATAGCATAAATTCTGATAAGCAGTCGTGACTCACTTACACTGAGAAGCCACTGTAAAATGGAATTTCAAAAGATGCATAAAATAAGCACAAAACAGTTGAGGTGGACTCATGTATGAACTCATTTAATAGTAGGCTTCTGAATAATGACAGATTTTAAGTAAAGTTCTTAGTTATGCCTTATTTCTATGATGTACTGAAGTAAATCAGACTTTACTCTTTGTCTAATATTTAGCTTAATGCACACACTTACACTCCATATGGATGATGAAAATTACTGTGGTGATCAATGTTGTTTTAGATGAACAGTTTTTGTGTCAGATTGCATAAATTCTGAGGACAAGTTATGATGGAAGTTCTGATGATTAAGTTGTGAAGAACCGAAATCAGAATTTGTGTAAAGAATTACAGAAATAGGCATTCACTTTTCGAGTTAAGAAATCATGTTCTGATGACTTTTAAGTTCTGATATAAGTCTAAGTGCTGATATTAAATTCCGATTCTTCACTTGGCTTATTTATGGTTAAAATATGAAACAGTCTAATTTTACATCAGAATATGTTCGGGTGAGATATTAACAGTCACTACAATTAGGGTTAGTGGTACACGTCCATGCCAAGTAATGTTTACTTGTTTCTTGTGCGCATTAAACCCTGTTTTACACTTCCAATGGCTGTTTTTATTCTCCTCAGTCTAGGGAGACGAGGTAGAATTATTTCTACCTGTCAGCATTAAATTTCCTTTGCATCTCCTGGCATTCTATTGCCTATATAAATCAACACTTCACTCCAGCCAGCACATCACTAAATTCCTCACAAACTCTCTCTCATTTCCAACTCAAATTCTAAAACTCGTTTCTTCTTCACTCATCACAATCATGGTTAATTACAACTTAGCTCTGAACTATGATACTTTCTTTCTCACCTTGAGCTGTCCAGAATGGCAGCAGGAATGGCATGTTACTGCCATTCCTGATGAGGTTTGGGACTCTGTTCCCCAAGAGGTTCTGACAGACCTCTTGTTCTTCTATATGGATTACCATCGCCATGTTGAGCGACTGGAGGAAGAACGGTTGGAAGCTCTTCGACAGCAGGAGCGAATCATTCGTCTCGCTGTTCTTTTTGTTGAAAGTAGGAAGAAGAAATAGGATTTGTAGATTAGGTCAATCTTGTAATTTTGTGTTGTAATTTCAATTTCATGGATGTATTTTCTCAATATATTAATGAAATTTTATAATTTTGCAAGATTTTGTCTCTGAGTTGTTTGAAATTCTGATATAAGTTTAAATCTTGATTTACCCATATTCTGATGACCGTTTTTATATCTGATACAAATCAAGTTCTGATTCTGACGTGGCAGTACCTGTTTACTTGATTTATTTTTTTGGTCATTCTCTCACTTAGTGTATTTTTACAGAATATTGGTCTCGTAGTAAAAATAATTTTTTTTTAAGTGGGAACAGTTTAAATTTTAAATTAAAACTGAACTACCTTAATTAATGGGATTACTTGGTAAATGGAACGGTTTTTCCTTGAAAAACTGCATGTGATAAATAATGATTACTGTTTTCCCGTGCCCATTAATTATTCTTTACTGCTGCATGTCTAACAGGTGTCCAACGGTTACTTTTTCTACCGTGTATAAGTAAAAGAGAGAGAAGATTGTAAAATCTTTTATTTACTTTCCCACTTTATCTCTCTTTTCTTTTCTTCTATTCTATCTCATCTCCTGACATTTTTTTCATACAAACATTTTCTCAAACACCTTACAGGCAAACTTATTTCTCAATTTTTCTCATGGCACCTAAGGATTTGATTATAGATAGAGCCAAGTTTGTTCCCAACAACTATGCTGCAATCTTAAACCATGATGAAGCTCCATCTGATTTGCACTTTGTGCAAGATCTTCTAGCACACAGTGAGATTGGGTATGCATTGACCCAGCCTCAAGTCATTTCCAGCCAACAAGTTCTGATGTTTTGGCGGACTGGACATTTTGATAATAGTGGTGCTACTAGTACTCCAAGCATTATTTTCGAAGTAAATGATGTTGAGCATGTGGTAACTCCTGGAGCAGTTCGTAAAGCTCTACACTTACCAGAAGGCTGTGTTTTCTCAACACCGGAGGAACCTGTTCTACAGCAGCTCATGGCCAATTTCGGGTATGAGAAGAGTTTGGCCAAGCTTGGATAGTTGAAAAGAGCACATATCAGAAAGGAATGGAGCTTTTTCTTCGACTGCATCACTAAAGTATTCGGCAATAAGTGTTCCAACTTTGATGCCATTCCTATTATGAGTCGGCACATCGGGTATGCTATTATTCACAAAACTCATTTTAATTTTGCAAGTGTTGTGCTAGGATTTATAGGGGATAGGATGACAGAGGATAGGAATGTCGTATACTTTGCTAGATTCTGTCAGCTTATATATACTTTTTGTTATGCTAATGAACCTCAACTAGCCAGTTCTTTATTTACACCCTTTAAACTTGCAAAACGGGCGTTTAATGATTTGGTAAATGCTGGCCTTAAGAAAAAGGTGGTTAGACCCTTACAGATACCTCAGTCTGTAAAACAGATCTTGGTAAATACTGATCCTCACACTTACAGATCTGTTTACCCTAATATACAACCCACCAGCTCATCCCAGACACCACAACAACCATCAGAACATACCACACATACTCCTCAACCTACTCAACCCTCTATCAGAACACATCTCAAACCTTCACAGCTAACTCAACCTTCATCATCAGCACATATTGTGAAGCCTTCATCTTCCAAGCCCAAGAGGACAAAGACTGTAGCTCAGACACCACAGAAGAGAAGGAGGATTGTTCTGAGAGATGAGTCAGACAGTGAGGAACAGGTTCCTCCATCAGAACCCGTTGTTAAAGAAGCTGAGAAGGTCCCTTCTCAGAAGGATACTGGAATTGGGGGATCTAAGCTTCTCAAAAGGCTTAGAAGAATGTCTTATGCTGAAACTCCCAAGGAATCTTCTTCTTCAAAGAGATACAAGAAACAGAGAGCTCACAGGCCAGTTTCAGATGATGAGGAAGCAGCAGCTAAGGAAAGAGATCAGGAATCTCTGACCTCACAAGAGCCAGAATTTGCTGAAGCTACTGCTACAGATAAAGCATCTACACCACCTGTGTCTCCTGTACATGAACCAGTATCTACTGCAGACCCAGGCACAAGTGCTGAAATTGATATTCACAACCTGGTTGTGCCTGAGGTTCTCTACTTAGAAGCTCCACCAGCTCCAATTAATCCATCAACAACACCAATTACTGATGCTAATGAAACTCCAGAATTGTCTACAAAACCTTCTCTGCATCTAGACATTGAAGATCAGACTATAGGTGAGCATCAGAATATGGCTGTTGATCAGAACATGGAAGCAGATCAGCCCTTAGAGGATGATGTTGAAGCCTCAATTGCTTCTCATACTGTTCTTTTATCAGAAGATGCTGAATCTGTAAGTTCTGATGCTGCAAATGCTGATACTACTGGTGATGCTGTTATAAATGAAGATGCTACTGCAGCTGGTCCATCAGGACATGCACCTCAACAAACTATTCATAAAAGTGAGATAGTCAAGAAGTTTGTTACAGGGGAAGCACCAGTACCTTGGAGTGAAACTCCTAGAGGACAGGACTGGACTAAGGAGTGGAACACAGTTACCTTTGTTTCATCTGAAAAAATTCTTGCTGAGCACTTGGCAAAAGCTGATGAGATGCTAATTAATGATGATTTCAAGACACAGCTAAGAGTTACTGCACTTACTACAAGGCACCTTCAAGGTCAACAGTCTATCACTCAAGAAAATTTGAACAGGGTTCAAGAACTCTTAATGCAGCAAGATACACTTGTCAAGCTGGACAAGAAAAACTTTTTCAAACCTACCTTTGACATAGTTGCTTACATTGAGAAGACCCAGGAGAAGCAACAATCTCAGATTGATGAAATTTTGCAAAATCAAGCTTTTCAGCAATCTCAACTCGATGAAATCCAATCCTCAGTGGAATTGCTTGTCTCTCTTCTCTTACCTGCTGATGCCAAAAAGGGGGAGAAGGTAATTAAGTCCAAATGCAAAACTGTTAAGACACTGAAGGGGAAGGATGATGAAAAAGATGATTAGGGAGACTCTGGAATGGGTGGAGGTCATAGTCAAGGTAGAGGTCTCTCATCAAGAAGAGCTGAAGCTACAGGTCATAGAACAAGTTCTAATACTGGAAAAAGAATTACTTCTGATACTGGTAAAAGGATAAGTTCTGATGAACTTTTGGATCCTGATGAAGAAATTTTAAGACAGTTATTTCTAAAAGAAAATCCAGGAATGGACTTTGAGAGTCTATTGGAAGAAGAAGCTAGACTTAAGTCGGAAAAAGTTAACTCTAAATCTGAAGCTTCTGTTGGTAAAAAGAAACTTCCAAAGGTCAAAGGCATTGTGATAAAAGAAAGGACAAATATTGAGGCAACCAAGGCCAAATCACAATTACAGATAGATCCAAGGTCCAAGGGCAAAGAAAAGGTTGGTGAACCTATAAAGGTTTATGTGCCTCCTGTGGATGAAGAAATTTCTGTTGAAGATGCTGATCTTACTCTGACTTTAAGAAAGATTGCTAAAACAACCTCTGACATGGCTCAAGTTGTTCAGAGTCAAGATTTAGTTAGTTCTGATATTACAAAGAAACAAGTAACCTCTGACATAGCTCAAGTTGACTTGATATCAGAAGATAAATCAAAGGAAACCTCTGACATTGCTCATGTTAAATCCTCAAAGTTACTCCTACCAGGATTCACCAAAGCCAAACAGACTCAACCTTTAAAGACTGCTGCAAGTGGTTTTGAAGCAAGAGTGGTTACTGGAAAGGAAGCAAGAGATAAATCTGGATTAGGTAGTGTTGATGAAAGAAGAGTACAGAACACAACAAATGATCCAACTTCCTTAAGTGAACCATGTTAGTCCCTTAACAATATAGCAAGAATTACAGAAGGGGGGTTGAATGGAATTCTTGAACCTTTTTCTTGAAATAAAAATGTTCAACTCGATTATGGATATATTTGTTTTGATTAGCACAATGCGGAATGTAAACTTGAATGAATCAAAACATAAGTAATTAAAAACAAGAGTCTTTAAAAACTTTCTGGTGGATTTAAACAATTCCACTAGAGATATATATAATATATCGAGAGGACTCTGTGTGTAGAAATGCTTACAGCTGCTTACAAAATAGAACTGCTGAGAATACAGGAAATGCTAAAGATTGTGTTTACAAAGATTTCTCTGCTTTCTTATGTTTCTCTGCTATCTCAGTTGTTTTTCTATTTGCTACTCTCTTGGTTTATATATTACCAAGATTACAAAATCAAAAGAACTGAACAAATATAAAATCTAACAGTTTTGATCTTTGCTGCTTTTCGTCCTCTATTACCCAGTTAATGGGCTTCCACAGTTTGTTTGTATCCAACTCGGCGGTTGTGTGTCAGCTTTCACTGTTCAACTGATGTTTGAATCTTGATATGATCATCCGTCGACTTTCAGATCATCCGTCGATGACTTAATTGATCATCCGTCGACTGCTATGTTAAACATCCGTTGATAGTCATTTGATCATCCGTCGAAGCTTTGTTAATCATCCATCGGTAGCTATTTTGGCACTTGACTTCATTTAACTTATACAGAATTACAAGACATTGCTTATGTACAGTTAATCAACCTATTCTACATATCTAGTTAAAGTCAACATGACTTATATGCTACTACAGATTCTATACAAAGGTGCATACATCACTGTGCTACAAACTTATTATTACATAAGCTACTCACTCGATGGATAATAAGTTAATCATCCGTCGGGACTATAATGAGTTATCCGTCGGGACTAAAACTCTTATCCGTCGAGTGCTACATAATTTCACTAAGTAAAATCTACTTAGACATTTTGTTTAAGTGATCATCAAGTACACAACATATTCACAACAATCTCCCCCAATTTATGTCTACTGGAATTGTAGCCATAAATTAAGAGACACTTGATGATTACAAAACATCCTTAACATATATCTTTTAAAGATAAGTAGATAAAACTGAAAGTGCTTCAATTTAAACAGAATGTACAAGGTTTGACTCACAGTCAGTTCAAGATGCTCCTCTAGCCTGAGCAGATTTTTCTAGTTTCTTGAAGGTCTGGATCTTCTTCCATGCTTTCTGTTGTTTTCTTCAATTTGATTCTGGAGCTATCTGTGGAATTCTAATTCATCAGATTCTGAGAGATCTAACATTTCTTGCATCTCCAAGAGAGTCTCATTGCTAGAGATACTCAATTGATCTTCTAATCTGAAGAATCTTCTCACACCCTTGTCATCCATGAATTCCATCAGCCAGTAGGGCCTTAGATGCACTCTTCTCCCTGTGTATGGGATGATAAGAGTCTTGGGAAGTGCATCTTTGGCTCTAACACTCCTTAGCTCTTCAATCTTCTTCAATACTAATCTTCTTGCAGTTACATTGAACCCAAAGTTTTTCTTGAAGGATGAATAGACTTTGATCAACACAGCTTGGCTTTCTTGAAGTATCATGTGAAGAGGCCACTGAATCTCCCTTCCTCCTTTGTACTTGAACACCAACCTTTCAGGTAGGTTTCTCTATGCATCAATTGCCCTTACCTCATCCAGCTCCTCCAGATAAAGGTTTAGATCTGAGAATTCTTTGATATCACATAAGTATAAGTAGTCTCCCCTGTTGACCTTTGGTTGAGCTTTGACTACTGACTTGGATTTGAGAGGTCATAACTTCACTTTGTTGACTGCCCTTGACTTTTTCCTTCTTGGCTTAGTAAGAATTGGCAAGTTGAAGTCAGGAATTGGTAATTTATCCCACTCTATTGGCTCATCCTTTGGCACAATAGGTTCTCCATGTATGATCCTGTAGGGGTCCACCACCCTTATATTTTCAAATACCACAGAGGGCTTTGATGATTGAGTTTTAGCTTGAGTGGATTTTCCAATTCCTTGTCAACAACATCCAATTTCCTTTTTGTTCTTTTAGCCAGTTCTTTCTTTCTTGGGGATTTCTTCTGTTCTTCAATCTTCTTCTTTGATTCAGTAGCTTGAGATGGTTGAGAAGGAATTTGTTGAGAAGAATTCACAGCCTGTAGCTTGGCCAAGATAGTAAACTGTTCTTTCTTTTGTTTAGACTTCTTTGCATCTAGAGCAGCTTGCCTCTTTTCCTGCTTCAATCTGGCTTTTTCTTCTTTCTTTGCATGAGCAAATTGTGGATGTCCAGCTACCACACAAATTTCCTTCCCATTTCTGAATATCTTTGCAATTCTCTTAATTGAGGCTGAATCAGCTGGATCTTTGTAGAAGACAATAGATCTTGACAGAAGCTTCTTTTCATCAGGCTTGGGTGTCTCATACACAGTATCCATAGGGTTCTTCAAAGATGACTTTGGATAGTTTGCCCTTGGTTTTAGAATTATCTCAGCCTTTGTAGTCTTGATGCTGGAAGATTGTCCTTTCTTTAGATAGTTCATGCTCATCTCATTCACATTGATTGGCTTGACATGAGAGTGATGGATGGCTGACTGAACTGGTTCCTTGACTAATTCAAACTTTTTATGTATGTCCTCATCAATCTTTTTCTAGTTGATCAGAGTCAACTTTCCTTTATCAGCATCTTTCAAATTTTTTGCTGCTGCATTGATAAGATCTATACCATCTGCAACTGGTGGCTTGGAGATAGTAATTGAAGGTACAATTACTTTGCTGATTTGAACTAGAAGTTTCTCCCCCTCAGTTGGTCCTTTCTCCCCCTTACTTGATTCTCTTTCCCCCTTTTTGTTATCATCAAGTGGAGGAGTTAGGCCTTGTGCTTTAGCCAGTTGCATAAGAAGATTTGTCTGAGTCTGTTGATTTTGAAGAAGTAGAGCCACTGAATTCTCAATAACTTGAACTCTGTTCTCCAGGTTGGCTATCTTCTTGTCAGAATCTGATTCTCTCCTTAATCTCAGTAATAGATCTTGCATGGTACCATATGGCATTACTGAATCCAGCTTCTCAGAGTTATAGGTCTTCAAGTCAGCTATATCCCTTTTTAATTCATCTACACTGAGATTCTGTCTTAAGTGCTGGATCTTCATTAGATGTAGAGAGTCCAGGTGAGCTTGAAGAACAGCCTTGGTACCAGCATCTGAAGTTTCCTGAAGGGCCTGTTGAATAGCTATTACTTGTTTGACCAAAGACACCTCAAATTGTCCTGGTGTAGATTCCTTTGCCCATTCCCATTCAGGTAAACTTAAAGCGGAACTTGGGCCTTCAGCTCCCCCTAAGTTCATGCTTCCATCCAAAGAACCAGAGTCATCATCATCAGAATTTACTCCAAATTCTTCAGATGGCTCTCCAGCTTGAGAAGGCATTCTGTTCACAACAGCTTTATCTCTTTGAAGAGATTCTGTGGTGTGCACTAAATTCAAAGTCTGCTCTGCCTCCACATTGCCTTGAGCAGCCAACAATTGATAGGGTAAACAGGGTGAGTAAAAGTGTCAGCATCCAAGGAAATGTTATCAATTAAAGCTTTGTAATGTTGCTGAAATTGTCTTTCCTTTTCAGCATCATCCACAATCATTGACTCACTAACAATGGCTGGTTCTATCCTTATTTCTCCACTACCTGCCTTTCTCTCATATTCTCTCTTTTGTTGCATCAGGGTCTCACCCTGGCTCCCCACCCTCACACCCTCACCTTCACCTACTAAGGTGGGACTCCTCTCACTCACCTTTGCCAATCCTGAATGAATGGATTGCTGAGATTCACTCTTTTCCTCTCCTTTTGCCTAGGAGCAACCCAACCTCTCACTCAATGCACTCTCCTCTCTCAGTCCTAAGAGTGATTGTATTACCACTAAATCTTCTGCACTTGAAATTATTGAAGTTTGAAGTTGTGCAGAGACACTCGACGGATGAGTGATATCCGTCGGGTGAGTGGTAAAGCTATCCGACGGATAACTGCTGTTAAGCTTATCCGTCGGGATACAATCACTACTCGACGGATGAGCAATATCCATCGAGAGAGTAGAAATGAATGAGGTGGGAAGAGAAACTATTGTTGACTCTGTGTTGATTGAAGTTATTTGAGGCACAGATGTCACAATAGAATCTGAAAGAATTGGCAAGTGAGCCAACATATCATCTAAAAGATGATGCTCACTTGCACTAGATTTTGGCTTCCCCAACAGAGTTAAAGAAGGGGAATCAGGAATTAAAGTGTTTATCATGTCCACTTCCAGTGAGTTAATTGGTGAGTATTGTGTTTCAGTGGCTTCTATAATGAGAGATTTTGGCTGTGACTCCACATTTATTGGAGCCACATCAATCTGAATTTGAGAAGGTGCAGGGACTGTGTCTTTAGCACCAGTTTGCACTAAGTGTGTGCCCTGTGCATCCCCAGTTGTTTTGGATTTCTTCTTTCTAGTGTAAGTTTGGGGTGAACTTGTGTCCCTAACCCTCTTGGCCTATGCTCTTGGACGAGAGCTTTGTTCAATAGCCACATCCTTTTGGGAGGATGCAGCTAGAAGTGAGCTTTTGTCCTTTTTAAGCACTGCAGTTTGTTGGGAAACTGCAGTGTGGCTAGGCTGGGATTCACTCAACTCTCCAACCTTATCCTTGGGTTTTCTTTGATGTTCACCCCTTCCCTCACCTATCTTACTCTCCTTCACACTCCCCTCTTTGGCTTTGGTAGATTTTTCAACTGGTACCTTTTGAGAGATACCAGAGGGGGTTTTCTTTGATTTGGATTTGGAAATCACGGTTGATTTGGCAGCTTTGGTAGGCAACTGTTTGGTCATTGTCATAGTTGCCATAGCTATGCCTGAAGTCAAAGAAATAGAGGAGATTGGAGTAGTTGGGGGTATGGATGAACTTACCTCACTTACCTGAGGTGTCAGCATTGCAGGGAAATAGAATATTGGCACATCCCTGTGATGGTTGGCTCTGTTCAAGTCTGCAATGATTCTTCTCTCTTGAACCCAACAAGCTAATTTGTTGTCTGGGTTCTCAAGTACAATCTCTTGACAAAGATGGTTAGCCAAAAGCATAAAAAATCTAGCATAGTAAATATTCTTTCCTCTTTTGGCTAAGTCACCTAGTTTAAAACCTAACTCATACACAACAAGGTCACTAAAATTGTAATATTTGTGTGTAACTAGCATGTATAACATGTTAAGCATGGAAATGTTCACAGAATCAAAATTACTGATTTTTCCAGAAAAGACTTTAGTTACAACATCACATAAATAACTCCATTCCTTCCTAAGACCTAGTCTTCTAATTTCACTTAGTTTTGTAGTAGGAAGTGCATAATGAATGGAATTGAGCATATTAACAATATCAGTGTCAGTGTGTGGTGCAGTTACATTATCATCAGGAATCTTGAAACATGCTTTTATTACATCACTATTGATACAGAAATCATTACCTTTGATGGTTAGAGTGATGGTTTTGTCAGTAGAGTTGTAGATTGCTGTTGTCCACATCTCCTCAACAACTTCACAATAAATTGTGGGTGATTCCAGCATGGCAAAACTTAACTTGCAGTTCTTCACGAAGTCCATCATCTTATGATAGTCTTTAGATTGTTGAATACCCTTATTGACCAAAGCAGTGAAGTTGTTCTTCTCATAGATGAACCCAGTCTGTGACATGATCTCTACTACGGGTGCCATTGTTAGAGAAGAAAAGCTTGAAGAGAAAGAGGATTTTTGCTTGAGAGAGAATGAAATAACACAGTTGAATTTGAGAATGATAAAAGAAAATGATTAGAATGAAATAAGCTTTTATACTTTACTCAAAATCAACGGATAAAAATAATAAAGAGAAGTAAATTACCCAATAGAAATTGCCTAAAATAGCCATTTTAAAATAAACTGTAAGAATTCCACCCACTATCCGTCGTGTAATGCTTACAAACTGTAAGTATACTCGATGGATAATGTTCAGGGAATTAACGGTTAAGATTTAGACACTTCGATGGATGAGGATAAACTGTTATCCGTCGAGCTTTAAAATATTCCAGAAAAGTAATTGATTTTTATTTACGATTTGTATATCGACGGATGACTCAACCCGATGGATAATGGTCATCCGTCGAGATGCAAATTTTGACTTAGCCAAAATTTCATCCAAGACTAAAAATCAGCTAAATTTCTGGCTACTTTTTAACTTGCAAAATAGTTCAGATAAATTCAAGAGTAATTAAGCATACCTAACTCACTTACCAACCTAGAAAAGGTGGATTCATCCAGTGGCTTGGTAAAAATATCTGCAAGTTGCTTCTCACTTGGAACAAAATGTAACTCTACAGTACCATTCATTACATGTTCCCTTATGAAATGGTACTTGATGTCTATATGCTTTGTCCTTGAATGTTGCACTGGATTTTCAGTGATGGCAATTGCACTTTTGTTATCACAAAAAATGGGAATCCTTTCAACTTGCAAACCATAGTCTAGCAATTGATTTTTCATCCATAAAATCTGTGCACAGCAACTGCCAGCAGCAATATATTCAACTTCAGCTGTAGAAGTAGAAACTGAATTTTGCTTTTTACTGAACCAGGACACAAGCTTGTCTCCTAAAAATTGACAGGTTCCTGTTGTGCTTTTTCTGTCAATTCTGCAACCTGCATACTCTGCATCTGAATAACCAGTTAGATCAAAACCAGAATCTCTAGGATACCAAATGCCAAGTTGTGGTGTTCCTTTGAGATATCTGAAAATTCTCTTAATAGCTATTAAGTGAGACTCTCTAGGATCAGCCTGAAATCTAGCACATAAACATGTAGCAAACATTATATCTGGCCTACTAGCTGTTAAGTACAGAAGTGAGCCAACCATGCCTCTATAACTTGAAATATCCACAGACTTTTCAATAGTGTTTAGTTCAAGCTTAGTTGCAGTGGCCATGGGAGTTTTTGCAGATGTGCAATCCATTAGATCAAACTTCTTTAAAAGATCAAAAATATATTTAGTTTGACTAATGAATATTCCAACACTAACTTGCTTAACTTGTAAACCAAGAAAGTAAGTTAGTTCTCCCATCATACTCATTTCATACTTACTTTGCATCAGTTTGGTAAACTTTTTACAAAGTTTCTCATCTGTAGAGCCAAATATAATATCATCTACATAAATTTGAACAAGTATGCTAGAGCCATTAACATTTCTGAAAAATAAAGTTTTATCTACAGTACCTCTTGTGAAGGGATTTTCCAAAAGGAACTTTGATAAAGTGTCATACCAGGCTCAAGGTGCTTGCTTCAGTCCATAAAGTGCTTTCAGTAGATAATAGACATACTGTGGGAAATTTGGATCTTCAAAGCCAGGAGGTTGACTTACATACACTTCTTCCTCTAAATCTCCATTCAAAAAGGCACTTTTGATATCCATTTGATAGACCTTGAAATTGGCATGGGCTGCATAGGCTAAGAAGATTCTGATGGCTTCAAGTGTTGCAACAGGAGCAAATGTTTCATCAAAATCTATCCCTTCTTGCTGACAATAGCCTTTAGCAACCAATCTTGCTTTGTTCCTTACTACTATGCCATTTTCATCCATCTTGTTTCTGAATACCCATTTGGTGTCTATTGGATTCTTTCTTGTAGGCTTGGGTACCAGCTTCCATACTTTATTCCTTTCAAATTGGTTTAGCTCCTCCTGCATAGCTAAAATCCAATCAAAATCTAACAAGGCTTCTTCTACCTTCTTTGGTTTTTCCTTAGACAGGAAGCTGCTGTATAGACATTCTTCTTGAGTTGCTCTCCTGGTTTGAACTCTGGAAGAAACATCACCAATAATCAGTTCAAAGGGGTGATCTTTTGTCCATTTTCTTGGTTGAGCTAGATTAGCCCTAGATGAAGAGACCTCAATGTTGTCTTGATGTGTGATTGAGTTTTGATTGCTAGAAACTCCCCCTGAGTTTGTGGATCTTTGATTTGAGATAGGGGTACTTTCTATGGGTGATCTGCCTTGACTTCCTGCTCCTTTTGATAACCCGACGGATGGTGAATTTTGAGTACCGACGGATGAGGTAGGTTGTCTTCCGACGGATAATACAGATTGCCTTCCGATGGATGAAGCATTATGTAACTCGACAGATGTTGAGTTTTGTGCTTCATTTGTGGTAGATTTGTCTGCATTATCCTTAGACACTGTTTCTTGATCACTTTTATCATCACTTTCATCACTGACCATCTCAACATTGTCGAATTTGAGGCTTTCATGGTAATCTCCATCTTTTAGTCCTTTAATCTTTTTGTCATCAAACACAACATGTATAGATTCAACAACAATGTTGGTTCTTAGATTGTAGACTCTATATACTTTACCAACAGCATATCCAACAAAAATTCCTTCATCTGCTTTAGCATCAAACTTCCCATTTTGATAAGTTTGATTTCTCAGAATATAGCATTTATAGCCAAAGACATGAAGAAAGTTTAGAGTTGGCTTCTTGTTCTTGAACAGTTGATAAGGTGTCATGCATCTTGCTTGATTAATCAGAGAGATGTTCTGAGTGTAGCATGCAGTGTTTACAGCTTCAGCCCAGAAATAAGTTGGTAATTTTGATTCTTCAAGCATTGTCCTTGCAGCTTCAATAAGAGATATATTCTTTCTTTCCACTACTCCATTCTGTTGTGGAGTCCTTGCTGCTGAAAACTCATGCAAGATCCCATTTTCCTCACAAAATACTCTCATGACATAGTTCTTGAACTCAGTTCCATTGTCACTCCTGATTCTTCTAACTTTGAAATCAGGATGATTGTTAACTTGCCTTATGTGATTGATGATGATTTCACTAGCCTCATCTTTGGACTTTGGGAAATAGGTCCAAGAGAACTTTGAGAAATCATCTACAATTACTAGGCAAAATCTTTTCTTTGAAATTGACAATACATTGACTGGTCCAAACAAATCCATGTGAAGCAGTTGCAGAGGCTCTTCAATTGCTGAATCAAGTTTCTTCCTGAATGATGCTTTAATCTGCTTCCCTTTTGGTAGGCATCACACAGTCCATCCTTTGTAAACTCCACCAGAGGAATGCCTCTAACTAGCTCTTTCTTTACCAGCTCATTCATGGTCTTGAAGTTCAAATGGGATAGCTTCTTGTGTCATAGCCAACTTTCATCTTGACTTGCTTTACTAAGAAGACAAGTTACAGATTCTGCTTTAGTTGAGTTGAAGTCGGCTAGGTACATATTTCCTCTTTTCACACCAGTGAGAACCACTTTATTGTTTTGATTATTAATCACAACACATGTTTCTTTGTTGAAGGTTACTGAGTTGCCTTTGTCACAAAGCTGGCTGATACTCAACATATTGTGTTTGAGATCATCCACTAAGGCAACCTCTTCAATGTTGACATTGTCCTTTGAAATCAAGCCATATCCCACAGTATAACCTTTGGTGTCATCTCCAAAAGTGATACTTGGGCCAGCTCTCTCTTCAAACTCTCTGAGCAGTGTAGAATCACCAGTCATGTGTCTTAAACAACCACTATCCAAGTACCAAAGATTCCTTTTGTTTCCCTGTATACATCAAAATCAAATCAAGTTGATTTTGGTACCCAAGTTTCCTTGGGTCCTGCCTTGTTAGCTTTCTTCTTCTGTTTCTTAGGCCTTAACTCATTTGACTTAGGAATTTCAGATTCTTCCTTAGTCATTTGGGTTGGGCCTTTGAAACCACTAGATGCAACATAATTATCATGCATGTTATGGCTAATAGAAAATGGCATGCTTGGTGCAAACATGTTATTCCAATAAGGCATGCTAAATGGCATTTGAGGCATTTTGTATGCAGCATAATATGAATTAGGTGCAAATGGCATATTAGCAAACTGTGCATTCATGTTCTGTGTAGGCATAGCATTAACAGGCATGAGAGGCATGGCATTCATGTTAGAGAATTGAGGCTGAACAGACATGGGAGTAGGCATGGCAGATTTGGAATTAACAGATAAATGATTTACACTACCACACTTGACACAGATTTTTCTAGGAGCATATTTGTCAGGTGTGTAGTTATTGTGTTTGTTAATCCCTACTTTACCATTCCTATTGTTTTTCCTTTTAGTCTCTGTTTTTACCTCTATCTTCTCAAGTCTGTCACTTAACTGTTTGACAGTCATGTGACCAATATTAGCCTTCTTCCCTTTCTTGGCTTGACTTGACTCTCCTGAAACAAAGTTCTTGGAAACAGACCCATACTTATCATTTAGCTTGGTTAATTTGGCTTTGCTAATGGGTTTCCTAACAACCGACGGATGAGGATTTTTATCATTCGACGGATAACACTTTTTGTTATCCGACGGATAGTCCTCATCATCCATCGAGTCTACATCTGTCAGCAACCCATCTACCAAAATAGGTTCTAGTTTCTCCTTATTCTTTTTCCAGGCTTCATCACAAAAGGACTCAATTCCTTGAACCTTGGTGATTTGAGCATGAACATCTCTGGATGTTTTCCATGCTTTAATCACCTCTTGTTCACGATCGAGCTGCTTCTTTAAAATTTCTTCCTTTTTCAAGGACTCAGTTAATTCCTCCTTGGCAATTCTACACTCAATTTTTAGTTTCTCAAACTCAACAAACTGAGACTCAAGCACATTATTCCTCTCACTCAAAAACAAGTTGTTTTCTTTGATTTTAGCATTTTCTTTAGTGAGGGACTTAAGTGTAACACGCAAATGATACAATTCTGTAGACATGTCATTTATTGCATCATTACACTCAGCTTTAGATAAATATGCAAGGTTTGTAGTGATTACCTGATTGACATAGCTGACATCTTCATCTTCATCCAAGCCATCAGCTGCCCAGTCATTCTCTTGTGTAATAAAAGCCCTTTCCTTTTGTTTGAGTAGATCAAAGTATTTTTGCTTGTAATCTACAGACTCAAATCTTTTATTGCTGGAATCTGACTTTTTACACTCATTTGCAAAATGCCCTGCCAAGCCACATTTGAAATACTTGAATTTTGATTTATCCACCATGTTTCTATTTGGCTTGGCAGCTCCAAAGTTCTTCTTGAACTTGAGCTTGGAAAATCTTCTTGAAAGGAATGCTAGGTGCTCATCAATGTCCTCCATGTCATCTTGGCTCAATGAATCTTCATTTTCTGCAGCTAGCCCTTTACCCTTGCTTTCACAGGCCTTTGAAGTTGATTCCACAGCTTCCATCTTCACTTCCTTCTCCTTTTCCAGATCAGCAACTAGTGCAATGGATCCTCCTTTCTTCTTTCCTCTCTCCATTCTTTCATCATGCTCTATTTCAAGCTCATAGGTCTTCAGAATGCCATACAGTCTCTCCAAAGTAAACTCCTTATAATCTTGTGAGTTTCTCAGTGAGACTGTCATTGGTTTCCATTCCTTTGGAAGAGATCTGAGAAATTTCAGATTGGAGGCTTTAGTTTGATAGACTCTTCCATGCAATTTAAGAGTATTTAGTAGCTTTTGGAATCTACTAAAAATGTCAGTGAGTGACTCACTTTCTTCATTGTGAAAATGCTCATATTGCTGAATCAGGAGCTGCATTTTATTTTCTCCTACTTGCTCAGTACCATCACATATTATCTGTATTGTGTCCCAAACTTCCTTGGCAGTCTTGCAGTTGATAATGTTATCAAACATGTCTGCATCGACACCATTGAACAGAATGTTCATGGCCTTTTTATCTTTCCTGACTTGTTCAATATCAGGATCAGACCATTCATGCCTTAGCTTTGGAACAGATGGTTCATTTCCTGTTGCAGCTCTCATTGGAACATGAGGGCCTCTTTCTATGCAGTCCACATAGGCCTCATCTTGAGAAAGCATATGAAGATGCATCTTTACCTTCCAATGATGGTAATTATCTTTATCAAGAAAAGGAATCTTGACTCCAACATCTTTCTTATTCATCTTGCTGAATTGTTTTGATCTTTAAACTCTTTGTAGATTAAGAGCCTGCTCTGATACCAATTGTTAGTCCCTTAACAATATAGCAAGAATTACAGAAGGGGGTTGAATGGAATTCTTGAACCTTTTCTTGAAACAAAAATGTTCAACTCGATTATGGATATATTTGTTTTGATTAGCACAATGCGGAATGTAAACTTGAATGAATCAAAATATAAGTAATTAAAAATAAGAGTTTTTAAAAACTTTCTGGTGGATTTAAACAATTCCACCAGGGATATATATAATATATCGAGAGGACTCTGTGTGCAGAAATGCTCACAGCTGCTTACAAAATAGAACTGCTGAGAATACAGGAAATGTTAAAGATTGTGCTTACAAAGATTTCTCTGTTTTCTTATGTTTCTCATCTATCTCAGTTGTTTTTGTATTTACTACTCTCTTGGTTTATATATTACCAAGATTACAAAGTCAAAAGAACTGAACAAACATAAAATCTAACAATTTTGATCTTTGCTGCTTTTTGTCCTCTATTACCCAGTTAATGGGCTTTCACAGTGTGTTTGTATCCAACTCGACGGCTGTGTGTCAGCTTTCACTGTTCAACTGATGTTTGAATCTTGATATGATCATCCGTCGACTTTCAGATCATCCGTCGATGACTTAATTGATCATCCGTCGACTGCTATGTTAAACATCCGTTGATAGTCATTTGATCATCCGTCGAAGCTTTGTTAATCATCCGTCGGTAGCTATTTTGGCACTTGACTTCATTTCACTTATACAGAATTACAAGACATTGCTTATGTACAGTTAATCAACCTATTCTGCATATCTAGTTAAAGTCAACATGACTTATATGCTACTACAGATTCTATACAAAGGTGCATACATCACTGTGCTACAAACTTATTATTACATAAGCTACTCACTCGATGGATAATAAGTTAATCATCCGTCGGGACTATAATGAGTTATCCGTCAGGACTAAAACTCTTATCCGTCGAGTGCTACATAATTTCACTAAGTAAAATCTACTTAGACATTTTGTTTAAGTGATCATCAAGTACACAACATATTCACAACAAACCAGGTGTTGGAGCAACTGCTGAAAGATTGAATCAAATAGAATCTGTACAGATGGTTTACCATACCTACTTGAAAGAACACATCTTGTTATACTTCATGACATATGGTAGGGTTTACCATATAAGGGAAAATGCTATTCCACTGAAGTATTTTGAAGAACTGGAACATGTTTTATTTTTACTTCAAGTGAATGACAGAATAATAGAAAGTGCTGCAAACTATTTGAAGAATCAAATTCAGAGACAGAAAAGGCTTTATTCTGTAAAGTCTGACATCACATATCTTCCAAAGTACAGAGATCACAAGGGTGATATTGTTGAGATGAAGCCTAACTCTGCTAAGATTATAACTACCTTTCTGGGTTATAAGGCTGTAGTATTCAATCTTGAGTCTGACAAGGCGTATTTGATCAGACTGGATCATGACATAAGGAAAGCTAGAATTAATGATCTCAGGGCTGCTATCTTCCAAATTAGTGAAGATTCTGCAGAGCTTAAAGATGCTAAAAGGAGGATGATTGATGAACTCAGATATGCTGAGAGATGTTTGTTAAAGAACTATCTCAGAACAATTCTTGACATCAGAGAGATCAGAAAGTGAAGCCAAGTCAAGATCTACAACTTCTCAAATTCTGATATTTATACAGACTGAAGTTGTTATCAGAAGTTAAAGTTGGAAAAGCTTTAAGGACTGTAAGTTGTAATTATCTAGTCAATTTCTCATGCATTTGTACTTAATATTTTTGACATCATCAAATATTTGTTAAACTTGTATATTATGCTAATTTACAAGTTGGGGGAGATTGTTAGATATATTTGATAATGTCATGACTAATATGATTTATGTTTAGTTTTCAGATCTTACTTAAACAGGACAAATCAGTACTTAACTGAAATCAGCACTTATACTGAAGTCAGAACTTAAGTCATCAGTACTTAAGGTTCAGCAGATATTTATCAGAAGATAATATCAGTACTTAAAGGAAACGTTCAGGTAAGGAAGGCGGTTGATTGATTGAAGAGAAGATCGATATAAATGTAATAAGAGATATGCATGAAGAAGGAATTCTATGAAGAATAGAATACTTGGAAGAAAAGATATCTGATTGATATATTTTAGGAAGCAGAATTATATTCCTTATCAATTAGCGATTATCTTATAATTGTGTAGTATATAAACACAGATATAGGGTTTACACTATAAGTGTTATCATTATCGAGAATATTATTCATTGTAACCCTAGCAGTTCTCGTGATATTTGTTCATCACTGAGAGAGGACAGTTCCATATTGTAACAGAGTTTATTGCTTTGAATAAAGTCTGTTTTCTGTTAATCGTGTTATTTGAATTGGATTTGATTGTGCTATACACTGTATTCAACCCCCTTCTACAGTGTGTGTGACCTAACATTGATGTTGTTGATATGTGTAAAGCATAATGTAATGTAACATGTAATCGAGGATTTATAACTCAACATGAAAACATAAACAGATAAACATTATTAAACTGTGAAGCACAGGAACCCTTCAGATGAAGACATGATAAACACAAAGAACCAAATGATGTGATTGATTCATTAGGTCCTCCTATAGATCATGGGAATAAGTTCATTACTATGTTCAAGCAGCCATGAAAAATAAGACATCAAACGGCTTTAAGTATCAGTTGCATGTATTGACTTCTAGTGTTACAAGTTCAAGGGTTCAGTGAAAGAAGCAATGGATAAACATCAGTATGTATCAACTCAGAATCACAAGGCAAATTAAATCAGGATGCTCTCAGTACTAGTTGTTTGTGAACCAGACCAGTGCACTAAACATCAACATTCAAGAAGTATTTTGATTCAATTAAATAGAAGGAAAATGATTGATACATTGAAGAATGGTTTGACACAGAGCCAAAATATTCCAAGTCATGATAGCTCTCTCTACATGTCTCCACAGAAGTTGTAACCACAGAGAAACTGCTCTAAGGTAACCCTGTCGCCACAGAAGTTGTAACCACAGAGAAAATAATCTAATCTAAGGCAACTCTGTCGCCATAGAGTTGTCGCCACAGAGCTGTCGCCACAGAGTTGTCGCCATAGAGCTATCACCACAGAAGTTGTAACCACAGAGAAAATAATCTAATCTAAGGCAACTCTGTCGCCATAGAGCTGTCGCCACAGAGGAAGCACAGGGGAAAGCTTGTCGCCATAGAGCTGTCGCCATAGATGAGTTATTCACAGAATTGTTTGCAGCAAAATTAATGAATTTTGTGGACAATAATTGGACACCTATCATTGAATTTTGAAAGTCTACAAAGCAGCAATTGAATGTAATTCATTCAAGTAGTTATCTTCTTCAGCAAACACAGAGTGTTTACGAGAGCTCCATTAAAGCTTCACATTTATTATTCTTGTAAACAGAATGTTATGCTGCTGAATTTATTGTAGCTAATCAATACTTTGATTAGATTGTAGCAACCTCAAGGTTTATATTAATAAAATAATATATTCCTCAAATTGTTTTTGTGTTGTTTTTGATTCCGTACTTTTAACGAAGAACTTGAAACGAATCGAAAAAGATTGTAGGTATCGTATTCAACCCCCCCCCCCTTACGATACTTTGGGACTAACAATTGGTATCAGAGCTTGTTGATTGACACACAAATCAAGATCCGGAGAAAGAAATAAGTTCTTGAAAAATTCTTGAATTTTTTAATTTTTAAAAATTCTCATTTCTTGAAATTTTTTGAATGTTAAATAATTTAATTCCGCCAAGATAATGAATAACCAAAGAATTAGAAGCATAAAGGTTCCTCCATTTGACAGAGATAATTACAACCTATGGACGAAAAAGATGATGGTGTTTATGAAAGCTTCGAATCCACTTTACATTGGGATACTGAATGGACCTTATGTTCCGATGAAAGTAATTGCTGAATCCACAACTACAACTGGTGTAAGAATTCTTTCCACATCTACTCCCATGGATCCGTCTAAATATACGGAAACCGATAAGGAGTTAATAAATCTGGACACAAGCCTTCATCTCATAATTGTGGAATCAACCGATAAAGATATGTGGGCGACCATTGAGCTTTTGATGGAAGGAACAGAGGAAGTCAAAGAAAACAGGATGGATATTCTGACGACTCAGTATGAGGCATTCAAACTTCAACCCGGAGAAGCACTGTCTTCACTCTTTGAGAGATATACAAGACTGTTAAGTGAATTAAAGCTACAAGGGAAAGTCTACCCCATACGAGAGTCTAACAGAAAGTTTATGCTGACGCTCCCAGTTCACCTGGAACAAAAGAATACATCAATCAGAGAAAGATCAGATTTTATAACTATGTCCCTGGATGTGATCTATGGTAAGTTAAGAACACATGAGCTGGAGCAAGAGCAAAGAGCCATTATCTATGGACCTGGTTATGTTGACAATAAGAGTACATCACTTGCAAAAACCACTGCACTTGTAGTTCGTGAACCAGAATCTCAAGAAAACAAGGTTGCACCCTCCTCAACAATTAAAGAAATTGTCGTAGCTGAAATTACTCATGGTGAGCCAGAAGATGAAAGTGAGTTCTATACTCAAGAGGAACTTGAACAGTTGGAGGACAAATCGATGGCATACATGGCTGCAAAATTTAGTCATGTTAGATTCAGAAGAAAGCCCAACTACAAACCAAGAGGTTCATCAGGGAGATTTCAGAAAGAAGCTACTCGTCAGGGTCAAGCTCCAGAGGAGGCTACAAGTCAAGCTGGGTTGACAAGAGCAAAACCAGATGCTACAACTGCAATGAGTTAGGGCACTTTTGTTATTCCCAATGGACTAACAATGAGAGTTACAGAAGGGGGGTTGAATGTAAATCTCAAAACTTTTTCAAGTTTTGAGCAGTTTCTAAGACTAAGTGTTTTGATGAACAAATGTGTGTGAATTGCTTTAAGCTAATACATACAGATATATATTCAAGCACAAATGTAAAGAACACAAAGAACTTAAAAAACTTTTCTAGTGGATATGTTGTTCCACCAGAGATGTGTTATTTCAGAAAATCTGTGAATCAAAGAGTTGATCACAGCTGCGTCCTAGTACAAACTAGATGATTTTCTCTCTGGATTTTTGTAATAACCCTAATTTTTTTTGAAATTTTTGGAAACCCTTATGATTAGTGTTTTGCTGAATATGCTGAATAAGAAAACTTTTCATGCAACACTATGTAGGGGTTCTTTTATTGATCTTCTGGGATATTATTTGTACTCTATGTGGTATATAAGTGTATGTAAAGATCGTCAGAATCCAAATCCGAACACTTTGATTTTTCCCGAAAATCTACCAGATACAGAAAGAATTGAGTATAAGGTAACAGAATAAAAAGGATTTAAATTCAAGGATTTTAAGAGAGGATCATGAAAGGAATATAATGTATTGAGAAAGGTGAAGGAAACCTAAGTAATAAGATCCCGGGTATGATCCCTCAAACGATAAACGAAAATGAAAGTTAAGCGAACCGCATAACAGATCAGCAGTCATTAGCCAAGTAATTAGGAGTTAATCAAGGGGTTAGTAGATGATGATGTCATCACACCAACAAGAGGAAGACAAGTGTAACAACGTGACATCACATGATGACCTAAGCATGACATAAGGGAAGGAGGTGTGGTTGATTAATAACCACACAATTTTTCATGGGTAAAAAGGTAATTAATCAAAAAAACAAAAGCTAGCAACCAAGAAAACAAATAAAAAACACAAAACACTTCCATTTTCAAGAAGAGCTCTCGGCTTTTCTTCTTTTTTAAAGAAGAAAATTCCATAATTCAAGATCCAAGCCTTGTTAATTAGTGAGGTAATTATCTAAGGTTCCTTGTACATAGATATGGATATCCTATAAGTTTAAGCTTCTAATTCCTTCACAATCACTTCCAATAAATCAAGGAAGAAGATGGTGAATAGTAACCTTCAAGAAATAACTTTGGTTTTCTTGATTTTTATGAAAGTTCAAGATAGCTTAAGCATAGATCAAGGCTTCCATAGGCATTCCAAGGATCTTTCATTGATTAAAAGCTTCAAGGAAGGTATAACTCTGAATTATCTTAGCATTAAGTTGTTTGGTATAAAATGATTATGAAGATGGAATGATAGATTAAGTGTAGTAGTTGTTTTGTCATGTTGAGATCTTAGTTGTTAAGTGTTTTTGTTGATTTTGGGAGTTAAGAGTAGCACTAGTTGTTCTTGATGATTCATGGTATGATTTGGGCTTGGTTTAAATGGTTTAAAGTTTTTGATGAGTGATATTGTCATATGGTTGTATTGGGATTGATTGGTGATGGTTTGGTGTTGAATTGGTTTGGTAAAGTTTTGGGAAATCGCGTAAACATAGCCGTCGTAATGCCCGATTTACCGTAGACTGTTTTTGTTCTTAACATCAGAACCCTTGAACTCACTGTTAGGTTTTGACCTGCCGTGTTTAGATAGCTCATGTTACGAGCTTCGTTCTGATATGTGGTACGCTTGAATCCGATGTACGGTTTAGGAGAAACGACCGTTTTAAGTAACGGCGTTTCGCGACCGAACCATTACCCCTCGCCTTACTTTGAAACCTTGGTTAAGGACCTTAAATGACTAATTGGGGTAAGAAACATTTATGTAAAGTGTATTAGGCAGTTGGTAAGGTACTCGCGAAAGAATCTCCTTAAAACCCTTAATGGTTAATTTATTAAAAATGGTGGAGCCAAGGGTACTCGAGCGACTTAAGTGAATCGTTAAGCGCGAAAGCGAACGTTAGGACTCTAAATGGTTAAAGTCTAGTCTCTTAAGCGACCGGGGTTTAATTCTGACTTATGTTGTTGTTCATAGGTTATCGGACCCACTCTAAGCTTAAGTCAATCCGGGAGCACTCAGGCAAGTTTTCTATCCGTTTACTTGGGCAGGAATACTCGCAAAACCAACTCATTTTTCTCAAAACTCAAAATATTTATAAATCCATTCATTTGATAAGTAAAATCACTTGACTATTCTGAATATAGAATAGCAGATGAGTATTTGCATAAACAGAATTATTTAATTCAGCGATATGTAAATCATTTATCTATTCCGAACAGAGAATAGGGAAAACAATACTTGCATAATATGATTCGAAATAACGTCACTTGAACAATAAGTGAAGTCAGGGGTACTTGCATAATATGAATCGAAATAAACGTAGTGTACTTGCATAATATGAATTGAAATAAACGTCACTTGAATGATAAGTGAGGTTAGTGTACTTGCCTTTGGGTTTTAGCAGTTAGTCACACCCGCAATGACGCATCTATTCTGACATTCTGTCTTAAAATATCATCGTCTTCCCTTCCACCACTTTACTGATATGCTGCTCCTGCGATTACTAGAAGTCAGCTACCCAATACCATTCCATCTCATTCTTTATCCAACGTCTTGTCCCGATCAACTCAAGAGATCCGCATCTATAATTAAAATATAAAACTTTAATCGTCTAATCAATAACCACTCGACGAACTGCGCGTCAAAAGCCTATCGTCTACCCATACGATAACCCACACATAACGGAAACAGTCAAACACAAGACTCTTGACCCACGTACGCACATAATTCACATAGCACGTAAGCACATAACTCATGTATCACATAATTCATATCACATATGACTCAGTTCATCAAAAGGGTCGACTCGATATGTTTAAAACTGAAATCAGGTCAAAAATATGATTTTTCGATCAACACTCGACTCAGAATGACTTGTAAAACAAACGACCTTTCGAAACAAAAAGGATTTGGGTCTCGAAAGTATTTTTAATGAAAGCGGAATATTTTTCTGAGTCTGTACGCGTTCGTTTCATATTAAACAGACGAACGGTTGATTTATTATGAATTTTTGAACATTTTTCGGAATTAAAACGATCTCCGAATCATTTAATAATTAAATAATAGGGCTCAAACACCCTAAAATAATTTTATAAGATTTATCGAGCCTGGAAAATAATTTAAAATAATATCTTAAAGCTCGAAACTATTTTTCGGAATTTTTAAATTAAGAATAAATAATTAAATCTAATTATTAAATCAATTAAAATTAATTAATAACTAATTAAATTAATCAATCAATTAATATTTAAATTAATTGACTAATTAAGTAATTAATTATCAACTAAAATTAAATAACTAAATAATTTGGATTTATTTTTGAATTAAAATAAATTTTCAGAATTTACAATAATAAGAAAATGATATTTGAAAATAAAATAAATGATTTTTATAACTAAAAACTGAATTTTGATTTATTTTTAAAACAAAATTCTGGGAAACATAATTGAAAATGGGAGTTGGGGTTTCAGAAGATCAAACGCGTTCTTGGCTTGAATGCTTGCCAAGAACACAACAATGGTGCCCAGATTCCGGTCACCTTCTACGGCGACTTGATCGGAATCCGGCGACCATCTGGCAAGCTTTAAGGTAGCCAAAACAACACGATTTTAAGCGGGTTTTTATTGCTTTATGTACCAAATTCACTCCACAATTCGATTATATCAACAACAGCATCAACATATCATCAACTACGATTTCCGATCAAACCACCAAGAATCCGATGAACACTCCGGTCAAAACTCGAAATCGGGCAAATCCCCAACCAAACTCGACGTTCTATATCACAAAACGATGCCAGAAACATGTACAATCTAATTATATCATCACAATCAACAACCAATTAACGTATAAACCAAAATATTGAAAAATACAAACTAACAAAACCTTTAACTCGACCTAATCATTCCGGCAATAGAACGAACACAAAAATAGTGTGAATCGACTCTAAATAACATGTTAAAGCTAATCCTAACATCAAAAACAACCAAAAACTCCTGAAAATCAAGAACCCAATTCGGGTCTAGAACCCTAAAATACGAATTTGAAATTTACCAGTCGTTTAAATGATTTGATAGTTGAAATAGGTAGAACAGATCAAGGGCTTCACAACGGTTACAAATACTTGTGATTTGGTGTTCAATAACACCTTCAAAATTGACTTTGATTTTCAGAATTTTTCAAGAACACCAAGAACACATATTCAAGAAATTTTCAGAAAATTAAAACTCAATTTCTATATGATATTGAACTCAGTTTTTGACGTATAATATATCAAATTGACCAGAAAAACATGCTCTACAACATGGAAGCATCAAATCACATCAACAACATCAAGAACAAAAATTCGTAATTTAATTATCAAATAATTCGAATATAAATAATTAAATAAGAAAATTACTGTGATTTCTGGAAAGAAACTGATGATTGATTCAGAAAGAGGATTCCGAGAGCTTCGTTTTGATATGCTGCACGCCCGAATCGGAGTTCGATAACGCCTTCGTTCGTGTGTTTGATTCTCGGGAACGTATCGGTTTTCTCGGGTTTTTCTTTGTATTTACGGTGTTTTAACTGGTTGCAAATGAATAAACGGAATAAACGAAATAAGAAATAGGCTATTTATATTTATGGAATATTGGATCGTTCTGGATCGTTTTGGATCGTTTTGGATCATTAAATTAGTTGCTTAGCCGCTAAGTAACTGCAATAACGATCCGATTCAATACCAAAATTGGATAATTATCAAAACCGAGCTTTTTATAAAACATTATATACGGGAATAATATAAAAATATCCCGTCTCTCGAAAATACGGGTTTTATTGATTACCGAAATAACTATCGTATTGAAAATCTTGCGCCGGGCCGCGCACGGGTTAAACCGTAATCCGGATCGAAAAAGTCAAAATACGGAAAATGTCCGGAATTACCAGATTAGGTTAGGAAGGAGTTTTCGGAAGAGTTTCGGGTTGTAAAAACGCAAAAACGATTGAAGTCGGACGATTCCCGGCTTTATAAAATAATTTTGGTAATTACCTATAAAATAATTAATAATTCATGAATCAATATAAAATCATCTAACAGTCCAAAAATTACCAGAAAAATATCACAATTATCTATATTTTATTCTGGACATATAAAAATTCAAATACTCAAATAATGTCACATCTAAACACCCAAACATCAATTCCACTTATTAGATAATTCACCAAAATTCACCTAAAATCACATAAATAATTCCAATTAATTATAGTAATAAGATTTGAAAATATGGGATATTACAATCTACCCTCCTTATAAGGATTCCGTCCTCGGAATCAGCAGAAGAAAGCACTTAGGGTTTTCTAACCAACTTTCCGTCACACCGCCTTACTTTGACTTGACCAGGATACTCAATTTAACTTGATTGGTATACCTTCGAATATTTGGAATGATAAAATCATGGAGTTTCAAAAAGAAATGAATTTGATACCATAACGGAACCAAAATCTGAATTTGAGAAAAAGTATTGTTGAAATAAAAGAATAACTGAGAGAACAATATGATCAAACGAACTTGGTATTGCGTGTCCAAATTAAGACACTACTAAAGGTTGTTAACCTTCATGTATTCACAACACACACAAGTGATGGCGTCCCATCCAACTCCTATCACACAGACAGGTATACCTTGTGTCCCCTATAGTTAGAGTTGTTCATCTCAGTCAAAATAAAAGAATATCAAAAGAATCCAAAATCAAATGAATAAAAGTGGAAAGATTTCAAAGTTGATATTTCTGAAGGAATGAAATCCAGAGAAAAATTATGGCACCAAATGAGCAAGTGGTGTCACATCACCAAGAAACCATCCACCAAATAAGAAAAGTGGAAGTTAAATTATCACAACTTGACAGAGCTATCAAAACCTGAAAAATAGGCTTCACGACAGCCTCTGACACATTTAAAACACAGATAGGATTGAAAATAAGTGTCAGGGAATATATCCTCTAACAATCACTTCTTTTGAGAGATGTCAAAAGGAATTATAGAAAGAAAAGGTATTGCCAAAGTCTTAATATTTATCTTCAATTTGAACTCTCCAGTTGAATCGTCATCCACTTCTAGACACTTCTTCACGTTCCAAGGATATCGATAATCTCCATCGTCGTCGAATCGTAGTCTCGAAAGATTCCACAATAGAAGTTTTGCAATTGCCAGGAGTTCCATCCAGCTCAGCACAACCATCTCAAACGAATACGCCTTATCTTAACTTATTCGTTGGTACTATATCCAATAGTCCAACAGGAACTCGATATGAGCTCAAACGTCCTCACATAGCTATACACACTCCTACACACTCTCGTTTCTAGTTTACTATAACCTCAGCTCTGATACCAACCTGTAACGCCCCCAAATCCGGGGTCAGAGGATTTGGTCGTCACTATGAAACCTCAATCCAAATTAACCTGTTTAATCAATAAACAAATGCCAGCGGAAGATAATTATCATAAATGACCCCAAACTAATCCAAGATCTTTTAAGGTTACAGTTCTAGAAACAAGAAATCCAAATTCCACAAATAATTTTTTTCTCTTTCTTTTAAAACTCTTTTCAATAAGTTCCAACTCACAATTAAACCCACTAGTATAACTTCGAAATGAAGTATACTAGGCCCAAATAAAATACACAACTATAATATAATATAATATAAACAACTTACATAATAAAACTTACACTAGTCCGCAAACCCTGGACCAACCACCTTCCAAGAGCTTCTTCTTTGCTTCCTTGAATTTCGCAGCTAAGTAGCGCAAGCTAATCCTCACTGGAGGTTAAATTTAAAAACAGGCAAGTATGAGCGAAAGAAATGCTCAGCAAGTTCATTATAGCATATATAGGGTCTTTTGATATAAAACCGATATCTGCATTAGAGCAGAACATTTAAAATCATAATTGCTGAATTATAAACCCTTTTTGATATTTTCAAGCGAAAGGCTTCAGCAATACTTTGAATCTTGACGAGAATAAAACTCGTAAAACAGTGTTTACGGAAATATCGTAAACCACAATAACATGAAACAATGATTATGGATTGAATCATAAACTTTACTCAAACCGAACTCTTGAAATTAATACTTATTTTGCTGTCATATCAAATTAGATATTAACACGAACTTTGATGCTCACAACATTCCATACTGAAGTCAACATCAATCATCTATACTAATACCACCTTTGATATTTAACAACAACGTAAGTATCAGCAAAAATAAGAAACTGAATCAAAACCATATTTCCTTTTTTTATCCGAAAACAAAATACTTAATAAATAATTCCTTGTAAGATGTCAAAAGCAATATAATAATTTAGATTGGAATCCTCGAACGACGGTGTGTTGCCGCCGGTGATCAGCCGCGGAGCAACACCGGTATGCCAAAGCATATCCAACTAAACAAATGGGGCACCCAAGGCACATATTGGCCTATTGGTATTATATCCTGTATAATACCTAACTCTCGGCTGGACCGCCGCCGCGGCCTCTTACGCAACCATCCAATCTTAAAACGTTTTATTGAGAGGGGTCATAATACTCGACACCCTTAAAAACTTTTATTCCCCCATTTACTTGGGCAGGAATACTCGCAAAACCAACTCATTTTTCTCAAAACTCAAAATATTTATAAATCCATTCATTTGATAAGTAAAATCACTTGACTATTCTGAATATAGAATAGCAGATGAGTATTTGCATAAACAGAATTATTTAATTCAGCGATATGTAAATCATTTATCTATTCCGAACAGAGAATAGGGAAAACAATACTTGCATAATATGATTCGAAATAACGTCACTTGAACAATAAGTGAAGTCAGGGGTACTTGCATAATATGAATCGAAATAAACGTAGTGTACTTGCATAATATGAATTGAAATAAACGTCACTTGAATGATAAGTGAGGTTAGTGTACTTGCCTTTGGGTTTTAGCAGTTAGTCACACCCGCAATGACGCATCTATTCTGACATTCTGTCTTAAAATATCATCGTCTTCCCTTCCACCACTTTACTGATATGCTGCTCCTGCGATTACTAGAAGTCAGCTACCCAATACCATTCCATCTCATTCTTTATCCAACGTCTTGTCCCGATCAACTCAAGAGATCCGCATCTATAATTAAAATATAAAACTTTAATCGTCTAATCAATAACCACTCGACGAACTGCGCGTCAAAAGCCTATCGTCTACCCATACGATAACCCACACATAACGGAAACAGTCAAACACAAGACTCTTGACCCACGTACGCACATAATTCACATAGCACGTAAGCACATAACTCATGTATCACATAATTCATATCACATATGACTCAGTTCATCAAAAGGGTCGACTCGATATGTTTAAAACTGAAATCAGGTCAAAAATATGATTTTTCGATCAACACTCGACTCAGAATGACTTGTAAAACAAACGACCTTTCGAAACAAAAAGGATTTGGGTCTCGAAAGTATTTTTAATGAAAGCGGAATATTTTTCTGAGTCTGTACGCGTTCGTTTCATATTAAACAGACGAACGGTTGATTTATTATGAATTTTTGAACATTTTTCGGAATTAAAACGATCTCCGAATCATTTAATAATTAAATAATAGGGCTCAAACACCCTAAAATAATTTTATAAGATTTATCGAGCCTGGAAAATAATTTAAAATAATATCTTAAAGCTCGAAACTATTTTTCGGAATTTTTAAATTAAGAATAAATAATTAAATCTAATTATTAAATCAATTAAAATTAATTAATAACTAATTAAATTAATCAATCAATTAATATTTAAATTAATTGACTAATTAAGTAATTAATTATCAACTAAAATTAAATAACTAAATAATTTGGATTTATTTTTGAATTAAAATAAATTTTCAGAATTTACAATAATAAGAAAATGATATTTGAAAATAAAATAAATGATTTTTATAACTAAAAACTGAATTTTGATTTATTTTTAAAACAAAATTCTGGGAAACATAATTGAAAATGGGAGTTGGGGTTTCAGAAGATCAAACGCGTTCTTGGCTTGAATGCTTGCCAAGAACACAACAATGGTGCCCAGATTCCGGTCACCTTCTACGGCGACTTGATCGGAATCCGGCGACCATCTGGCAAGCTTTAAGGTAGCCAAAACAACACGATTTTAAGCGGGTTTTTATTGCTTTATGTACCAAATTCACTCCACAATTCGATTATATCAACAACAGCATCAACATATCATCAACTACGATTTCCGATCAAACCACCAAGAATCCGATGAACACTCCGGTCAAAACTCGAAATCGGGCAAATCCCCAACCAAACTCGACGTTCTATATCACAAAACGATGCCAGAAACATGTACAATCTAATTATATCATCACAATCAACAACCAATTAACGTATAAACCAAAATATTGAAAAATACAAACTAACAAAACCTTTAACTCGACCTAATCATTCCGGCAATAGAACGAACACAAAAATAGTGTGAATCGACTCTAAATAACATGTTAAAGCTAATCCTAACATCAAAAACAACCAAAAACTCCTGAAAATCAAGAACCCAATTCGGGTCTAGAACCCTAAAATACGAATTTGAAATTTACCAGTCGTTTAAATGATTTGATAGTTGAAATAGGTAGAACAGATCAAGGGCTTCACAACGGTTACAAATACTTGTGATTTGGTGTTCAATAACACCTTCAAAATTGACTTTGATTTTCAGAATTTTTCAAGAACACCAAGAACACATATTCAAGAAATTTTCAGAAAATTAAAACTCAATTTCTATATGATATTGAACTCAGTTTTTGACGTATAATATATCAAATTGACCAGAAAAACATGCTCTACAACATGGAAGCATCAAATCACATCAACAACATCAAGAACAAAAATTCGTAATTTAATTATCAAATAATTCGAATATAAATAATTAAATAAGAAAATTACTGTGATTTCTGGAAAGAAACTGATGATTGATTCAGAAAGAGGATTCCGAGAGCTTCGTTTTGATATGTTGCACGCCCGAATCGGAGTTCGATAACGCCTTCGTTCGTGTGTTTGATTCTCGGGAACGTATCGGTTTTCTCGGGTTTTTCTTTGTATTTACGGTGTTTTAACTGGTTGCAAATGAATAAACGGAATAAACGAAATAAGAAATAGGCTATTTATATTTATGGAATATTGGATCGTTCTGGATCGTTTTGGATCATTATCAAAACCGAGCTTTTTATAAAACATTATATACGGGAATAATATAAAAATATCCCGTCTCTCGAAAATACGGGTTTTATTGATTACCGAAATAACTATCGTATTGAAAATCTTGCGCCGGGCCGCGCACGGGTTAAACCGTAATCCGGATCGAAAAAGTCAAAACACGGAAAATGTCCGGAATTACCAGATTAGGTTAGGAAGGAGTTTTCGGAAGAGTTTCGGGTTGTAAAAACGCAAAAACGATTGAAGTCGGACGATTCCCGGCTTTATAAAATAATTTTGGTAATTACCTATAAAATAATTAATAATTCATGAATCAATATAAAATCATCTAACAGTCCAAAAATTACCAGAAAAATATCACAATTATCTATATTTTATTCTGGACATATAAAAATTCAAATACTCAAATAATGTCACATCTAAACACCCAAACATCAATTCCACTTATTAGATAATTCACCAAAATTCACCTAAAATCACATAAATAATTCCAATTAATTATAATAATAAGATTTGAAAATATGGGATATTACAACCCAAGTGTTTGAAAAGCCTTGTATGAATCCCACATGATTTTTAGGAAAAAAGGGTGAAAAGAAGCCCAGCTAAATTTTTGGCCCAAATTGAAAGCCCAGAGTTGGGAGCCCAATTGAAAGGCCTCTGAAGCCCAATAAAAAAGAAGCCCAGTTAAAAATAAAAGTTAGCCCAATAAGAAACGAGCCCAGTAAAGGGCCTATATAATTGATGTGGGAGGCCCAGGGATAAGGCCCACTAAATTAAGGCCCAAAGATCAGCCCAGTTTTAAGGGCCCAAATCCATGTGTATATTCCTGACCTGTTCGACCAGAAAACACAAAGAAGTCCTGGTCGAATTGCTTGAGGTCAAAATCCTGTCGATCAGGGTAAATAAAGGCCTTAATTCGACCAGGACCAGGACCAATTCGACCAAAAAGTGTGAAGAATTCCTGGTCGAAATCCTCGAGCTCGAAATATCGTCGACCTGGGCATCTAAAAGGGGGCTAATTCGGTCAAAAATGGAATCTTGACCGAAACAGAAGTTTCCTACTCGAAAATTCCTGGTGGAAATATTTCAAAAAAAAAAAAACAAACAAAAAAAGGGAAAAAATCCTGGCCGAAATTCGACCAGGACTTCTGCTCGAAATACTCCTGCTCGAAAGGCTGTCGACCAGGGCAATATGGAGGTTAATTCGACCAGGATCCTGGTCGAATGGATTCCTGGTCTAAAATTGTATTAAAAAAAAAGGAAGAAAAAAGGAAGAAAAAGGGAAGAAAAAGGGAAGAAAAAATCCTGGAAAATTACAAAAAAAATAAGGAAATTCCTTAAATAATTTCTGAAAAATGTTAATATTTTCAGAAATAAGGAATAAATCCAGAAAATTAAAGGGTAAATCCCAGAAATTAGGGAAAAAATCCAGAAAAATAAGGAAATTCCTTAAATAATTTCTGAAAAATGTTAATATTTTCAGAAATAAGGAATAAATCCAGAAAATTAAAGGATAAATCCCAGAAATTAGGAAAAAAATCCAGAAAAATAAGGAAATTCCTTAAATATTTTCTGAAAAGTGTTAATATTTTCAGAAATAAGGAATAAATCCAGAAAATTAAAGGATAAATCCCAGAAATTAGGGAAAAAATCCAAAAAAATAAGGAAATTCCTTAAATAATTTCTGAAAAATGTTAATATTTTCATAAATAAGGAATAAATCCAGAAAATTAAAGGATAAATCCCAGAAATTAGGGAAAAAATCCAGAAAAATAAGGAAATTCCTTAAATAACTTCTGAAAAATGTTAATATTTTCAGAAATAAGGAATAAATCCAGAAAATGAAAGGATAAATCCCAGAAATTAGGGAAAAAATTCAGAAATAAGGAAATTCCTTAAATATTTTCTGAAAAGTGTTAATATTTTCAGAAATAAGGAATAAATCCAGAAAATTTAAGGACAAATCCCAGAAATTAAGGGAAAAATCCAGAAAATAAGGAATAAATCCAGAAAATTTAAGGACAAATCCCAGAAATTAAGGGAAAAATCCGAAAATTAAGGATAAATTCCAGAAAATTAGGGAAAATCCCAGAAAATTAGGGAAAAATTCCTGGAAATTAAGATGATTTCTGAATAAAAGGAAAATTCATTGTAAATGTGTAGGTCACTCCACACTTTACGCAAAAACAAAACCCTGTAAGGGAACGAGTAGATTTAACTTCTGCGAAACCTAATCAATGTTTCCCAAAAGTTGGGGGGCAAATGATAGGGGTAAATAAATTGTGATAGTATAATTAAATACTGCAAGGTATGGGCTGCTAGGCCCAATAAAAAGATATGTGATACTCAGACCGGAAAGGTTAAGCCTGATGGGCTAGATCAGGCCTAATGAAGGCCCAAAAGCCCTGATTATTAATTAATTTCGTAATTGATTAATAAGGGAAAAATCAGCTATTGAGAAGAGTCCTGATAAGGATATAAATCCTTATAGATTAGCCTCAAGGGGACCTAAAAGGATAAGGAATCAGTTTCCTACTATCTAGGACTCCAAAGTCCATTCTAATTATGAGACTTGCCCACCAGGTCTCCTATACCAAGTCCAATTCAAGGACTCCCAACATCTATATAAAGGGTCTCACCCCACAAATCAGAACTACGTTTTTTGGCTTGATTCTCTAATTCACAGAGATACGTAGGCATCTCGTAAAGGTAGATTGAGTCACGAAACACGAGAGCAGCCATTAAAGGCCTTGAGCTCCCGAATCTTAGTATTAAATACAGCAAGTAATAACCTTAGTTTTTTATCCATAACAGTAATGAAGTACGAAAATCCACCCATGGCTTGCGTAGACATTGGTCCACATACATTTGTGTGTACCAATCCTAGCAAATCTGCAGCCCTCTCTCCATGTCCACTAAATGGAGATTTGGTCATTTTATCCAATAGACAAGACTCGCATGTAGGATATAATTCAAAATCAAAAGGGGTCAAGTAACCCTTCCTTATGCAATGTCCGCAGTCTATTTTCACTAATATGACCAAGTCTGCAGTGCCAAAAGAAAGTGAGATTTTCATCATCCCTTTTCTTTTATTAGTTTGTTCAATCTGAAGTAAATTATGTCACATACACACAGACCATTATTTAAAGTACCACGTCCATAAAGAATATTATCTCTAAGAATAGAACATTCATTATTCTCAATAATAAACAAAAATTCAGCCAAGTCTAACATGGGAATAATATTCCTCACAATCGAGGGAACAAAATAACAATTATTTAAGAAAAAATAGTCTTTCCCGTAGGCATATGTAAATGAAATGATCCTACATCTTCAGCAGCAACTCTTGCTTCATTTCCTATCAGTGGAATCACCTCCTCTTCCTTAAGAGTCCTACTTCTCCTTAGTCCCTGCAACGAATTGCAGATATGAGAACCACAGGCGGTATCTAATACCCAAGTAGAAATTTGATTTAATGACATATTCACTTCTATCATGAACATACCTGAATCAGAAGCGGTAGTCTCACTACCCTTCTTCTTCTTCAATTCTGTAAGGTAAACCTTGCAGTTCCTCTTCCAGTGCCCCACCTTGTTACAGTAAAAGCAAACAACTTTGCTCTTGGGGTCATTCAGCTTTTGGTGGAACCGGCTTTTCTTCACCTACTTTCTTCTTCTTGGAAGGGTTCCTCTTCTTTTTCTTAGGATTGGAACCTTCACCAATTAGAAGAACAGAACTCTTCTTAGGGGGAAAATTTGATTCTGCAGTCTTCAATATGTTGTGGAGTTCAGGCAGGCTGACATCCAACTTATTCATGTGAAAGATCACAACAAACTGCGAGAACGAACTCGGAAGCGATTACAAGACCAAGTCTTGGCTCAGCTCCTTATCCATGGCAAAACCAAGTTGTCCAAGATGTTCAATCAAATTGATCATCTTAAGTACATGGTCATTCACAGATGATACCTCAGACATCCTACAACCGAACAGCTCCTTCGATATCTCATATCGAGTTGTCCTCCCCACCACATCATACAACTCTTGTAGATGCATTAGGATAGTGTGAGCATCCATATGCTCATGTTGCTTCTGTAGCTCAATGTTCATGGAAGCTAGCATGATGTATTGAGCAACATTTGCATCATCTATCCACTTACGATACACAACATGTTCATCATTATGTGCATCGCTAGCAGGTTCAGTAGGCTTAGGTGAGTCAAGCACATATTCCAGCTTCTCAACCCTGAGAAAAATTCTCAAGTTTCGAAGCTAGTCAGCATAATTAGGACCAGTCAACTTGTGAGTATCTAGTATGCTCCTGAGTGATAGTGCAGAAGACATAATGTATATTGTAAATCTGTAAATGATAAACACATAACAACACTTAGCAAATATTCAATTTCATTTCAAAAACACTATATGAATCGGGTCTTTATTCATAAGTGGCTCCCACTAGTTTATCTAATTTATTCAACCCCCTACGTGAAAAATTAAGCATTCATAATGCTAGTGGGAATAGGGATCCTACATTCCATCACACAACCTCGGCTGTGGCACGAACCGCCATGTAATGTTGAATAGGCAGACAACTCTTGTCAGTTACATCTTATGTTATTCCCTAATCAAACTTTAGCCTTTTGAATACTTGAGTCACGGCTGTGGCACGACAAACTCAATATTCTAAGTCAAGTCTAAACCAACATTCCGTACAATTGAATCAGTCTCTAACGGTCCACGGCTGTGGCACGTACCGACCTTTAGATTCATTTCAATGTACACATCTCTATGTAATAGACAAGTATTTCTTATTTCGAAATCAAAGCCCCCGGCTGTAGCACGAACAGACAATGATTTAAAAATAAGAACTACTTTCTATCATGTTGGAAGGCTATGACCGACACAAGCCCGTTGTATCATTGGCCAATTACTACTTGATATTATTTAATTTTAGAGGGATTATATTATGTTACAATCATAATCATATTATAAAGAGATTCTTCCTTTTAAATTAAATATTTCAAATCAATAATCAATAATCAGATGATTCCCAGATCGGGTGGAGCATTGTCAAGAGGCGTCACTTAATAACCCTTTCTTACAGATAGAAATCTGTTGTTGACAGAATCATCCTTTCTCTCATATTGAAAATTCATATTCAATTTCGTGTTTCATAAACACAAGAATCTCATGATTGTATTCATAATATTATTATTAAGGTTATGAAATAATTTCACTATACTAGATTGTCTAACAAACGCCTTATGTTAATTTAAGTTCACCTAAATCTATCATCGCATGATAAACACAGAATATATCACATATATAAACATGAATAAATGACAAGGTAGGCATGTTATATCATCTAGCATATTGGTCTAAGCATTATACATCTCTATGTATCACATGAAGCATTTAAAAGCAATTAAAACAATCAAAAACAGCTTTAAAACACTTCTGTTAGCTATAAACAGTTCAAAACAATTTCTTAAAATATCATATAATATACCATTAGAAGCGTCTCGAAAAGACGAATCCAACGGCACCAAAAATGCCCAATTCTGAGCTCACACGCGCCCTCACGCGCCCCGGAAAGGTAACCCACGCGCCGTCACGCGCACACGCGCTGTCAGGCGCGTGTCACACCGCCGCCCACACGCGCCCACGCGCCCAAAACCCTACGCTGACGTCAGCACTGCTTGACCAGCGCGTGTCTGACACGCGCCGCGCGTGGCCCACCAGCGCGTGAGCCCCACGCGTGCGCGCCAGTCGTGCGGTCCTTCCCTTGTTTACGTCAGTCGCCGCCTTTTCTTTCTCGATCGTCATGCTGTTACAGACAGCCGTCCTTTTCTCCGTGCACCATTCAGTACAGCAAAAGATGTATATATATACATACTAACAATTTTTATATATATATATATGATTATTTAATTACGAATTTAATTGCAACAAATTCAAAAATTCATAATAAATAATCTATACATCATAAAATTATAAGAAAAATACCCAGACGATCTACAACACTTGTAGAACCCAGATCAACATTCAAAATTCTTCTGAGAAACGATTTCTCATCAGTCATAATTAATCCATAATATAACTTGTAAAAATCATAATTAATTCATACAAGCACATAAAATTCTGTAATTTTTACCACAGATCTATATGTATACAACCTATGCTCTGATACCAATGTTGGATTTTAATCACAGCGGAAGCATGGCAAAACACTTTTACACATATAAAATCCAAATAAAAGCATATAAATCATGATTAAAACATATGAATCGATTACTAACCTTTAATAGCGATCCAAAAGCAACGATCAGAGATCCTTAGCAGCTGCTCCTCAAACGTGAAGCACTCCACCGGTATCCACCAAGAAAACGATGTTAAGGAGGAGGAGGAGGTGGAGAGAATTAGGTTTTTCTAAAAACTTTTGGGTTGGAATAAAAATAGGATTTATAATAGTATATTTATAGGCAAAATTTTCAGCTGAAATTTTCCCATAAAATATTATTATTATTAACCCTTTTATTATTCACATTAATAATTAAAACATCTTTTAATTATTAATCCTTTTTCTAAACACTTTAGAATTAATTCTCTCTCTTGATTTAATTTCCAAAAATTAAATTCTTAATTAATAATATTAAGAACTTTTCTTAATTAATTTATAATCAATTAAATCTCATTTAATCAATTATTAAATTTGCCAATTAATTATTTATTTCATAAATAAATAATTATTAGCCATTATTAATTAATTCCTCCACCATTAAATCATTCTCTTTTATGGTGTGACCCTGTAGGTTCAATATTAAGCCAGTACTAGAAATAAATAATAATAAAATTATTTTATCATTATTTATATAAATTCTCTAATTTATTAAATATGATTAATTAATTAATCATATTTATTCTACATCGTGAGGGATACTTCTCAGCATATCGCGACTATCCGGATAATACAAATTCACTCCTTAGAATACCAAGAACCTATTCAGTGAATAGTTACCGTACAATTAACTCCTTCTACCCTCCAATGTCCTGATTAAATACAAGGCATGGATCTTGTGTCAAGCCTATCTAATTTAATCATTTGCTTTCCCATTTACTATGCTCAGTTCTATGTAAATTAGAAACTCCTTTCTAATTTCATTCACTCTGGCCAGAGATTCCTGAACTATCATAAGAGGATCAGCCTTGAACATTCTCTTCCTTCACTGGAAGGGGTAGATCCTTTATTGATCATACACTATCTTCGTGTACAAATTCCAATACCAAGTAGAGCCCTAATAATTGTCCCTGGAGACTAAGAACTAAACCAAAGCATAGTTCAGTGTACAATTATTAGGATAAAACAAAACAAGTCTTTTATTAATATCAATGAAATCAAAACAGATTACATAAAAAGTTATTCCTAAATCCTCATACATGATTGGACTTAGGACATATCTCTTTCAAGGACTTATGACTCCGATTAACTACTAATTATTACTCTTTATTTTATTAAGGAATAATGTGTCGATAATCAAACTCACTTTTGATTATTCAAATAAAGATAGTACTTTCGTATAAGTATATCTTTGGTTATTTAATATTCATTGCAAGTATAAGTTTTAAAACTTTTACTTCAATTATTTTTATAAAGATTATTCTTTATGAGGATATTATTTAAATAATAATATTCAGATATTTCCTAATATATCGGGACTGATTTATTTTAGTAAATCAGCATCACTCCAAACATTCCTAAAAATATTTTGCGAGTCTTCAAAATGATTTTAAAAGTTAGAGCGGATCCCAAAACTCATTTTATATTTAAGATCTTCCTTTCAAAGGGGATTTAAATATTCGCTCAAAACCTGAGGGATCCGGCTCTGTGGTGTGTTTAATACTCGCAATGAGGTTGCTATTTTGATAAAAGAGTTTTTGATTACTTACCCAATACTCGGGAAGTAAAATTCTTGGAACAAGTTAATCTATTAACAGGCATCGCCTGGGAAATATCGGTGAGTTTTCCTTTCCAACTAGATACGACTTCTTGGTGGAGCCGTATCAACAAGTTTCTACTTGGGGAAAGGGGGGACGAGCTTTACGTTTCAGAGTCATGGATTTCATCTGAACTAGGAGTGGCGTAAGTGGTCGAGTGGCGCCGGCCCAGCCTTATTATAGTGGAGCAAAATGGCCTGGAAGTTCCGCAAGACGGTACATTCCTTAGGAGTTCAGTGTTCGGTTGACAAGTAAATCCGACAGGTTCTCCTCTACATGTAGAAAATGGTGGGGTTGTACTACTATGACTGATCATCGTAAATGGTCTTCCTGGCGCGGTAAACTCCCGTAATGAGTTCATCATCCAATTGGATATTTCTGCAACACTACCCAGAGCACTTCGATAGAAAGGCTACGGTTGGGCGATTGTTGAGTGTTGGCAGGGTCAAGTTTTCAAAATGATGTTTGCATCAAATGAAGTATCTCGTAACTTCATTTTATTTTGATGATATTTTAAAGATTGATTCTATACAAGTTTTGTCTCGTAGCTTAATCTATGGGATGAACTATTTATACATTGAACGGTGGTAGTTCAAGTAGTATTCGGAGAAGATATAAGTATATTGAAGTATCTTGTAACTTCATCTTTTAAACTTATATCTAGTAAATGATTATTTTGTGCATGTCAAAGATTTTCAAAAAAACGTTGAGACAAGGTTAGATATATGAGATCACCTTGCAACGATATTTTTATACAGTTATAAACTGGAACTCTGTGTATATTATACATGTCAGAGGATTTCAAAGATTGTGAAAAGTATATGTATATATATACTAAATATTTTGTGACTTGGTCGCGTTAAGATATCAGCTTGGTTCATTTCTTCTTGACCAAGACTTTCATGAGTACTATGAGAATGCTCATATACTGTTAATTATTATACATATTATTTTGGTGGGCTTGTTGCTCACCCTTGCTTTCTTCTTTCATCACACAACATCAGATAGACAAGATGAACAGGACCAAGCTCCCAATTCGCGAGCGGATAGGAAACATTCCGCAGTTTCCTATAGGCATTGATGTCGCTGTAGCTGAGGTAGGAACTACCAATAGGCTAGGCTTTCAACTTTTGATATACCAGACTTATGTATCTTTATCAATTGTAATAATGGCAAAGAAATGTAAATTTATTCAGAAACCCTTTTAAGGTGTAACGGCATATAATTTTGGAATAAAATGACTCATGTTATTTTTGGATATTCATCTCTGAGACTATAACTTGTGGTGTGTGTGTTTATTGTGGGGTCACAGTACAAAGTAGTTGATTGTTTAATTAAGATTATGTGTTATTAAGGGAAACGGAACTCGTGACAACCCGGATCCCCGCCCCCGGATTTGGGGGTGTTACAGAAATGGTATCAGAGCGAAGCGTTATAAACCTCAGAGATGATGTGACGTTAAGATAATAAGTTCACAAAGATAATAAGAACTCTTGCCAAGTTCATAGTCAGGCTACCTAACGTAGTACTGATAGTTAAAACCCTTACGGGAACCCTTATAAATATTATGATAGTAACATAGTTCGTTCTCGTATAGGGTAGCGGGGCACCGAACCCTGAGGTTCGGGAGCATCAGCATGAGGATGTTTTATTACATGTTGGAGATCAAATTGTAAATCCGATAAAGTACCCTAGCGAGGGACCGGATGAGATTCATATTGAGAATGTTGCGGTTGAGGATGTTATCCCAGAAGGGATTGTTGCTAAGGAGGACCTCGTGGAGGATCCTGACGAGAATGAAGAGATGACCGCTGAGGAATTGATGACCGTAGTCAGGGCGACTACTAGAGCAAGAATGGCCGTGAGGGTGGCACTAGATGAAGAGTTACAAGGGCACAAAGGTTAATAAGGGCAGAAGGAGTGGGGCCTTCCACGACACCAATTATACCAGTATCAGACCCTCTTCCCGAGGTTCCTGAAGACATCCATGAGCTTCCACCAATTCCTGTTCCCTCCCCTGTACAGAGCCCAGCACGTACTGAGGAAATGCCACCTTTATCTCCTGCACCATTGTCACCTGATACCGTGCTTGGTTATCCATTTGGATCTCATGGATCTGCACCACCTGCACCCCATGGACTGCTAGATGCAACCACTCAGGCTTCTCTTATCTCCGATTGTTATATGACTTTGGGTGGCCTGTCTGAGGCCCGTAATGTTAGGAGTGATCTATTGGATCGACTTACTACACCGAGGATTGAGGGCGGGGTACTTCCGGCAGGATTCGCTTATAGCATGGAAAGGATTGAGGCTACCACCCGTCACTACACCATAAAATGGTTATGGCAACCACAAAAATTTATTGCCTTATGGGCTATTTATGTTGCAGTAGAATTTATGGCAACAAATATGTAAAATTTTGGCGTTACATCCGGTGGTGATGCAATACAGGTCCTATTGCAACATTTTAAGCAATATTTTGCAACGACAAAACATTATTGCAATAAACCATATATAGCAATAAAATATATTTTATTGCAACGCGGTAAAATCATTGCAATAGCTATTTTTGTTAGCTAAATAACCACCTTAAGGCAACATTAGTGGGTCCAATTGCAATGAAATTTAAGGTCAAATTTGACAAATATTGTAATAATTTGGAACCAATTGCAATATTTTATAGCTGATGTAATTGTAAATGGCAACATATTTCGACACAATTGCAACATTATTTAAAAAAAAATAGGATTTGACTATAAATAAACTAAACCAGGCATTTTTTATGCCACAAATCTCACACCAATGTCATTTAATAACCGTTAACAACTATTCAAAAGCATTGGTTGTTCCAACATAATCATACATACAATTCAGAATGTACATCAATACAAAATGTACATCAATACAAAAGGATAAATTACAACACCAAATTAATTAATAAACAAAACTAATATTAGTAATCTTCATTTAGCTTTTTCGCTAAATCAGAAGCATTTATCTTGGTTCTGGATCAAAAGTTTCACAGCTCAATTGGAGCAGCAGCAGTTTTGGACACGGCTAGAGTGACGCCACCCATGAGAAAATCGATGGAAAAATCGATAATCCCTTTCTCAGGCGGTGCTTGAACAAATACGGGTGAAGAATAAGCTAATGGAAGGTCCTGGGTGGCTAGGTATGTTCGTGCTGTGGGGTACTGCAATCCTGTACCAGTATAATTCCCATGGGAAAATGGCTTCTCTGTGTAGGAAAGCTTTCATAGGTACTCTTAACATCTTGTGAAAGGATGGAACCAAAATTATACTCGGTAGAAAATTTCTGATAAACAGGTAGAAGCTGGTTCTGCTCAACCATTTATACTGGAAAAAATAAAACTTTTTAATACTTGGAAGTTGCAATTTTACGGTTCTTTTCAGCAACCATTAAGACCTGCAGAAATTCATTAATAAATAGCAAACAAGAGTATATATTCTATAACACACCAACGGAACACCAACTAGTATATTTAAACAATAATGATTTCAACATTTGGAAGGATTCCAACTGCCAGATTAATGATAATTACAAGTAACAGAGTCACAAGAGCTGCTACCTGGAAAAACAAATATGGATGATGACTAGACTAAACTTTATATCACTGTAAATAAAAACTCACTTTTTTCATAATTCCATTGTAAATATCTGTTTGTCAAGTACCTTATTAGCATGGATTGTCCAATTTATGATAAGTTCAGACAACATTGCACCAAGTAATCCAACAAGTGCACTAGAAGCACCTACGGATATATTTGACCATTAATTTATGAAGGTTATAATGTATAAAACTATAGAAGTGATTGATTTCCCATCAACCAAGGCTCACCATTTGACCATCAACTTGGAATGATATCAAAACACACTACTGATTTTATGTACTCTGTTTGAGTGGGCACGTACAACCCACCTAAACCATATCTCAAAAGTCAATTTATAACAAAACAACTAATATGTTCAGAAAGGCTTGAAACGGCATGAGGCCATGAGCACTTAAATATATAAACTTAAAGATATATGTATGTAGATTATTGACCTTCTTTAGACGGATCAGGGAATAATTCAAAGCATTCATATATAATACTAATAAAATTGACAGATGAGGTGAGTAAAACAAGAAAGAAAAAAAGATTACCAACATAAGTTCAATCTTTGAAAATGGACTTAACCATACCAGTAACTTCATCTTCTTTAATGGGCCTCAAAGCTCAACTTTACAAACTTTTCTAACCTTAACATAATAAAGCCCATAATCAGCCCATATCAAATTACTCCAACCTCTACTAAATATATCAGGTAGCTTTGTTCATGTTCCTATCAGCCAACTACTGATCACTTCTTTAACCAACTCAGCTATTGTAATCATAACATTAAGCCTAAAGTCTAAAAAATACAAAGGATAGGGCCGTACGTTTAGCAATATCATCTGAAAATACACAACTTTTTATTTTGCAATTATATATATAATCCCAGGACACTGTAGATTTAGATTATAAGAACACCTGAAAATGCTCATATAATAGTTTGGTGGCCTTCACATGGCAAAGTACTATATTGTGTCGCAATAAGAGACTTCATATATGAATTTCAAAAAAATAGTTTCCAAAAGGGGTGAACAATAACTTGGTGGATAAACATCTACTATATAGGCTTATGATATGAACAAGTATGGTTCATTAATTGTCATCCAATGCCTAATCCGATCACCAAAACTTTTAAAAACAAATCCTATAAAATTAGCAAAATCCTCTCTGCAATATAGCATATATACAACTATTATTAATTAGAATTTCAAGTTTTGTAGGATTTTCTTTCCTTTATAAATGTAATTATTCAATAAAATTACTAAAATTGCAATAACCAAGCATTAAATGACCACTAAATTAAAGAGAAAACTTTCTCAATTAGCACAACAAGAAAAATAAATAACCACGCATATAGGAAGGTAAGTTCTTGTCATCGAGTTATTATATACATAACTAAACCAAAACCAACCCATATAATAGAAACAATTACAAGTCCCAAACATAAAAAGTAAATAGCATACAAACATTTTCACACATAAATATGTGTACCTATCCGCGACTCATCACATCCCCATTTATTCCAACCAAAACACATGGTAATGCTTCACAAATAAACTCCCATCATTCTCTATCTCAGCCGCATCCTCCACAATCAAACATGAATGATTAAATTAAAAAGTTAAGAACACTAATTAAGAATAAAATAAAGCAGTAATTGAAGAACAAGAAAGAAGATTTGAATATCAAAAACAAACTAATTAAGATTTTAAAATTGTAGTTTGAATACAAAAGGCCATACATAATCAATTAAAGAAGAACATGTATATAATCAATTTGGGGAAAATATTTACCTTGTTGTAGCGTACATCTTCTTCCCAAACATCAATATTAGATCTTGTTTTCCCCTCGTGTTGCAGATTGAATCTTCCTTCTCTCTCCCCGTCTCCCTCTGACCCTCTCTCGTGTTTGTAGGGTGTTAGGTGTGTGGTTGTGTCTGAGCGTCTGTTGTGTTATTTTGTTTTATTTTTTTTAGTTTTATTATTTAATTTATTCCTGGTAAGCCCGGTAAAATTTCTAGCTCAGACAATTTTGAAGCCCGCCAATATTTTGGGTCCAAAATTTGGACTTACCGCAACGCTTAAAAAATTCATTGCAATAAGAAGCTAATTTTTACCTCCTTCTGATTTTTGCCCTTTATTTGCAACACTTTTAAAGGTCCTTGCAATATATGTAAATGTTCTCTCAATAGCAACATTTTTTGATAAAATTTTAGAAATGTGGTTGCTATAGCCAATCTATGGTGTAGTGCATGTTACAGCTAGAGGCCATCTTGAGGGTCAGATTGATCCAGCTCTACTTGCAACTATCTTAGACCTCATCACCGCTTCAATGGAGCAGGTTAGGGATGTTGTGCGTGCCCGCATTTCTTGATCCATAATAGTGTGCAGAGTCTGAGCAATTTGACAAGAATTTCATGCAGCACCGCTTTTGGAGGAGTAACCTAAGTTATGATTGATTAGTTTTAATGACTAGATGATTATCTATGGTAGTACTTTTGAGATAGAAGTGATCAGATCAAATGATGTAATTCTCTTTAATGTGTTCAGTTGTTGTACCCTCGAACAAATGGTTATGTATATATTCGATAATTTCAGTTCAAATCAGTTTTTTTTGTGATAAAAGTTCATATTGCTAATTGCGCTGTTAACACTTAAGAGAGTGTCATAAAGTTTATAGAACTTGAGAATTCATAATTTGCAATCATGCAAGGACTGTACGAGGGAAAGATTTAAGTAAAGTAAGTAAGAAAAATATCCTGAGATTCTCAAATTTGTTTTTTCCAAGCATTATGCCCCATGAGGAATAAGATTAGGGGCAAACCTTGAATGTGATAATCAGGGAGGTCATAATTAAGATATAAGGAACCCAGAATATAATGAAGTGGAAAATGAGGATTTTAAATTAAAAGATGACCCCAATTATGGGGAATAGGAAGAAATATTTAGACTGAGAAAACAGAAGTCGAGCAAGATAGGAAGAACCAGGATGGTACTCCTATTGGGAAATCCATGGACCTGCCTAAAACAAAACTTATACTTTTACCCCTAACCACCACCTTGAGGAAACAATGTGGTGTGAAATTCTTTCAGGACCTTTAAGTCGCTAAGCTCTCAGAGTTCCAAGGAACAAGCTGACCCAGTCGAGGCAAGAGCCTGGCTAAAGGAAATATAGGAATCATTTGAGATTCTAAATGATTGACGAATCACAAAAGACTGTTTTTGCGACTTACCCTCCTAAGAGATAGGCCACCCGCTGGTGAAAGGCCAAGGAAGGCACGGAGCAAGAGATTATAATAAACTGATTAAAGTTCAGTCAATTGTTTTCGGGAAAGTAATTCCCAAGGTTATGAAGAGAGTGTAAAAGCTTTAGAGCCAGAACAAAGGCGGACGAGTATGATGAAATATGAAGCTAAGTTATAAAAGTTGTCAAGATTCGTTCTGATGACAAGAATCCCAGAACGATGTGATGTTTGAAGTCAATGATTAGTGGGTTCATGAAATAATGATAAGAGAAAGGAAAATAAAAAGGAATTGAAGTGGAAAGGAATATAAAGGCAATAGAGTTTGAGGAATGATAAGGGAGTTGGGTATGAGGAAACCCTAAAGACTCGTAGCAATAGAAATAGAAAAGTATGTAATCGTCAGGATGAGGGTGATTCACCATGAGTTATAATTGATGGTTGAAAGCATAAGAGATACATATATTTTATTCCCTGTAAGTTGGGAGGATTCGAGGAAACCTTGAGATAGTTCGAAGGATAAATAATGAGACGCGGATAGACTAAGGAGACAAGAAAGTAAGAAATTTGGAAAATTGGATGAAGGAAGTGACCTTCAAGAAAGTGAAGTGTAAGACTGGTGGCTTGATACCCAGAAAGGGAGACGCCAGGTATGAGAGATATCCCAACATTGAGATGACTGTTGAAATAAACAACAAAAGTAAATATGGAATTATTAAGAAGAAGTTCACGTTGAACACGACCAATATCTTCCAGAACATCCTTGTTATCGTTACCAAATCAAGCAAGAAAAGTAGATAACCGTAGTTATCTTTTGGAGGCCATATTGATTGACCTCATTTTGAATATAGATGTTATTGTGAAACTAGGCATATACTATCGAGGTGGGAAGGATTGAATAAGGCACCCTTATCAGGGATATATGACTTGATTTATCCATGAAAGGATGCATGTACCTTTTTAAAGGTGGAATTAAAGATATAACATCAGTAACTTAAAATGAATCCTAGGGGAATGCATAAAGGTTGGCATTTCACCCTTAATAGGGATAGTATGAGTTTTGACAGTATAAATTGGAAAAGATTAAGGTAATAACAACCTTTAAGTATCAGTGGAGAAATTTTTTTCAGAAACATATAGACAATGGTTCTAGTATTAGTATAGGGTATTTTGATATGCCCTGTATCTAGAGAATACAGGAGGAACGATTCAAGGATAACCTTAGAGGTTTTACAAGGAGAAAGGTAATATTCAAAATTCTCAAGAATAGAAATTTTGATAAAGGAAATATGACATAATAAAAATAATGCCAAGTGGGGCACATGTTAAACCATGAGAAAGATTGAACCCAACGAAGGTCAAGAATGGTGAAAACAAGAAGGACCCAAAATAAGAGACGTCCTAAGTACGATCGAGAGTCAGTCGTGACAATGATTAACCTCTAAAGACTGAGGCAATAACTTATGGAAAAATGGTGGTATTTTTTTTTACTCATCAGATTTTAAGGAAAGTATTTTCACATAAGCAGTGATTGAAATGAGGTAGAAAATTTAGTTGGATGTGGTTAAAATGACATTGATTGTAAGGAAATTTTACTATCAGGAAAGGCCAAAGAGGTGGCCGACACTTTAAATGTAAGAGGATAATTATAGGCTCTTGTGCCAAAGGAATACAGTGATGATGGTTAAAGCTGTGATGGTTGTATTATGGTTTGGAAGATTGACATTCCTTCTGATGACTGTGCAATACCCAACCGTAATAGTAGTTGGTAAAGGTTTAATTCGTGTAATCGCCATGAGCGGGCTATCTATCTCAGAAGGTACTATCTTGAGAATAAGCCAGGACCATATTTCAAAAAGGACTAAACAAACCTTTGAGTTAAGTCTTCTATTGAAGGCATATGATTAAGAATGGTATTAACCTGCTATCGGTGCTTTGATTGAAACTCTTCTGTAATTTTATATGCTTCATGTCATGTATGTATGTCAGGATCAGGAGTGTTCTTCATGAATTATGAATGGTGATTATGTTAACTCCTTAGAAGAATTCTATACTACATGTATGGACTCCGTATGGTTAGATATTAAGATTTCATGGAAAGTGAATGACGACAGTAGGTCAGTGGTGGACCATAGTAATGCAGCAATGATTCTGCGAGTAATGAGCTGATTACAACCGTGAGAGTTGTATTGGAATGGATGTTGAGATTGAGTACCACTAATCGTGTCATGTTGACGTATAAGTTATCTTTGATAGAAAAACTTGGTCGATTATTTACCTATTGAATATTTATTCCTTCTTATCAATAGAGAGTCATATTACTATACGAGGAAGGTTGCGGTGCAAGCATAGAATTCTAGTAACGATGATGTCTAGAATGAGATCCCAAATTCGATTTTCGATATCGAGGGAGTTTCAAAGGTGATCGTGTATAAGCTCGAGGAAGAGCATGGGTCCATAGAATGATGGACGGAATAGCGAAAATATTTAGGCATGTGAAATACGATGCTATAATACTTGATGTTGATATAATTACATATATGTTTTGTTCTCCTATGACAAACCTCTATAGGTCAGAGGTAGGTTCCAAGCCAGATATTTTATGGCAGTATATTTTTTTCATATATACAATTCTCTTCAATTCGTTCTTTTCTCTTCTTTTCATTTCATATAAGCTGAGAAGAACAACCCTTCCAGAAGGGGAGGTATTTGTAACACCCCCAAATCCGGGGTCGGGGATCCGGGTTGTCACGAGTTCCATTTCCCTTAATAACACCCAATCTTAATACACAATCAACTACTCTGTACTATGACCCCACAATAAACACACACACCACAAGTTATAGTGTCAGAGATGAATATCCAAAAATAATCACAAGTCGTTTTATTCCACAATTATATGTCAATACACCTTAAAAAGGTTTCTGAATAAATTTACATTTCTTTGCCATTATTACAATTCATAATTATACATAAGTCTGGTATATCATAAGTTGAAAACCTAGCCTATTGGTAGTTCCTACCTCAGCTACAGCGACATCAACGCCTATAGGAAACTGCGGAACGTTTCCTAATCGCTTGCGAATCGGGAGCTTGGTCCTGTTCATCTTTTATATCTGTTGTTGTGTGATGAAAGAAGAAAGCAAGGGTGAGCAGCAAGCCCACCAAAATAATATGTATAATGATTAACAATATATGAGCCTTCTCATAGTACTCATAAAAGTCTTGGTCAAAAGAAATGAACCAAGTTTGATATCTTAATGCGATGAAGTCGTAAAATATTCAGTATATATACATATATACTTTTCAAAATATGGGAAGTCCTCTTCCATGCATAATACACACAGAGTTCCAGTGTATAACTGTATAAAAATATCGTTGCAATGTGATCTCATATATCTAACCTTGTCTCAACGTTTTTCTGAAAATCTTTGTCATGCAAAAGATAATCATTTACTAGATATAAGTTTAAAAGATGAAGTTACAAGATACTCCAATATACTTATATCTTTTCCAAATACTACTTGAACTACCACCGTTCAAGTTATAATTAGTTTCAAAAGTTCATCACATTGATGAGACTACAAGATAAGACTTGAATAGATTCAATCTTTGAAATATTTTAAAGGAAATGAAGTTATGATATACTTCATTAAGTCCCGATATATATATACACCTATATATATACATACGTTTCCTGAAAACCTCTGTCATGTAAAGTATGAACAGAATTGCAATATCCAATAAATTTGGAACGGAAAGAATTTTGGCATAAACCTGATATCTTGCTGATCAGGCAAAGATACCAATAAGTAACCTTTTCTACTAGTAGATGGATGAATCCCCCACCGGTCATCACCCTGGCCACATAAGGACCTTGTGCTGGACCGCTACCCGGCCTCTTACGCGTTGATGGACTGCCACCCAGCCACTTACACTTTGATAGACCGTACCCCGGCCTGTCGCTTATGCCGACTCAATTAGATGGGCTTACTTCCCGAACGTTGGGTAAGTAATCAATTTATTTGTTTTCTCAAAACAGCAACCACGTTGTGAATGTAAAATGCACCACAGAGCTGGATCCCCCAGGTTTTGAGCGAGTATTTAAATCCCCTTTGAAAGGAAGATCTTAAATATAAAAAAAATGAGTTTTGGGGTCCACTCTAACTTTAAAAATAATTTTGAAGACTCGAAAACATTTTTAAGAATGTTTGGAGTACTGCTGATTTATTAAAATAAATCAGTCCCGATATATTAGAAAATATCTGAATATTATTATTTATATAATATTCCCATAAAGAATAATCTTTATAAAAATAATTGAAGTAGAAGTTTTAAAACTTATACTTGAAATGGATATTAAATAACCAAAGATATACTTATATGAAAGTACTATCTTTATTTGAATAATCGAAAATAAGTTTGATTATTGACACATTATTCTTTAATAAAATAAAGAATATATTTCAGTAATAAGCGGAGTCATAATACCTCGAATGAATATTATAAATAATATTCATTAAATAAAATAAAGGAGTCATACATCCTCAAATGAATATTCGAAATAATATTCAATAATAAAATAAAGGAGTCATAAGTCCTCAGATGAATATTCGAAATAATATTCAATAATAAAATAAAGGAGTCATAAATCCTCGGATGAATATTCGAAATAATATTCAATAATAAAATAAAGGAGTCATACATCCTCAAATGAATATCCAAGTAATATTCAATAAATAATATAAAGGAGTCATAAGTCCTCGAATGAATATTCAGGATAATATTCAATAAATAATATAAAGGAGTCATAAGTCCTCGAATGAATATTCAAGATAATATTCATTAATAAAATAAAGTTATCGAATAAACCTTATTCGATTAATAGTTTTGAAAACTATAACCATATATATATATAAATATATATATATAAAATCTACTCGGGATCCTCGACTCCCGGTTTTAGAAAATGTTTTCACCTTTGGGTCCCTATACTAAGGGTATATGCAAATTACCGCATATTCTCTAGCATAGGTATTATCAATTGAACCAACAGATATATATGGCAAGAATACGAAACAGGCATGCATATGTACCATGTCAAATGCTACAATATATCGCAAGAATTTGCTAATAACAAGTATGCATTTATCGCAAGATCATGCATATACACATATACATCACAACAACAGTATACGGGTAGAAAACTTGCCTGAGCGACTGGGGGTTACGAATGGCTCGGGACGAGTCTGGTAACCTATAAGCAACAAGTAAGTTGGAATTAAACCAAAGTCACTTGTAAATCTATACTCTAACCAACTCAGACTCTAACGCTCGTTTTGCGCTTACTGATTCTCTTAAGTCACTCGAGTACCCTCGGCTCCACCCTTTTTAATAAATTAACCATTACGAGTTTTAAGGCGATTCTTTCGCAAGTGTCTTACCAACTGCCTATTACACCTTACATAAATGTTTCATACTTCAATTAGTCCTTTAAGGTCTTTAACCTATGTTTCAAAGTAAGGCGAGGGGTAAGGGTTCTTTCGCGAAACGTCGTTACTTAAAACGGCCGTTTCTCCTAAACCGTTCATCGGAATCAAACGAACCACATATCAAAACGAAGCTCGTAACATGAACTATCTAAACATGGCAATGGTTAAAACCTAGCAGTGAGTTCAAGGGTTGTGATGTTAAGAACAAAAACAGTCTGCGGTAAATCGGGCATTACGGCGGCTATGTTTACGCGATTTCCCAAATTTAAACCATTCCAAAACAACCACCAATCAACCCCAAATCAATCATACAACCAACATCCATCCAAAACACACTCCAACAGCCCCAACAACTCAATATTATCAACTTTATACTACCCTCAAACATGAACTAAAAGCTATACTTAAGTTCATTAACTAATTAACAAGATTTACAACTCCAAAAACACCACAAAACCAACTAATCTCTACAAACTCAACCAAACTTTAAACAAACAAGCCTCATGCTTCACATATACTATATCAATCATATTCATTCCTAATTACTCAAAACCAAAGCTAGGGTTTGGAGTTTATACCTTCCTTGGAGCTTTTAATCCATGAAAGATCCTTGAAATGCCCATGAAAGCCTTAATCTAACCTCCTACAAGCTTGTTCTTTCAAAGAAATCAAGAACACAAAAATTAATTTCAAGAAAGTACTATTCACCATCTTCTTCCATGATTTATAGAAAAAGACTGGCTTGGAATTAGAAGCTTAAACTTATAGGGAGTATGTAACTATCCATGGGGAAGCTTAGATAAATACCTTGCTAAATAGTAAGTGGTGGAGCTTGGATCTTCATTTTTTAAGAAAAGGGGTCGAGAGCTTCATGAAGAAAATGGGGGTTTTGTGTTTTTTGATGAAAATGAAATGTTTTGGCTTGGTTGGTTGCTTTTTGTTTTGTTTTTTGGTTAATTACCTTTCTAGCCTTGACTTTGTGTGGTTTTAAATCAACCACATCTCCTTCCCCTTATGTCATGCTTATGTCACATTTCTATGTCATCATCCCTTCTAATCTCTTTGATTAGCTTCTAATTGTTTGCCTAATGACCGCTGATCTTTTATACGGTTCGCTTAACTTTCGTTTTCGTTTATCGTTTGAGGGATCATACCCGGGATCTTATTACTTAGGTTCCCTTAACCTTTCTCAATATATTGTATTCCTTTTATGATCCTCTCTTATAATCCTTTAATTTAAATCATTTTTATCATGTTACCTTATACTCAATTCTTTCCGTATCTAGTGGATTTCCGGGAAAAATCAAAGTGTTCGGAATTGAATTCTGACGATCTTTACATACACTTATATACCATATAGAGTGCCAATAAAATCTCAGAATATCCATAAAAGAACCCCTACCTAGTGTGGCATGAAAAGTTTTCTCATTCAGCAAAAACACTATTCATAAGGGTTTCAAAAAATTTCCAAAAATTGGGGTTATTATAGTCTCCCCTCCTTAAAAGGATTCCGTCCCGGAATCAGATAGAAAATGAATAAGGATACTCTCTTATCATTGCACTTTCTAACTCTCGAGTAAATTTTCCCACATTGTGGTCCTTCCATCAAACTCTGAATAGTTTGATAACCCTTTTCCTAAGCACTTGTTCATTTTCGATCTATAACCCTTTCTGGTTGCTCCCTATAGGTTATGTCTGGTCGCATGCCTATGCGCTCATATGCCCCTATTTATCTGGCATCCGAATTACATTTCCTTAACATTGATACGTGAAACACGTTATGACTTGCTACCTGTTCGGGGGTAGGGCTAGCTCATATGCTAACTTCCCAAACGTCTTAATATATCCAAGGGTCCAACAAATTGTAGACTTAGGTTTCCTTTCTTTCCGAACCTCATCAATCCTTTCCAAGGGATACCTATAACATTACTAGGTCCCCTATTTCATACTCTTTGTCCTTTCGTGTCAAATCAACATACTTATCATGTCCATCTTGGGCTACTACCAGCTGTCCTCTGATTAGATCTATCATATCCTTGGTCCTTTGGACGACTGCTGGTCCGAGCATCTTACGCTCTACAACTTCATCCTAACATAAGGGAGATCGACATTGTCTTCCCTCAAGGATCTCATAAGGCGATATCTCAATACTGACATATGATCTATTGTCGTAAGAAAACTCAATTCGTTTTAAGTGATCATTCCAATTTCTCTCAAGTCTATTGCACAGACTCTCATTATAGCTTTTAGCATTAGAGCTTTTGCTTCTCAATACCCATTCTTTTCCAGTTCGTAATCGCTACTACCTTCCGTTCCTAATATTATACTGGTTATACTTTTGCTCGCTAGCGTTCTATAACCTTTTAATAACCTCGTCAACCTTAGTATCACGAATGTGTTTCCATTCCGAATACCACCACAACTTTACTACTCCTTTTTCAGCTGCTTCTATCTTCGAAAGCTTAATCCTTCATATAGAAGTAAAAGAATTTATTGAGAGATCACTATGATCATGAACACTTGTTATATCGCATAGTTAGTACAGAAGGTGGCCAGCCTTTAGTACTTGACAAGCAATTAAACAATAGCTGGTATCCTACTAGGCTTCTATCACACAGATAGATAGTCATTCGGCAATACCTCCCCTTCTGGAAGGGTTGTTCTTCTCAGCTTATACAAAATGAAAAGAAGAGAAAAGAACGAATTGAAGAGAATTGTATATATGAAAAAAAAATATACTGCCACAAAATATCTGGCTTGGAACCTACCTCTGAACTATAGAGGTTTGTCATAGAAGAACAAAACATATATGTATTTATATTAACATCAAGTATTATAACATCGCATTTCACGTGCCTAAATATTTTTGCTATTCCGTCCATCATTCTATGGGCCCATGCTCTTCCTCGAGCTTATACTCAATCACCTTTGAAACTCCCTCGACATCGAAAATCGAATCTGGAATCTCATTTTATACATCATCGATACTAGAATTCTGTGCTTGCACCGCAACCTTCCTCGTATAGTAATACGACTCTCTATTGATAAGAGGGAATAAATATTCAATAGGTAGATACTCTACTTAATTAGTCTATCAATGATAACTTATACACTACCACGACCCGATTAGTGGTACTCAACCTCAACATCCATTCCAATACAACTCTCACGGTTGTAATCAGCTCATTACTCGCAGAATCATTGCTGCATTACTATGGTCCACCACTGACCTACTGTCGTCATTCACTTTCCATGAAATCTTAATATCTAACCATACGGAGTCCATACATGTCGTATAGAATCCTTCTAAGGAGTTAACATAATCACCATTCATGATTCATGGAGAATACTCCAGATCCTGGCGTACTTTCATGACATGAAGTAGATAAAATTGCAGAAGGGTTTCAGTCAAAACAACGATAGCAGGTTAATACCATTCTTAATCGTATGCCTTAAATAGAAGACTTAACTCAAGGGTTCGTCTAGTCCTTTTTGAAACATGGTCCTGACTTATCTCAAGATAGTATCTTCTGAGATAGATAGCCCACTCATGGCGATTACACGAATTAAACCTTTACCAACTACTATTACGGTTGGGTATTGCACAGTCATCAGAAGGAATGTCAATCTTCCAAACCATAATACAACCTTCATAGCTTTAACCATCATCACTGTATTCCTTTGGCACAAGCGCCTATAATTATCCTCTTACCTTTAAAGTGTCGGCCACCTCTTTGGCCTTTCCTGATAGTAAAATTTCCTTACAGTCAATGTCATTTTAACCACCTCCAAATAAATTTTCTACTTCATTTCAATCACAGCTTATGTGAAGATGTTTTCCTTAAAATCTGATGAGTAAAAAAAATATCACCATTTTTCCATAAGTTATTGCCTCAGTAGAGGTTAATCACTGTCACGACTGACCCTCAATCATACTTAGAACATCTTTTATCTTAAGTCCTAATTGCCCTGAACAATTTCGACCATTACTGGTTCGATCCATACTTTCTCGTGGTGTAACACGTGCCCCACTTGGCATCATTATAATTACGTCACATTTCCTTTATCAACATTTCTATTCTTGAGAATTTTGAATATTACCTTTCTCCTTGTAAAACCTCTAAGGTTATCCTTGAATCGTTCCTCCTGTATTCCCTAGATATAGGGCATATCAAGATACCATTTATTAATACCAGAATCATTGCCTATATACTTCTGAAAAAATTTCTCCACTGATTCTTAAAGGTTGTTATTACCTTAATCCTTTCCAATTCATACTGTCAAAACTCATACTATCCCTATTAAGGGTGAAATGCCAACCTTTATGCATTCCCCTAGGATTCGTTTTAAGTTACCGATGTTCTATCCTTAATTCCACCTTTAAAAAGGTACATGCATCCTTCCATGGATAAATCAAGTCATATATCCCTGATAAGGGTGTCTTATTCAATCATTCCCACCTCGATAGTATATGCCTAATTTCACAATAACATCTGTATTCAGAATGAGGTCAATCAATATGGCCTCCGAAAGATAACAACGGTTATCCGCTTTTCTTTCCTAATTTGGTAACGATAACAAGGATGTTCTGGAAGATATTGGTCGTGTTCAACGTGAACCTCTTCTTAATAATTCCTTATTTACTTTTGTTGTTTATCTCAACAGTCACCTCAATGTTGGGATATCTTTCATACATGGCGTCTCCCTTTCTGGGTATCAAGCCGCCGGTCTTACACTTCACATTCTTGAAGGTCACTTCCTTCATCCAATTTTTTCTAATTTCTTACTTTCTTGTCTCCTCAGTCTATCCTCGTCTCATTATTTATCCTTCGAACTATCTCAAGGTTTCCTCGAATCCTCCCAACTTACAGGGGATAAAATATATGTATCTCTTATACCTTCAACCATCAATTTAACTCATGGTGAATCACCCTCATCCTGACGATTACATACTTTTCTATTTCTATTACTACGAGTCTTTAGGGTTTCCTTATACCTAACTCCCTTATCATTCCTCAAACTCTATTGCCTTTATATTCCTTTCCACTCCAGTTTCTTTTTATTTTCCTTTCTCTTATCATTATTTCATGAACCAACACAACATAAGCATTGATTTCATACATCCCGTCATTCTGGATTCGTGTCCTCAGAACGAATCTTGATAACTTTTACAACTTAGATTCATAATTCATCATACTCGTCTGCCTTTGTTCTGGCTCTAAAGCTTTTATACTATCTCCTTATCTTTGGGAATTACTTTCCCGAAAACAATTGACTGAACTTAAATCAGTTTATTATAATCTCTTGCTTCGTGCCTTCCTTGGCCTTTCACCAGCGGGTGGTCTCTCTCTTAGGAAGGTAAGTGACAAAAACTGTCTTTTGTGGTTCGTCAATCTTTCAGAATCTCAAATGATTCCTCTATTTCCTTTAGCCAGGCTCTTGCCTCGACTAGGTCAACCTGTTCCTTGGAACTCTGAGAGCTTAGAGACTTAAAGGTCCTGAAAGAATTTCCTATCGCATTATTTCCTCAAGGTGGTGGTTGGGGATAATAGTCTAAGTTCTGTCTAGACAGGTCCATAAATTATCATATAGGAGTACCGTCTCAGTTCTCCTTTCCTTACTCGACTTCTATTTCCTTAGTCTGAACGTTTCCTCCTCCTCCCCGTAATCGGGGTCATCCTTCAAGTTTTAAATCCTCATTTTCCACTTCATTATGTTATGGGTTCTTTCTATCTTGATGGCGACCTCCCTGATTATCACGTTCAGGGTTAGCTCTAAATCTTATTCCTCAAACTAGCTTTCATCTAAGATCTCATCTTTAAGCTCTTGAACATTTGGAACCCAAATTTTGTAGGAATACCTCATTATTCCCTTATCATCTTTCTCGATATTAATCTTTTATCTAATTGTTGGCTCTCTACCTTCGTTCATCACTTTTTCTGGCACAATCTGTTCTTTTCCAATAATTTGAACTGTATTGCAATCTCAAATAGCTTTTCGGTACCGGCTCCGGTTACCTTCACTTCTATTTCCATTTTCTCAAAATCTCTTATAAACTCTCCAAAAGACATTATCATCTTGAGTCTCTCCTTTTTACTAAGGGCATCAGCCACCATATTGGCTTTCCCCGAATGATGAAGAATCTCCCAATCATAATTCTTGATTAGCTCTAACTGCCTCCTCTGGCGTATGTTGAGCTCTTTCTACGTGAAAATGTACTAGAGCACTTATGGCTTAGGTAATTCTCGCACTTCTCTCCATACAAGTAGTGCCTCCAATATTTAGGGCAAAACTATTGCCACGAGCCCAAGCTCATGGGTGGGGATATCAAATCTTATATTCCCTTAATTGTCTTGACGCGGACGCGATTATCTTGCTGTGCTGTATAAGAAACACCCTAATTCCTTATGCGAAGCGTCACTTACAAATCACAAAATCTTTTTTTTTCCATCCGGCAACGACAACATAGGGGCCGTCACCAACCTTTGCTTCAGTTCTTAAAAGCTGTTCTCACATTTCTCTGTCTATTCGAACTTCTCAGTCTTATGAGTAAGTCGCGTTAAAGGGGGCTACTATCTTTACAAACTTGAACGAACCTCCGGTAGTGACCGACCAATCCTACCTCTGGTAGTCGCTCTAACCATGGTTATCAATTCCACAGTGGTCCTTTATTCATTCTTGTCAGGATCCTCCATGGGATCCTCCTCAGCAACTATCCCTTCTAGGATAACATCCTCAATATCAACATCCTCCGTTCCCGCATTAGGACGCTCTATCGGATCCATAATCTGATCTCTAATAAGTAATAAAACATCATCGCACTGTTGCTCCTCAACCTCAGGGTTCGGAGTCCCGCTACCATATACGATAACGAACTACGCTTCTATCACGATATTTATAAGGGTTCCCATAAGGGTTTTAACTATCAGTACTACGTTAGGTAGCCCGACTATGAACTTGGCAAGAGTTCTTATTATCTTAGTTATTATCTTAACGTCACATCATCTCTGAGGTTTATAACGCTTAGCTCTGATACCACTTCTGTAACACCCCCAAATCCGGGGTCGGGGATCCGGGTTGTCACGAGTTCCATTTCCCTTAATAACACCCAATCTTAATACACAATCAACTACTCTGTACTGTGACCCCACAATGAACACACACACCACAAGTTATAGTCTCAGAGATGAATATCCAACAATAATTACAAGTCATTTTATTCCACAATTATATGTCAATACACCTTAAAAAGGTTTCTGAATAAATTTATATTTCTTTGCCATTATTACAATTCATAATTATACATAAGTCTGGTACATCATAAGTTGAAAACCTAGCCTATTGGTAGTTCCTACCTCAGCTACAGCGACATCAACGCCTATAGGAAACTGCGGAACGTTTCCTAATCGCTTGCGAATCGGGAGCTTGGTCATGTTCATCTTTTCTATCTGTTGTTGTGTGATGAAAGAAGAAAGCAAGGGTGAGCAGCAAGCCCACCAAAATAATATGTATAATGATTAACAATATATGAGCCTTCTCATAGTACTCATGAAAGTCTTGGTCAAAAGAAATGAACCAAGTTTGATATCTTAATGCGATGAAGTCGCAAAATATTCAGTATATATACATATATACTTTTCAAAATATGGGAAGTCCTCTTCCATGCATAATACACACAGAGTTCCAGTGTATAACTGTATAAAAATATCGTTGCAAGGTGATCTCATATATCTAACCTTGTCTCAACATTTTTCTGAAAATCTTTGTCATGCATAAGATAATCATTTACTAGATATAAGTTTAAAAGATGAAGTTACAAGATACTCCAATATACTTATATCTTTTCCAAATACTACTTGAACTACCACCGTTCAAGTTATAATTAGTTTCAAAAGTTCATCACACTGATGAGACTACAAGATAAGACTTGAATAGATTCATTCTTTGAAATATTTTGAAGGAAATGAAGTAATGATATACTTCATTAAGTCCCGATATATATATACACCTATATATATACATACGTTTCCAGAAAACCTCTGTCATGTAAAGTATGAACAGAATTGCAATATCCAATAAATTTGGAAAGGAAAGAATTTTGGCATAAATCTGATATCTTGCTGATCAGGCAAAGATACCAATAAGTAACCTTTTCTACTAGTAGATGGATGAATCCCCCACCGGTCATCACCCTGGCCATATAAGGACCTTGTGCTGGACCGCCACCCGGCCTCTTACGCGTTGATGGACTGCCACCCAGCCACTTACACTTTGATAGACCGTACCCCGGCCTGTCGCTTATGCCGACTCAATTAGATGGGCTTACTTCCCGAACGTTTGGTAAGTAATCAATTCATTTGTTTTCTCAAAACAGCAACCACGTTGTGAATGTAAAATGCACCACAGAGCTGGATCCCCCAGGTTTTGAGCGAGTATTTAAATCCCCTTTGAAAGTAAGATCTTAAATATAAAAAAAATGAGTTTTGGGGTCCACTCTAACTTTAAAAATCATTTTGAAGACTCGAAAACATTTTTAAGAATGTTTGGAGTACAGCTGATTTATTAAAATAAATCAGTCCCGATATATTAGAAAATATCTGAATATTATTATTTAAATAATATTCCCATAAAGAATAATCTTTATAAAAATAATTGAAGTAGAAGTTTTTAAACTTATACTTGAAATGGATATTAAATAACCAAAGATATACTTATATGAAAGTACTATCTTTATTTGAATAATCGAAAATAAGTTTGATTATTGACACCTTATTCTTTAATAAAATAAAGAATATATTTCAGTAATAAGCGGAGTCATAATACCTTGAATGAATATTATAAATAATATTCATTAAATAAAATAAAGGAGTCATACATCCTCAAATGAATATTCGAAATAATATTCAATAATAAAATAAAGGAGTCATAAGTCCTCGGATGAATATTCGAAATAATATTCAATAATAAAATAAAGGAGTCATACATCCTCAAATGAATATCCAAGTAATATTCAATAAATAATATAAAGGAGTCATAAGTCCTCAAATGAATATTCAAGATAATATTCAATAAATAATATAAAGGAGTCATAAGTCCTCGAATGAATATTCAAGATAATATTCATTAATAAAATAAAGTTATCGAATAAACCTTATTCGATTAATAGTTTTGAAAACTATAACCATATATATATATAAAAATATAAGAATATTTATATATATATATATATATAAAATCTACTCGGGATCCTCGACTCCCGGTTTTAGAAAATGTTTTCACCTTTGGGTCCCTATACTAAGGGTATATGCAAATTACCGCATATTCTCTAGCATAGGTATTATCAATTGAACCAACAGATATATATGGCAAGAATACGAAACAGGCATGCATATGTACCATATCACATGCTACAATATATCGCAAGAATTTGCTAATAACAAGTATGCATTTATCGCAAGATCATGCATATACACATATACATCACAACAACAGTATAACGGGTAGAAAACTTGCCTGAGCGACTGGGGGTTACGAATGGCTCGGGACGAGTCTGGTAACCTATAAGCAACAAGTAAGTTGGAATTAAACCAAAGTCACTTGTAAATCTATACTCTAACCAACTCAGACTCTAACGCTCGTTTTGCGCTTACTGATTCTCTTAAGTCACTCGAGTACCCTCGGCTCCACCATTTTTAATAAATTAACCATTACGAGTTTTAAGGCGATTCTTTCGCAAGTGTCTTACCAACTGCCTATTACACCTTACATAAATGTTTCATACTTCAATTAGTCCTTTAAGGTCTTTAACCTGTGTTTCAAAGTAAGGCGAGGGGTAAGGGTTCGTTCGCGAAACGTCGTTACTTAAAACGGCCGTTTCTCCTAAACCGTTCATCGGAATCAAACGAACCACATATCAAAATGAAGCTCGTAACATGAACTATCTAAACATGGCAATGGTCAAAACCTAGCAGTGAGTTCAAGGGTTCTAATGTTAAGAACAAAAACAGTCTACGGTAAATCGGGCATTATGGCGGCTATGTTTACGCGATTTCCCAAATTTAAACCATTCCAAAACAACCACCAATCAACCCCAAATCAATCATACAACCAACATCCATCCAAATCAATCACATTTCTATGTCATCATCCCTTCTAATCTCTTTGATTAGCTTCTAATTGTTTGCCTAATGACCGCTGATCTTTTATACGGTTCGCTTAACTTTCGTTTTCGTTTATCATTTGAGGGATCATACCCGGGATCTTATTACTTAGGTTCCCTTAACCTTTCTCAATATATTGTATTCCTTTTATGATCCTCTCTTATAATCCTTTAATTTAAATCATTTTTATCATGTTACCTTATACTCAATTCTTTCCGTATCTAGTGGATTTCCGGGAAAAATCAAAGTGTTCGGAATTGAATTCTGACGATCTTTACATACACTTATATACCATATAGAGTGCCAATAAAATCTCAGAATATCCATAAAAGAACCCCTACCTAGTGTGGCATGAAAAGTTTTCTCATTCAGCAAAAACACTATTCATAAGGGTTTCAAAAATTTTCCAAAATTTGGGGTTATTACAGTATTGCCGAATGACTATCTATCTGTGTGATAGAAGCCTAGTAGGATACCACATGTTGTTTAATTGCTTGTCAAGTACTAAAGGCTGGCCACCTTCTGTACTAACTATGCAATAGAACAAGTGTTCATGATCGTAGTGATCTCTCAACAAATTCCTTTACTTCTATATGATGGATCAAGCTTTCGAAGATGGAAGCAGCTAAAGGAAGTAGTATCAGTACGGTGATATTCCAATTCTAACGCGTTAGTGATACTAAGGTTGACGTGGTAATTAAAAGGTTATAGAATGCTAACGAGCAAAAGTATAACCAGTATAATATTAGGAACGGAAGGTAGTAGCGATTACGAACTGGAAAAGAATGGGTATTGAGAAGCAAAAGCTCTAATGGTAAAAGCTATAATGAGAGTCTGTGCAATAGACTTGAAAGAATTTGGAATGATCACTTAACGCGGATTGAGTTTTCTCACGATAATAGATCGTATGTCAGGTATCGAGATGTCGTCTTATGAGATCTTTGAGGGAAGACAATGTCGATCTCCCTTATGTTAGGATGAAGTTGTAGAGCGCAAGATGCTCGGACCAGCAGTGGTCCAAAGGACCAAGAATATAATAAATCTAATCAGAGGACGGCTGGGAGTAGCCCAAGATGGACATAAGAAGTATGCTAATTTGACAATGAAAGGACAAAGAGTATGAAGGAGGGAACCATGTATTGTTAAAAGTATTCCCTTAAAAAGGAATTGATGAGGGTTGGAAAGAAAGGAAAGTTTAAGTCCACGAATTGTTGGACCCTTGGATATATTAAGACGTATTGGGAAGTTAGCATATGAGCTAGCCCTACCCCCGAACATGTAGCAAGTCATAACGTGTTTCACGTATCAATGTTAAGGAAGTGTAATTCGAATGCCAGATAAATAGGGGCATATGAGCGCATAGACATGCAACCAGACGTAACCTATATGGAGCAACCAGGAAGGGATATAGACTGAAAAAGGGACAAGTGCTTAGGAGAAGGGTTATCAAACTATTCAGAGTTTGATGGAAGAACCACAATGTGGGAAAAATTTACTTGAGAGTTAGAAAGTGCAATGCTAAGAAAGTATCCCTATTCATTTTCTATCTGATTCTGGGACGGAATCCTTTTAAGGAGGGGAGACTATAATAACCCCAATTTTTTTTGAAATTTTTGGAAACCCTTATGAATAGTGTTTTGCTGATTATGCTGAATAAGAGAACTTTTCATGCCACACTATGTAGGGGTTCTTTTATTGATCTTCTGGGATATTATTTGTACTCTATGTGGTATATAAGTGTTTGTAAAGATCGTCAGAATCCAAATCCGAACACTTTGATTTTTACCGAAAATCTACCAGATACAGAAAGAATTGAGTATAAGGTAACATAATAAAAATGATTTAAATTCAAGGATTATAAGAGAGGATCATGAAAGGAATATAATGTATTGAGAAAGGTGAAGGAAACCTAAGTAATAAGATCCCGGGTATGATCCCTCAAACGATAAACGAAAACGAAAGTTAAGCGAACCGCATAACATATCAGCGGTCATTATCCAAGTAATTAGGAGTTAATCAAGGGGTTAGTGGATGATGATGTCATCACACCAACAAGAGGAAGACAAGTGTAACAAGGTGACATAACATGATGACCTAAGCATGACATAAGGGAAGGAGGTGTGGTTGATTAATAACCACACAATTTTTCATGGGTAAAAAGGTAATTAATCAAAAAACAAAAGCTAGCAACCAATCAAACAAATCAAAAAACACAAAACACTTCCATTTTTAAGAAGAGCTCTCGGCTTTTCTTCTTTTTCAAAGAAGAAAATTCCAAAATTCAAGATCCAAGCCTTGTTAATTAGTGAGGTAATTATCTAAGGTTCCTTGTACATAGATATGGATATCCTATAAGTTTAAGCTTCTAATTCCTTCACAATCTCTTCCAATAAATCAAGGAAGAAGATGGTGAATAGTAACCTTCAAGAAATAACTTTGGTTTTCTTGATTTTTATGAAAGTTCAAGATAGCTTAAGCATAGATCAAGGCTTCCATGGGCATTCCAAGGATCTTTCATTGATTAAAAGCTTCAAGGAAGGTATAACTCTAAATTATCTTAGCATTAAGTTGTTTGGTATAAAATGATTATGGTTATGGAATTATAGATTAAGTGTAGTAGTTGTTTTGTCATGTTGAGATCTTAGTTGTTAAGTGTTTTTATTGATTTTGGGAGTTAAGAGTAGCACTAGTTGTTCTTGATGATTCAGGGTATGATTTGGGCTTGGTTTAAATGGTTTAAAGTGGTTGATGAGTGATATTGTCATATGGTTGTATTGGGATTGATTGGTGATGGTTTGGTGTTAAATTGGTTTGGTAAAATTTTGGGAAATCGCGTAAACATAGCCTTCGTAATGCCCGATTTACCGTAGACTGTTTTTGTTCTTAACATCAGAACCCTTGAACTCACTGTTAGGTTTTGACCTGCCGTGTTTAGATAGTTCATGTTACGAGCTTCGTTTTGATATGTGGTACGCTTGAATCCGATGTACGGTTTAGGAGAAACGACCGTTTTAAGTAACGGCGTTCAAGACCGAACCATTACTCCTCGCCTTACTTTGAAACCTTGATTAAGGACCTTAAATGACTAATTGGGGTATGAAACATTTATGTAAAGTGGATTAGGCAGTTGGTAAGGTACTCGCGAAAGAATCGCCTTAAAACCCTTAATGGTTAATTTATTAAAAATGATGGAGCCAAGGGTACTCGAGCGACTTAAGTGAATCGTTAAGCGCGAAAGCGAACGTTAGGACTCTAAATGGTTAAAGTCTAGTTTCTTAAGCGACCAGGGTTTAATTCTGACTTATGTTGTTGTTCATAGGTTATCGGACCCACTCTAAGCTTAAGTCTATCCGGGAGCACTCAGGCAAGTTTTCTATCCGTTATACTGTTGTTGTGATGTATACATTTGTGCATGCATTATCTTGTGATAGATGCATAATGGGTATTTAGCAAATTCTTACGATATATTGTAGCATGTGATATGGTATATATGCATACCTATTTCGTAATCTTGATACATATATCTGTTGATTCAGTTGATAATACCTATGCTAGAGATAAGCGGTAATTTGCATAGACCCTTAGTATAGGGGACCCAAAGGTGAACATTTTTCTAAAACCGGGAGTCGATGCTTTCGAGTATAATATATATATATATATATATATATATATATGAATAGTTTTTAAAAACTATGAATCAAATAAGGTTTATTCGATAACCTTATTTTATTAATGAATATTATTTTGAATATTCATTCGAGAGCTTATGACCCCATTTATTTTATTATTGAATATTATTTTGAATATTCATTCGAGGGCTTATGACCCCGTTTATTTTATTATTGAATATTATTTTGAATATTCATTCGAGGGCTTATGACCCCATTTATTTTATTATTGAATATTATTTTGAATATTCATTCGAGGGCTTATGACCCCGTTTATTTTATTATTGAATATTATTTTGAATATTCATTCGAGGACTTATGACTTCGATTAACTACTAATTATTATTATTTATTTTATTAAGGAATAATGTGTCGATAATCAAACTCACTTTTGATTATTCAAATAAAGATAGTACTTTCGTATAAGTATATGCTTGGTTATTTAATATTCATTGCAAGTATAAGTTTTAAAACTTCTACTTCAATTATTTTTATAAAGATTATTCTTTATGAGGATATTATTTAAATAATAATATTCAGATATTTTCTAATATATCGGGACAGATTTATTTTAGTAAATCAGCATTACTCCAAACATTCCTAAAAATGTTTTGCGAGTCTTCAAAATGATTTTAAAAGTTAGAGCGGATCCCAAAACTCATTTTATATTTAAGATCTTTTTTTTAAAGGGGATTTAAATATTCGCTCAAAACCTGAGGGATCCGGCTCTGTGGTGTGTTTTATATTCGCAACGAGGTTCTTATTTTGATAAAAGAGTTTTTGATTACTTACCCAATACTCGGGAAGTAAAATTCTTGGAACAAGTTAATCCATTAACAGGCATCGCCTGGGAAATATCAGTGAGTTTTCCTTTCCAACTAGATACGACTTCTTGGTGGAGCCGTATCAACAAGTTTCTACTTGGGGAAAGGGGGGACGAGCTTTACGTTTCAGAGTCATGGATTTCATCTGAACTAGGAGTGGCGTAAGTGGTCGAGTGGCGCCGGCCCATCCTTATTATATTGGCCCAAATGGCCTGGAAGTTCCGCAAGACGGTACATTCCTTAGGAGTCCAGTATTCGGTTGACAAGTAAATCCGACAGGTTCTCCTCTACATGTAGAAAATGGTGGGCTTGCACTACTACGACTGATCATCGTAAGTGGTCTTCCTGGCGCGGTAAACTCCCGTAATGAGTTCATCATCCAATTGGATATTTCTGCAACACTACCCAGAGCACTTCGATAGAAAGGCTACGGTTGGGCGATTGTTGAGTGTTGGCAGGGTCAAGTTTACAAAATGATGTTTGCATCAAATGAAGTATCTCGTAACTTCATTTTATTTTGATGATATTTTAAGGATTGATTCTATACAAGTTTTGTCTCGTAGCTTAATCTATGGGATGAACTATTTATACATTGAACGGTGGTAGTTCAAGTAGTATTCGGAAAAGATATAAGTATATTGAAGTATCTTGTAACTTCATCTTTTAAACTTATATCTAGTAAATGATTATCTTGTGCATGTCAAAGATTTTCAGAAAAACGTTGAGACAAGGTTAGATATATGAGATCACCTTGCAACGATATTTTTTATACAGTTATAAACTGGAACTCTGTGTATATTATACATGTCAGAGGATTTCAAAGATTGTGAAAAGTATATGTATATATACTGAATATTTTGCGACTTGGTCGCGTTAAGATATCAGCTTGGTTCATTTCTTCTTGACCAAGACTTTCATGAGTACTATGAGAATGCTCATATATTGTTAATTATTATACATATTATTTCGGTGGGCTTGTTGCTCACCCTTGCTTTCTTCTTTCATCACACAATATCAGATAGACAAGATGAACAGGACCAAGCTCCCCATTCGCGAGCGGATAGGAAACGTTCCGCAGTTTCCTATAGGCGTTGATGTCGCTGTAGCTGAGGTAGGAACTACCAATAGGCTAGGCTTTCAACTTTTGATGTACCAGACTTATGTATCTTTATCAATTGTAATAATGGCAAAGAAATGTAAATTTATTCAGAAACCCTTTTAAGGTGTAATGGCATATAATTTTGGAATAAAATGACTCGTGTTATTTTTGGATATTCATCTCTTAGACTATAACTTGTGGTGTGTGTGTTTATTGTGGGGTCACAGTACAGAGTAGTTGATTGTTTATTAAGATTGGGTGTTATTAAGGGAAATGGAACTCGTGACAACCCTGATCCCCGACCCCGGATTTAGGGGTGTTACAATTTTTCTAAACAGCTCTGGAAAATTCACTATCTAATTACTAGCTACTACTTGGTTTATATAACACCAAGTTTACAAGTGAAGACAAAACTGTAGATTACAATTAAAAGATTCTTCACATGTTTCTTCTTCATTTCTCTATCCAATGCAATTTAGGTTTAGCTGTGAATCTTTGAATACTTCCTTGTTTGCACCAGAATGAAAATGCTGCTTTTTCTTGATTCCTCCTAGAGGCTGCCACATTCCAGTTTGTCTCTGTCAACCCATGTGCCTCTGTAAGCTTATGAATTGTCACTATCAACTGCTATTGAACTTAGCATCCGTTGAAGCTTTTATCCGTTGATGGCTTTATCCGTTGAAGCATTAGCAGTTGAAGCTTTTATCCGTTGATGCACTCATCCGTTGATGGAGGTTATCCGTTGAAGCTTTAGAGACATCCGTTGAAGCTTTGTTTCTCATCCGTTGAAGGCCTTTAATATCAGTTGATACTACTTCACTTATACAAAATTACAAGGCATGAAATATTTACAATTAGCCCTCCTATTTGCATATCCACTAGTAGTCAACATGACTTATAATTTCCCACAACATCTAAGAATTACAACTTAAATACAGAGAACGAAATGTGCTACAATACTAAACTTATTTCTAAGTAAAGCTACTCCTTCAACGGATAGCCAGAATGGTCTTATCCGTTGAGGATACAAACACCAGATTTCTACTTAAGTGTTTTGTTGAACTTATCATCAAACTAATACACATATTCCTAACAATCTCCCCCTATTTATGTCTACTAGAACTGTAGGCATAAATTTGGGTTTAACTTGATGATAACAAAACACTTAATAAACATATGAACTGAAATAAAGTAGAAATTCAAAAGTGCTACAAAAGTGTATATACTGAGATAGAATTGAAGAATTACAGTGTTTCCAAGGGTGCTCCTTTAGCCTGAGCAGATTAATTCATTTTCCTTTGATTCCTTATTTTCTTCCCTAGCCTCCTGTCATTCTCCTCTATTTGGAGTTGGAGTTGTCTGTAGAATTCAGCTTCATCTTCTTCATTGATGTCCAACTTAGATTGCATATCCTTGAGAGTTTCATTACTGGAAATCTTGAGCTGATCTTCAAGTCTGAAAAATCTTCTGACTCCTTTATTGTCTCTGAACTCCATCAACCAATGAGGTGATTTATGAACTGTAACTCCACGCTCTGGGATGAGTAATGTTCTAGGCAAGGCATTGGACTCCCACCAAGTTTTCCTTATGCTGGCAATTTTGTTGAGAATCTCAGTTTTGGCAGTTCTGGTAAAGCCAGAATCCCTTTTGATAGCTGAGTAGACTCTAATCAAGGTAGAATAACCTTCATCCAGAATTTTGTAAAGAGGCCAAGTCCTTTCCCCACTTCCTTTATATTTGAACACTAGTCTTTCTGGAAGCTGTCTGTAGGCATCTATTCCCCTTACTTCCTCCAGCTCATCCAGATAGAGTTCAATGTCTGTAAATTCCTTTATGTCACAAATGTGAACATAATCATCCTTTGATGCTTGTGGATTAGGCTTGAGTTTCTGAGTGAATTTGATTGAGGTTAGGGGAGGTGTTGATTTGATTTTTCTTTTCTATTTCTTTGATGGTGGAGAAGTGGTTAAGAAAGTGGGCAATTTGATGGTGTCCCAATCAATTGGTTCCTCCTTAGGAGTGATTGTTTCACCATGGATGTTTATGAAGGGGTCAGGCACAATTGGTTTAGGAATAGAAGGTAGTGGTTTGGATTTTGATTGGGTTTCTTCAGTTTCATCTACAATCTTCCTTTTTGCATTGACCTTCTTTCTATTCCCTTTCTGCCATTCCTTTCTTTCCTCACTTTTTTCTTCCACATCATTACTAAACATGTCCCCAATACCTACATCTTCACCCTTGTCTTTAATTTCTTTCTTTTCTCCATCTTTACTTGACTTTAGCTATTTTTCAAGCTTTGCTTGTGCTCTTTTGTCAGCCTTTAGCTTTTCAGCTTCTTCCTTCAACCTTCTGGTTTCTTCCCTATTGGCTATTGAGAATTTGGGATGTCCTTGTATCACACAGATACTCTTTCCCTCTCTGAAGATAATAGCCATGTTCATTCTTTCAACCACATCCTGGGTCTCATTATGCTTTATGATATTACCACCTAAAAGCTTGTCTTCATCAGGCTTTGGAAGAGGAAAATCCACTCCTTTCAACTGAGAAAGGCTTAGAGGGTTCTTTGTAGAGTCCTTGTTGAGTCTGTTATTGGGCTTGAGAACCATAGGTTTCAGATTCTTTGAAGAAGTCTCTCCACCCTTATTCCTCCTTACTGGCTTGAGCTCCATAATGATTGGCTCCACCTTTGTGCTATGCTTCACAGATTGTGATTTTGAGGTTGGAGAGCCAAACACTTGTTGCATCCTTTCATCAATTCTCCTCCTTTGCTATTTGACTTTCATCTCAGCTGCTGTTATCTGGATTAGATCAATTCCATCAAGCTTTCCTTTGATTTGAGGTGTTGCAGTAGTGGTGATGGCAGGAACTAGCACTTTAGATATTTGAACTTTTGTTGATGGCTTTCCTTCCCCTTCCCTTTTATTCTCCCCCTTTTTGTTATCATCAAGGATATGGGTCAAGCCTTGTGCTTTTTCCAGCTGCAATAGTAGACTTGTCTGAGATTGTTGATTTTGAAGAATGGTGACCACAGAGTTTTCAATGATTTGAACTCTGTCTTCCAACTTGGCCAGCCTCTTGTTAGCATCAGATTCTCTCCTCAGTCTCAGCAACAAATCTTGCATTGTACCATAAGGCATGACCGAATCCAACTTCTCAGAATTGTAGGATTTCAAGTCAGCAATATCCTTTTTGAGTTCATCCACACTCAAATTCTGTCTGATGTGCTACAACTGCAGGAGATGCAGTGAGTCTAGATGAGCTTGAAGAATAGCCTTGGTACTAGCATCTGAAGTTTCCTGAAGGGTCTTTTGGATAGCCATGACCTGCTTGACCAAAGCTACAGCAAACTGTCCTGGTGTAGATTTCTTTGTCCATGCCCATTCAGGTAAAATTGGAACAGAACTTGGGCCTTCATTACCATCTCCCCCTAAGTTCATGCTTCCATCCAAAGAAACAGAGTCATCATCATGAGAATTTACTTCAAATTCTTCAGATGGCTCTCCAGCTTGAGAAGGCATCCTATTAACAGCAGCTTTATCTCTTTGAAGAGATTCTGAAGTGTGCACTATGTTCAAAGTCTGCTCTGCCTCCACATTGCCCTGAGCAGCCAACAGTTGATAGGCTTAAATAGGATGAGTAAAAGTGTCAGCATCCAAGGAAATGTTATCAATTACAGCTTTGTAATGTTGCTGAAATTGTCTTCCCTTTTCAGCATCATCCACAATCATTGACTCACTAGCAATGGTTGAATCTACCCTTATAGCTTATATACCTGCTTTTCTCTATATTCTTGCATCAGGGGCTCCCCCTGGCTCACACACACCCTCACCCTCACCTACTAAGGTGGAACTCCTCTCACTCACTTTTGCCATGCTGGAAGAAATATCATGCATATTTTGACTCTTAACCTCTCCTTTTGCCTGGGAGCAACCCAGCCTCTCACTCAAATTATCACTCCCTTCCCTCAATCCTAGAAGTGATTGTACAGTAACCATGTCTTCTACACTTGGAATTGATTCAGATATATGTATAGAGACTATCAACGGATAGGAAGTATCCGTTGAAGTAGGAACTGATGGTATCAACGGATAACTGCTGTTAAGCTTATCCGTCGAAGAACAACCACTTGTCAACGGATGAGAAATATCCGTTGAAGAAGGAAAAGAAGTAGATATTGAAAGTGACATAATTGTTGAATCTGTGTGGATTGATTTTAAATGAGGTGACACAGATTCTTCAACTAAGTCTGAAAGAATTGGCTGATGATCCAACAAATCATCTAAAAGATGATGATCACCAGGATTTGAGTGGGGCTCCTCCCTGAGTTTTAAAAAGGGAGAATCAGGAATTGATGTGAATATCATATCCACATCCAGAGATGGTGATGGAGAATTTGGTGATTGATGTGTGTCTATTATTAGAGAATGGGGCTGTGACTCCACATTTGCTGGAGCCACATCAAGCTGAATTTGAGAAGGCAAAGATACAGGTGGATGTGTATGTGCAGTGTGTGTCCCTTGTGTTGAAACTAGGGTTTTAGCCTTCTCTCTTCTTGAAAAGGCTTTGATAGGTGAATGTGTGGCTTCAATGTCCCTCCCTTTTTTGTCCTGTGTCCCTGGTTGGGGACTATTTTCAATAGCTACATCCTTTTGGGAGGATGCAACTAGGGATGTGTTTGAATCCTTTTGAACCACCACAGTCTTTTGAGAGACTGTGGCTTGGCTGGCTAGGGTACCACTCACCTCTCCCACCTTATCCTGAGGGGTTTTTTGATGTTCACACCTCCCCTCACCACTCACACCCTATTCACTCCCTTCAGGGTTTATGGTAGTTGTTATAACTGTTGTCTTTTGAGAAAGAACAGAGATGGGACAACGACACAGATTCCATTGCCACACTAGAAGACAAAGAAACAATGGGGTTGGAAGAAGTTGGAGTTGTAGAAGTATTTACCTCACTTATCTGAGGTGCATTCATTATTGGTAAATATACCAATGGCACCTGGCTGTTGAGGTTAATTCTCAAAAGGTCTGCAAGGACCCTTTTCTCTTGTGCCCAGCATTTGAGTTTATTACTCTCATTAGTTATGACCAAACCTTCAGCAACATGGTTAGCCAATAACATAAAGAATCTAGCATAGTAGATGTTATGAGGTCTATTAGCTTTGTTACCTAATCTGGAACCTAATTCTAGCATGACATAGTTGCTAAAATTAAAGTACATGTCATAAACTAGCATATAGAGCATATTAACAAGAGATGAAGTTATGGCATCAAAATTCTAATCTTCCCAGAGATGAAGTTAGGCAACTCCAAGAAAACTCCATTCTTTCCTAAGGCCCTTTCTTCTAATGCTCCCTAAACTAGTAGAATCAAAAGAATAGCCTATGGAATCTAATCATAGCAGATACATCATTATCAGTGTGTGGTGTCATGGCATTATTCTCAGGTAGCTTAAAGCAAGACTGTACATCATCACAGTTAATACAGTAATCCTTATTTTTGATAGAGAAAGCAATGGTCATGTCTGTGGAGTTGAACTCTGCTGTTGTCCAAATTTCCTCAATTACCTCACAGTAGATAGTGGGGGCTTCCAGCATTGCATAGCTTAGTTTGCAGTTTTTGATGAAGTCCATCATCTTGTGATAATCTGAGTGGGCTTCATTCTTTTCCACCAAGGCTACAAAATTGTTCTTTTCATAAACAAATCCAGACTGAGACATAATCTTGACTACTGGTGCCATTGTTGTGAGTAGAGGTTGCAGAGAAAGATTGAGAGTTTTGGGAGAGAAAGAGAATAAAAGCTTTTGAAAACTAGCAAGAAAGCGTAAAGTGAAAATAAGAATTCAAGGGGGCTTTTATACTTTCTTGAATTAAATAGTTCTTTTAAGTAAATTGCAGTCGTTTGAGCATAAAATAAACGGTAGAAATTCTTAAAACGGCCTTTAATACAAATACATACAACTGTATATGTATCGACGGTTAAGTAAAAGAATCAACGGCTGTGACTCATATAAAATGACTGATGTGACACTTCAACGGATGAGGTAAATGGTTATCCGTTGAAGATTAACACAGTTTTATCCGTTAAAGGATAAAACTACCAGAAATGTATTTGTCTTTCAACGGATAATGAACATCCGTTGATAGAACAATTTTGGCTTTCAACGGATAGGGAATATCCATTGATGAAATAAACTATATGCAAAGCCAACTTTGTTCTTGCAACAAATTCATTTCAGGCTACAATACAGATTATAATGAGGACATGAAATTATGAATAATTAAGCATACCTAGCTCACTTACTAATCTTGTGAATGTTGATTCATCAAGTGGCTTGGTAAATATGTCTATAATCTGCTTTTCACTTGGAACAAAATGAAGTTCCACTGTACCTTTCATCACATGTTCCCTTATGAAGTGGTACTTGATGTCAATGTGTTTGGTTCTTGAGTGCTTCACTGGATTTTCAGTAATGGCAATGGCACTTGTATTGTCATAAAATATAGGAATTTTGTCAACAGTTAGCCCATAGTCATATAGTTGATTCCTTATCCACAGTATCTGTGCACAGCAACTACCAGCAGCAATGTACTCAGCTTCAGCTGTTGATGTAGAAACAGAATTTTGCTTCTTGTTGAACCATGACACAAGCTTATTCCCTAGAAATTGACAGGTGCCAGTTGTGCTTTTCCTGTCTATTTTGCAACCTGCATAATCTGCATCTGAGTAGCCAATTAGATCAAAACCAAACTCTCTAGGGTACCAAATTCCTAGATTTGGAGTCCCTTTGAGATATCTGAAAATTCTTTTAATAGCCACTAAGTGAGATTCTTTAGGGTCAGCTTGAAATCTAGCACAGAGACATGTAGAAAACATTATATCAGGTCTACTAGCAGTTAAATATAAAGGTGAGCCAACCATGCCTCTATAACTTGTAACGTCCACAGACTTTTCAGCCTTGTTTAATTCAAGCTTGGTGGCAGTGGCCATGAGAGTTTTTACAGATAAACAATCCATTAAGTCAAACTTCTTTAAAAGATCATAAATATATTTAGTTTGACTAATGAAAATTCCACCACTAACTTGTTTAACTTGTAAACCAAGAAAATAAGTTAGCTCTCCCATCATGCTCATTTCATATTTACTTTGCATTAACTTAGCAAACTTTTTACAAAGCTTATCATCTGTAGAACCAAATATAATATCATCTACATAAATTTGAACAAGTATTGTAGAGCCATTAACATTTCTAAAGAAAAGAGTTTTGTCAATAGTACCTCTTGTGAAGTAATTATCTAGAAGAAATTTTGACAAAGTCTCATACCAGGCTCTAGGTGCTTGCTTTAGTCCATAGAGTGCTTTCAACAGATAATACACATAGTCTGGAAAATTTGGATCTTCAAATCCTAGAGGTTGGCTTACATAAACTTCTTCCTCCAATTGTCCATTCAGAAATGCACTCTTGACATCCATTTGATAGACCTTGAAATTGGCATGGGCTGCATAGGCTAGAAAGATTCTGATGGCTTCAAGTCTGGCAACTGGAGCAAATGTCTCATCAAAATCTATTCCCTCTTGTTGAGAATAGCCTTTAGCAACCAATCTGGCTTTATTCCTTATGACAATGCCATTTTCATCCATCTTGTTTCTGAATACCCATTTTGTGTCAATAGAGCTCTTGTTCTTTGGCTTGGGTACCAGCCTCCATACCTTATTCCTCTCAAATTGGTTTAGCTCTTCTTGCATTGCTAAAATCCAATCTGGATCCAATAGGGCTTCTTCCACTCTCTTAGGTTCCTCTTGTGATAGAAAACTACTATATAGACATTCATCTTGAGTAGCCCTTCTAGTTTGGACTTTAGATGTAGCATCATCAATGATCAATTCAAAAGGGTGATTTTTGGTCCATTTCCTTTGAGGTGGTAGATTAGCTCTAGATGAGGTTGCCTCAGTATTGTCATGATGTGAGAGAGAATGTTGATTGGTTGAAACTCCCCCTAAGGTGCTGATCCTTTGAAAGGAATCGGGAGTTCTATTACTTGATGAAGTGAAATGATTATCCGTTGATAGACTGTGATCAACGGATGCTTCATTATGAACTTCAACGGATGATGCACTTTGTCTTTCAACGGATGCTATATTGCTTCTATCAACGGAAGCTGAATTATGGCTTTCAACGGATGCAGCATTTTGTGCATTGTCCAAAGGCAGATTTTGAGTTCTTTTCGAGGTGCCTTCTCCATCATTCTCATCTTCACTATCATCACAATATATCTCAATGTTGTCAAATTTGAGTCCTTCGTGATGTCCCTCATCTGTTAGTCCATCAATATTTTTATCATCAAACACAACATGCACAGATTCCATGACAATGTTGGTTCTTAGATTGTAGACCCTATATGATTTTCCAGCAGAATAACCAACAAATATTCCTTCATCAGCCTTTGCATCAAACTTTCCTTTGTGATCTGGTTGATTCCTTAGAATGTAGCATTTGCAACCAAAGACATGAAGAAAGTTTAAGGTTGGTTTTCTTCTCTTGAACAATTGATAGGGAGTCATGCCTTTTGCTTGATTGATTAGAGAAATATTCTGAGTGTAACATGCATAGTTAACAGCCTCAGCCCAAAAGTATGTTGGGAGTTTTGATTCTTCAAGCATTGTTCTTGCAGCTTCAATTAGTGACCTATTCTTCCTTTCCACCACACCATTCTGTTGTGGAGTCCTTGGAGCTGAGAACTCACGCATGATCCCATTTTCTTCACAGAACAACTTCATGGTTGAATTCTTGAACTCAGTTCCATTGTCACTCCTGATATTCCTTACATTGATATCTGAATGATTGTTGACTTGCTTGATATGATTGATAATTATTTCACTAGCTTCATCCTTTGATCCAAGAAAATAAGTCCATGAAAACTTTGAGAAATCATCAACAATCACTAGGCAATATCTTTTCCTTGAAATTGACAATACATTGACCGGTCTAAAAAGATCCATGTGTAGCAGTTGTAATGGTTCATCAATTGCTGATTCAAGCTTTTTACTGAATGATACTTTCTTTTGCTTTCCTTTCTGACAAGCATCACACAGTCCATCCCTTGTGAATTCCACTAGAGGCATTCCTCTAACTAAGTCCTTATTGACTAGATCATTCATTGTCTTGAAATTCAAGTGGGACAGCTTCTTGTGCCATAGCCAACTTTGAACTGTACTTGCTTTGCTGAAAAGACAAGTAATTGATTCTGCACCTGTAGAGTTGAAGTCAGCCAAGTACACATTCCCTTTTCTAACTCCATTTAGAACCACTTTGTTGTCCTTCTTATTTGTGACAACACATGCTTCAGAATTGAAGAAAACAATATTCCCCCTGTCACATAGTTGACTGATGCTCAATAGATTGTGTTTGAGACCATCAACTAATGCAACTTCATCAATGATGACATTTTCCTTTGAAATCAAGCCATATCCCATAGTGAACCCTTTGCTGTCATCTCCAAAGGTTATGCTAGGGCTAGCTCTCTCCTTGAACTCTGTGAGCAGGGTGAAATCTCCTGTCATGTGCCTTGAACAACCACTGTCCAAGTACCATAGATTCCTTCTTTTTCCCTGCACAGAACAAAATCAATCAAGTTGATGTTAGTACCCAAGTTTCCTTGGGTCCAGCCTTGTTAGTCTTTTTCCTAGACTTCATTCCTCCTGCATCTTTTGACTTAGGCAACTTTGGGTCAACCTTGATCTCAGATGCAGTTGGTTGAAGTGTAGGGTTAGTCACAGAATCATTTAGCACATTTGGTTGAATTTGATAAGGCATAGATTGTGCAAACATATTATTCCATATAGGCATATTGTATGGCATTTGAGGCATACTGAATGCAATAAAATAGGGATTATTAACATATGGCATATTTGTAAAATGTGCATGGGAATTCTGAAGAGACATAACAGGCATAGCATGCAGAGGTGACATAAACATGTTAGGCATGGAGGGAGTTAAAGGCATCGGAGCATTCTTAACAGATTTGCAGTTATCAGATATATGATTAACACATTTACAATGCACACAGCTTTTTTCTAGGAGCATACTTATCAGGTGTGCAATTGTTGTGTTTGTTAATCCCTACCTTCCCATTTCTATTAGATTTTCTTTTAGTTTCCTTTTTATCCTCAACCAACTTAAGCCTATTTTTCAACTGATCTTAGGTCATGTGTCTTATATTCACCTTACTGGCATCTTTGGATGTGCTAGCTTCTTCCTTGACAAAGTTCTTGGAAGTTGAACCAAACTTCTTATTGAGATTTTTCAAATTGTTCTTTTTAAAATCACTTGCCTGTTTTAATTGATGAGCCTTCAACGGATGCTCTTTCTCTTCCTTTAACGGATAACTTTCATCATCTGTTGATTCTACATCCATTGACAATCAATCAATTAATTCAACTTCCTTTTTGGTTTTCTTCCAGGCATTCTCACAGAGGGATTCAATTCCCTGAACCTTGACAATTTGAGCACTATGTTATTCCCAAATGACTAACAATGAGATTTACAGAAGGGGGTTGAATTTAAATCTCAAAACTTTTTCAAGTTTTGAGCAGTTTCTAAGGCTAAGTGTTTTAGAGAACAGATGTGTGTGAATTGCTTGAAGCTAATACAGATAGATATATATATATTCAAACACAAATGTAAGGAACACAAAGAACTTAAAAACTTTTCTGGTGGATTTGTTGTTCCACCAGAGATGTGTTATTTCAGAAAATCTGTGATTCAAAGAATTAAATCACAACTGCGTCCTAGTACAAACTAGATGATTTTCTCTCTGGATTTTTCTAAACAGCTCTGGAAAATTCACCAGCTAATTACTAGCTGCTACTTGGTTTATATAACACCAAGTTTACAAGTGAAGACAAAACTGTAAAATACAATTAAAAGATTCTTCACATGTTTCTTCTTCATTTCTCTATCCAATGCAATTTAGGTTTAGCTGTGAATCTTTGAATACTTCCTTGTTTGCACCAGAATGGAAATGCTGCATTTTCTTGATTCCTCCTAGAGGCTGCCATATTCCAGTTTATCTCTATCAACCCATGTGCCTCTGTCAGCTTATGAATTGTCACTATCAACTGCTATTAAACTAAACATCTGTTGAAGCTTTCATCCGTTGATGACTTTATCCGCTAAAGCTTTATCCGTTGAAGCTTTATCCGTTGATGCATTAGCAGTTGAAGCTTTATCCGTTGAAGCACTCATCCATTGATGGATGTTATCCGTTGAAGCTTTAGAGACATCCGTTGAAGCTTTGTTTCTCATCCTTTGAAGGCCTTTAATATCAGTTGATACTACTTCACTTATACAAAATTACAAGGCATGAAATATTTACAATTAGCCCTTCTATTTGCATATCCACTAGTAGTCAACATGACCGATAATTTCCCACAACATCTAAGAATTACAACTTAAATACAGAGAATAAAATGTGCTACAATACTAAACTTATTTCTAAGTAAAGCTACTCCTTCAACGGATAGCCAAAATGGTCTTATCCGTTTGAGGCTACAAACACTAGATTTCTACTTAAGTGTTTTGTTTAACTTATCATCAAACTAATACACATATTCCTAATAATCACCCCCTATTTATGTCTACTAGAACTATAGGCATATATTTGGGTTTAACTTGATGATAACAAAACACTTATCAAACATATGAACTGAAATAAAGTAGAAATTCAAAAGTGCTGCAAAAATGTGTATATTGAGATAGAATTGAAGAATTACATTGTTTCCAAGGGTGCTCCTTTAGCCCGAGTAGATTAATTTCTTTTCCTTTGATCCCTTGTTTTCTTCCTTAGCCTCCTGTCATTCTCCTCTATTTGGAGTTGGAGTTGTCTGTAGAATTCAGCTTCATCTTCTTCATTGATGTCCAACTTAGATTGCATATCCTTGAGAGTTTCATTACTGGTAATCTTGAGCTGATCTTCAAGTCTGAAAAATCTTCTGACTCCTTTATTGTCTCTGAACTCCATCAACCAATGAGGTGATTTATGAACTGTAATTCCTCTCTCTGGGATGAGTAATGTTCTAGGCAAGGCATTGGGCTCCCACCAAGTTTTCCTTATGCTGGCAATCTTGTTGAGAATCTCAGTTTTGGAAGTCCTGGTAAAGCCAGAATCCCTTTTTATAGCTGAGTAGACTCTAACCAAGGTAGAATAGCCTTCATTCAGAATTCTGTAAAGAGGCCAAGTCCTTTCCCCACTTCCTTTATATTTGAACACTAGTCTTTTTGGAAGCTCTCTGTAGGCATCTATTCCCCTTCCTTCCTCCAGCTCATCCAGATAGAGTTCAATGTCTGTAAATTCCTTTATGTCACAAATGTGAACATAATCATCCTTTCAGGCTTGTGGCTTAGGCTTAGGCTTCTGAGTGAATTTGATTGAGGTTAGAGGAGGTGTTGATTTGATTTTTCTTTTCTATTTGTTTGATGGTGGAGAAGTGGTTAAGAAAGTGGGCAATTTGATGGTGTCCCAATCAATTGGTTCCTCCTTAGGAGTGATTGTTTCACCATGGATGTTTATGAAGGGGTTAGACACAATGGGTTTAGGAATAGAAGGTAGTGGTTTGGATTTTGATTGGGTTTCTTCAGTTTCATCTACAATCTTCCTTTTTGCATTGGCCTTCTTTCTGTTCCCTTTCTGCCATTCCTTTCTTTCCTTACTTCTTTCTTCCAGATCATCACTAAGCATGTCCCCCATACCTACGTCTTCACCCTTGTCTTCAATTTCTTTCTTTTCTTCAGCTTGACTTGACTTTAGGTGTTTTTCAAGCTTTGCTTGTGCTCTTTTGTCAGCCTTTAGCTTTTTAGCTTCTTCCTTCAACCTTCTGGCTTCTTCCCTCTTGGCTATTGAGAATTTGGGATGTCCTTGTATCACACAGATACTATTTCCCTCTCTAAAGATAATAGCCATGTTCATTCTTTCAACCACATCCTTGGTCTCCTTAAGCTTCATGATATTACCACCCAAAACCTTGTCTTCATCAGGCTTTGGAAGAGGAAAATCCACTCCTTTCAACTGAGCAAGGCTTAGAGGGTTCTTTGTAGAGTCCTTATTGGATCTATTGTTGGGCTTGAGAACCATAGGTTTCAGATTCTTAGAAGAAGTCTCTCCAACCTTATTCCTCCTTACTGGCTTGAGCTCCATAATGATTGGCTCCACCTTTGTGCTATGCTTCACAGGTTGTGATTTTGAAGTTGTAGAACCAAAAATTTGTTGCATCCTTTCATCAATTATCCTCCTTTGCTCTTTAACTTTCATCTCAGCTGCTGCTATCTGGATTAGATCAATTCCATCAAGCTTTTCTTTGATTTGAAGTGTTGGAGAAGTGGTGATGGCAGGAACTAGCACTTTAGATATTTGAACTTTTGTTGATGGCTCTCCTTTCCCTTCCCCTTTATTATCCCCCTTTTTGTTATCATCAAGGATAGGGGTCAAGCCTTGTGCTTTTGCCAGCTGCAATAGTAGACTTGTCTGAGATTGTTGATTTTGAAGAATGGTGACCACAGAGTCTTCAATGACTTGAACTCTATTTTCCAACTTGGCCAGCCTCTTGTCAGCATCAGATTCTCTCCTCAATCTCAGCAACAAATCTTGCTTTGTACCATAAGGCATGACTGAATCCAACTTCTCAGAATTGTAGGATTTCAGATCAGCAATATCCTTTTTGAGTTCATCCACACTCAAATTCTGTCTGATGTGCTGCAACTGCAAGAGATGCAGAGAGTCTAGATGAGCTTGAAGAATAGCCTTGGTACCAGCATCTGAAGTGTCCTGAAGGGCCTTTTGAATAGCCCTAACCTGCTTGACCAAAGCTACACCGAACTGTCCTGGTGTAGATTTCTTTGTCCATTCCCATTCAGGTAAATCTGGAACAGAACTTGGGCCTGCATCTCCCCCTAAGTTCATGCTCCCATCCAAAGAAATAAAGTCATCATCATTAGAATTTACTTCAAATTCTTCAGATGGCTCACCAGCTTGAGAATACATCTTATTAACAACAGATTTATCTCTTTGAAGAGATTCTGAAGTGTGCACAATGTTCAAAGTCTGCTCTGCCTCCACATTGCCCTGAGCAGCCAACGGTTGATAGGCTGAAACAGGATGAGTAAAAGTGTCAGCATCCAAGGAAATGTTAGCAATTTCATCTTTGTAATGTTGCTGAAATTGTCTTCCCTTTTCAGTATCATCCACAATCATTGACTAACTAGCAATGGCTGGATCCACCCTTATAGCTTCTGTACCTGCTTTTTTCTCATTTTCTCTATATTCTTGCATCAGGGGCTCCCCCTAGCTCACACACACCCTCACCCTCACCTACTAAGGTGGCACTCCCCTCACTCACTTTTGCCATGCTGGAAGAAATAGCATGCATATTTTGACTGTCAACCTCTCCTTTTGCCTGGGAGCAACCCAGCCTCTCACTCAAATTATCACTCCCTTCCCTCAATCCTAGAAGTGATTGTACAGTAACCATGTCTCATACACTTGGAATTGATTCAGTTATATGTGTAGAAACCATCAACGGATAGGGAGTATCCGTCGAAGTGGAAACTGATGATATCAACGGATAACTGCTGTTAAGCTTATCCGTCGAAGAACAACCACTTGTCAACGGATGAGAGATATCCGTTGAAGAAGGGAAAGATGTATATATTGAAAGTGACATAATTGTTGAATCGATGTGAATTGATTTTAAGTGAGGTGACACAGATTCTTCAACTAAGTCTGAAAGAATTGGCTGATGATCCAACAAATCATCTAAAAGATGATGATCACCAGGATTTGAGTGGGGCTCCTCCCTGAGTTTTAAAGAGGGAGAATCAGGAATTGATGTGAATATCATATCCACATCCAGAGATGGTGATGGAGAATTTGGTGATTGATGTGTTTCTATTATGAGAGAATGGGGCTGTGACTCCACATTTGCTGGAGCCACATCAAGCTGAATTTGAGAAGGCAAAGATACAGGTGGATGTATCTGTGTAGTGTGTGCCCCCTGTGTTAAAACTAGGGTTTTAGCCTTCTTTCTTTTTGAAAAGGCTTTGATAGGTGAATGTGTGGCTTCAGTGTCCCTCCCTCTTTTATTCTATATCCCTGGTTGGGGACTAATTTCAATAGCTGCATCCTTTTGGGAGGATGCAACTAGGGATGTGTTTGATTCCTTTTGAACCACCACAGTCTTTTGAGAAATTGTGGCTTGGTTGGCTAAGGTACAACTCACCTCTCCCACCTTATCCTGGGGGGTTTCTTGATGTTCACCCCTCCCCTCACCACTCACACCCTGTTCACTCCCTTCAGGGTTTATGGTAGTTGTTACAACTGTTGTCTTTTGAGAAACAACAGAGGTGGTTTCCTTTGACTTGTGTTTTGGAATTTTAGTTTTGGTGGCTTTGGTAGGAATCTGTTGGGACAAAGACACAGATTCCATTGCCACACTAGAAGGCAAAGAAACAATGGGGTTGGAAGAAGTAGAAGTTGCAGAAGTATTTACCTCACTTACCTGAGGTGCATTCATTATTGGTAAATATACCAATGGCACCTGGATGTTGAGGTTAATTCTCAAAAGGTCTGCAAGGACCCTTTTCTCTTGTGCCCAACATTTGAGTTTATTGCTCTCATTAGTTATGACAAAACCTTCAGCAACATGGTTAGCCAATAACATAAAGAATTTAGCATAGTAGATGTTATGAGGTCTATTAGCTTTGTTACCTAACCTGGAACCTAATTATAGCATGACATAGTTGCTAATATTAAAGTACCTATCAGAAACTAGCGTATAGAGCATATTAACAAGAGATGAAGTTATGGCATCAAAATTGCTAATCTTCCCAGAGAAAACCTTGATAAAGGCATCTCCAAGAAAACTCCATTCTTTCCTAAGGCCCTTCCTTCTAATGCTCCCTAAACTAGCATAATCAAAAGAATAGCCTATGGAATCTAACATAGCAGATACATCATTATCAGTGTATGGTGTCATGGCATTATTCTCAGGTAGCTTAAAGCAAGACTGTATATCATCACAGTTAATACAGTAATCCTTACCTTTGAGAGAGAAAGCAATGGTCATATCTGTGGAATTGAACTCTACAGTTGTCCAAATCTCCTCAATTATCTCATAATAGATAGTTGGGGCTTCCAGCATTGCATAGCTTAGTTTGCAGTTCTTGATGAAGTCCATCATCTTGTGATAATCTGAGTGGGCTTCATTCTTTTCCACCAAGGCTACGAAATTGTTCTTTTCATAAACAAAGCCAGACTGAGACATAATCTTGACTACTGGTGCCATTGTTGTGATTAGAGGTTGCAGAGAAAAGATTGAGAGTTTTGGGAGAGAAAGAGAGTAAAAATTGCAAGAAAGCATAAAGTGAAAATAAGAATTCAATGGGCTTTTATACTTTCTCGAATTAAAACGTAAATAGAATGATTAAATAATACTTTTAAGTAAATTACGGCCGTTTGAGGACAAAGAAAACTATAAAAATTCTGAAAACTGCCTTTAATACAAATACATACAACTGTGTATATATGTATCAATGGTTAAGTAAACGAATCAACGGGTGTGACTCACTTAAAGTAACTGATGTGACACTTCAACGGATGAGGTAAATAGTTATCCGTTGAAGATTAACACTATTTTTATCCGTTGAAGGATAAAATTACCAGAAATGTATTTGTCTTTCAACGGATAATGAACATCCGTTGATAGAACAATTTTGGCTTTCAACGGATAGGGAATATCCATTGATAGAATAAACTTTAATTAAAGCGAACTTTGTTCTTGTAACAAATTCATCTCAGGCTTCAAAGCAGATTATAATGAGGACATGAATTTATGAATAATTAAGCATACCTAGCTGACTTACTAATCTTGTGAATGTTGATTCATCAAGTGGCTTGGTAAATATGTCTGCAATTTGCTTTTCACTTGGAACAAAATGAAGTTCCACTGTACCTTTCATCACATTTTCCCTTATGAAGTGGTACTTGATGTCAATGTGTTTGGTTCTTGAGTGTTGCACTGGATTTTCAGTAATGGCAATGGCACTTGTGTTGTCACTGAATATAGGAATTTTTTCAATAGTTAGACCATAGTCAAATAGTTGATTTCTCATCCACAGTATCCGTGCACAGCAACTACCAGCAGCAATGTACTCAGCTTCAGCTGTTGATGTTGAAACATAATTTTGCTTCTTGCTGAACCATGACACAAGCTTATTCCCTAGAAATTGACAGGTGCCAGTTGTGCTTTTCCTGTCTATTTTGCAACCTGCATAATCTGCATCTGAGTAGCCAATTAGATCAAAACCAGACTCTCTAGGGTACCAAATTCCTAGATTTGGAGTCCCTTTGAGTTATCTGAAAATCCTTTTAATAGCCACTAAGTGAGACTCTTTAGGGTCAGCTTGAAATCTAGCACAGAGACATGTAGAAAACATTATATCAGGTCTACTAGCAGTTAAATATAAAAGTGAGCCAACCATGCCTCTATAACTTGAAATGTCTACAGACTTTTCAGCCTTGTTTAATTCAAGCTTGGTGGCAGTGGCCATGGGAGTTTTTGCAGATAAACAATCCATTAAGTCAAACTTCTTTAAAAGATCATAAATATATTTAGTTTGACTAATGAAAATTCCACCACTAACTTGTTTAACTTGTAAACGAAGAAAATAAGTTAGCTCTCCCATCATGCTCATTTCATATTTACTTTGCATTAACTTAGCAAACTTTTTACAAAGCTTATCATCTGTAGAACCAAATATAATATCATCTACATAAATTTGAACAAGTATTGTAGAGCCATTAACATTTCTAAAGAAAAGAGTTTTGTCAACAGTACCTCTTGTGAAGTGATTATCTAGAAGAAATTTTGACAAAGTCTCATACCAGGCTCTAGGTGCTTGCTTTAGTCCATAGAGTGCTTTCAACAGATAATACACATAGTCTGGAAAATTTGGATCTTCAAATCCTGGAGGTTGGCTTACATAAACTTCTTCCTCCAATTCCCCATTCAGAAATGCACTCTTGACATCCATTTGATAGACCTTGAAATTGGCATGGGCTGCATAGGCTAGAAAGATTCTGATGGCTTCAAGTCTGGCAACTGGAGCAAATGTCTCATCAAAATATATTCCCTCTTATTGAGAATAGCCTTTAGCAACCAGCCTGGCTTTATTCCTTATGACAATGCCATTTTCATCCATCTTGTTTCTGAATACCCATTTTATGTCAATAGAACTCTTGTTCTTTGGCTTGGGTACCAGCTTCTATACTTTGTTCCTTTCAAATTGGTTTAGCTCCTCTTGCATTGCTAAAATCCAATCTGGATCCAATAGAGCTTCTTCCACTCTCTTAGGTTCCTCCTGTGATAAAAAACTACTATACATACATTCATCTTGAGTAGCCCTTCTAGTTTGCACTTTAGATGTAGCATCACCAATGATCAGTTCAAAAGGGTGATTCTTGGTCCATTTTCTTTGAGGTGGTAGATTAGCTCTAGATGAGGTTGCCTCAGTATTGTCATGATGTGAGATAGAATGTTGATTGGTTGAAACTCCCCCTGAGTTGCTGATCCTTTGAAAGGAATTGGGAGTTCTATCAACTGATGAAGTAAAATGATTATCCGTTGACAGACTGTGATCAACGGATGCTTCATTATGAACTTCAACGGATGATGCACTTAGTCTTTCAACGGATGCTGCATTGCTTCTATCAACGGAAGCTGAATTATGACTTTCAACGGATGCAGCATTCTGTGCATTATCCAAAGGCAAATTTTGAATTCTTTTCGAGGGGCCTTCTCCATCATTCTCATCTTCACTATCGTCACAATATATCTCAATGTTGTCAAATTTGAGTCCTTCATGATGTCCCTCATCAGTTAGTCCATCAATCTTTTTATCATCAAACACAACATGCACAGATTCCATGACAATGTTGGTTCTTAGATTGTAGACTCTATATAATTTTCCAGCAGAATAACCAACAAATATTCCTTCATCAGCCTTTGCATCAAACTTCCCTTTGTAATCAGGTTCATTCCTTAGAATGTAGCATTTGTAACCAAAGACATGCAGAAAGTTTAAAGTTGGTTTTCTTCTCTTGAACAATTGATAGGGAGTCATGCCTTTTTCCTGACTAATTAGAGAAATATTCTTAGTGTAACATGCACAGTTAACAGCCTCAGCCCAAAAGTATGTTGGGAGTTTTCACTCTTCAAGCATTGTTCTTGCAGCTTCAATTAGTGATCTGTTCTTCCTTTCCACCACACCATTTTGTTGTGGAGTCCTTGGAGCTGAGAACTCATGCATGATCCCATTTTCTTCACAGAACAACTTTATGGTTGTATTCTTGAACTCAGTTCCATTGTCACTCCTGATATTCCTTACTTTGAAATCTGGATGATTGTTGACTTGCTTGATATAATTGATGATGATTTCACTAGCTTCATCCTTTGATCTAAGGAAATAAGCCCATGAAAACTTTGAGAAATCATCTACAATCACTAGACAATATCTTTTCCTTGAAATTGAAAATACATTGACTGGTCCACAAAGATCCATGTGTAGTAGTTGTAATGGTTCATCAATTGCTGATTCAAGCTTCTTACTGAATGATGCTTTCTTTTGCTTTCCTTTCTGACAAGCATCACACAGTCCATCCCTTGTGAATTCCACTAGAGGGATTCCTCTAACTAAGTCCTTTTTTACTAGATCATTTATTGTCTTGAAATTCAAATGGGACAGCTTCTTGTGCCATAGCCAACTTTCATCTGGACTTGCTTTGCTGAGAAGACAAGTAATTGATTCTGAATCTGTAGACTTGAAGTCAGCTAAGTACACATTCCCTTTTCTAACTCCAGTTAGAACCACTTTGTTGTCCTTCTTACTTGTGACAACACAGGCTTCAGAATTGAAGGAAACAGTATTCCCTCTGTCACATAGTTGACTGATGCTCAATATGTTGTGTTTGAGACCATGAACTAATGCAACTTCATCAATGATGACGTTTTCTTTTGAAATCAAGCCATATTCCATAGTGAACCCTTTGTTGTCATCTCCAAAGGTTATTCTAGGGCCAGCTCTCTCCTTGAACTCTGTGAGCAGGGTGAAATCTCCTGTCATGTGTCTTGAACAAACACTGTCCAAGTACCATAGATTCCTTCTTTTTCCCTGCACAGAACAAAATCAATAAAGTTGATTTTGGTACCCAAGTTTCCTTGGGTCCAGCCTTGTTAGTCTTTTTCCTAGACTTCATTCCTCCTGCATCTTTTGACTTAGGTAACTTTGGGTCAACCTTGGTCTCAAATGTAGTTGGTTGAAGTGTAGGGTTAGTCACAGAATCATTTAGCACATTTGGTTGAATTTGATAAGGCATGGATTGTGCAAACATATTATTCCACATAGGCATGTTGTATGGCATCTGAGGCATACTAAATGCAGTAAAATAAGTATTATTAACATATGGCATGTTTGTAAAATGTGCATGAGGATTCTGATGAGACATAACAGGCATAACATGCAGAGGTGACATAGCCATGTTAGGCATGGAGGGAGTTAAAGGCATGGGAGAATTCTTAACAGATTTGCAGTTATCGGATAGATGATTAACACTTTTACGATGCACACAGCTTTTTCTAGGAGCATACTTATCAGATGTGTAATTGTTCTGTTTGTTAATCCCTACCTTCCCATTTCTATTAGATTTTCTTTTAGTTTCCTTTTTATCCTCAACCAACTTAAGCCTATTTTTCAACTGATCTAAAGTCATGTGTCCTATATTCGCCTTACTGGCATCTTTGGATGTGCTAGCTCCTTCTTTGACAAAGTTCTTGAAAGTTGAACCAACCTTCTTATTGAGATTTTTCTTTTTAGAATCACTTGCATGTTTTAATTGATGAGCCTTCAACGAATGCTCTTTTTCTTCCTTTAACGGATAACTTTCATCATCCGTTGATTCCACATCCGTTGACAATCCATCAATTAATTCTAACTCCTTTTTGTTTTTCTTCCAGGCATTCTCACAGAATGATTCAATTCCCTAAACCTTGACAATCTGAGCACTAACATCCCTAGATGTTTTCCAGGCCTTGATTACCTCTTGCTCACTTTCTAACTGTTTAGAAAGAATTTCTACTTTCTTAACAACTTCTTCTAGTTCACTCTCAACAGTCAAGCATTTAATTTTAATCTTTTCAAGCTCAATTACCTGATCCTCTAACACAGCATTCCTATCACTTAAAAACACATTATTCTCTTTGATTCTTGTGTTTTCTTTAGCTAGTGATTTAAGGGAAACACGCAAATGATATAATTCATTGGACATATCATTTATGGCTTCATTGCATTCAATTTCAGAAAGTTGAGAGAGGTCGGTAGTAATTACCTGGTTGCTTGATGAACTAGTTTCATTTTCATCAGAATTAGCCATTAGGGCTAGCACTACTAGAAAAAGTAGAATAGACATCACCTCTTAGACATCGGTTGCTTTTCTGACCGATGTAAAAGGTGTTTTCTACATCAGTTTTTGGCAACCGATGTCTTTTGTTGTTATAAACATCAGTTGTTTAGCACAACCGATGTTATATGTCTGTTTTAAAAAAATTAATTAACGCACCTTCCCCGTTCCCCCCTTAACCAAATTATTCATTCCCTCCAAGTGTTTCCCCCCCTTATTTTTTGACTTTGTAAAATTTTCCCCCTTTTTTCACCCACATCTTCCCCCTTTTTTTTATTAAAAAAAATTAAAATTAAAATCAAAAACTGAAAACTGAAAAAAAAAACAAACAAAAATATTTTATCCCTCATCACTCTCTCATCTCTCAGTTCATCACTCTCTCATCTCTCATTTTATCCCTCTCCCAGCTCTCATTTCACTTTCCTGTGTAGATTTCACCTTGCTGCTCTCATCAAGGTTGCTCTCATTTCCCTCATTGCTCTCGTAGATTTGGGGGTTTCATTGCATTAAGTCAAAGTCGGAGTTGAAGTTCAACTCAAAGTTTAAGGTTGTAGTTCAAGTCGGAGATTGAAGCTAAGTTGGAGGTTAAAGCTTGAATTAGGTAAGTTTTAAACCCTAATTTCAGAATTGGGGGTTTCAATTTGACACCCTAATTTTTTAATTTTTAATTAGTTTAAGCTTAAACTATCTGCATCTGCTTGTTTGAGTTGCTTGTTACATATTACTTGTTTGTCATATAGCAGACCCTAATTTGCTTATGCCTGTGTCTTTGTTTATTTTATTTTGTTTAAATGATAGGATTTTTGTTGCTCTTTTCTCTGTTTTTTCTAGAAAATGCATGTTATTTTCAGTTAAATAATGTAAACATTATTTTATAGTAAGGGGATGATAGACGAAATTCGCTTTTTGTTCTGTATATGTTGTTACAGCATATATTTTACATATAAAATGACAGGAAGATGGTTCTGTGTTGAATTTATAGTATAATGTAAACATCTTTCATCTATTGATAGTATAATGTAAACATTAAAATGCATGCCCTGTCTTGTACTACCAAATCGATACAAGCAGATTACTGAAAAGGATAATGACGTTACCTTTTCAGTAATAAAAATCAACTTTGATTTTTGATGTCATACTTGGAATAAAAAAATTTATAAAAGAACACTTCACCAACACATACATATGGTGCTTATAAAGAAAATAATTACCTGGTAGAGAAGAAGGGTTACCTGGGAGGAGTTAGAAAAGCAGAAGTGGTTGGTTTGGGAATGTAATCTTTGAGCAAGTACTTAATAAACCCACTAAAAGTTCTGATTCTTGTTTGAGAAATGATAGTTAGCATGTGAATAGAGTTTTCTTGGCCTATGGAAGCTAATTCTTTATGAGCATCGGCGTCGGGTGGTGGTTAATACTGCTCATTACAAATTATATTAATTTGCTATGTTTATTGTCTAGTGGCGTGCTCAGCTTTGTTCTGTGTTTCGTTTCATCATTTTAATCAATCAGTGTCGTGTTCTGCTTTGCCGGTAATTATACATAATAATACATATATATTACTAATTATACGTTGTTTTTTTGAAATATTTGATATGGAAATTAGGTAGGAAATAGGTTATCCTACGAATATGGAGAAAGATTGGATTTCAAAAGAGAGGGATTCGTTGGAATATGAAGTCGGGGTTGAAAAGTTTTTGATTTACGCCGAAGAAAATTGTAAAAATCCTAAAAAAATACCTTGCCCCTGCTGTAAATGTGTTAATTTCAAAAAAATTCCGGTCAAAGTAATAAGGGGTCATCTCTACGAGAATGGTTTTAGTCTTGGGTATATTGATTGGATTTGGCATGGATCCAAGACTGGTAGGTCGTCTGTTGGTAGCACAGTGCCTCCTCATGAAGAGGAGCAGAATGCAGATGCATTTAAATCAGCCTTTGAAGCTGCATCAGAAGCGGCTGCTGCATCGGAAGCGGCGGATGCTGGTACTTCACAAGCTGCTATGGTTTGTGAAGCAGCATATCGTAATCCGGGGGGTAAATCAGGGGGCGATGACTACGATAAAGACTCGCATGATTTTAAGAGGTTTGTGGCCGATGCTCAACAACCTTTATTTGAGGGCAGCGACTTCACAAAATTAGATTCGCTGTTAAAATTACATAACTGGAAAGCGAGATTCGGTGTGAGTGATAGCGCATTTAGCGATCTTCTCTCTACAGTTGGCTCATTCCTACCTCAGGATAATGCATTACCTGTTAACACATATGAAGCAAATAAGACTCTTTCGAATTTAGGCCTCGAGTATACAAAATTCCACGCGTGTCCCAATGAATGTGTTCTATACAGGGGTGTAAATGAGACTGCTTCGGAGTGTCCAGAGTGCAAGCTATCTCGCTGGAAGGTGGGTAAGGATGGTAGAGAAAGGTATAAAATCCCGGCAAAAGTTATGTGGTACTTTCCGATCATCCCGAGATTTAAACGGATGTTTAAATCTTCTTCGACAGCTGAGTTGTTGATATGGCATTCCAACCAAAGAATTCCTGATGGCCAGATGCGCCACCCTGCCGACTCTCCTTCTTGGCGGAATATCGATTACAGGTGGCCTGCCTTCGGAAGTGAGTCAAGAAATCTTCGACTAGCTTTGTCGGCTGATGGTATTAACCCACATAACAATGGGCTGACTAATCGGTATTCTTGTTGGCCGGTAGTATTGGTAACATATAATCTTCCTCTATGGTTATGTATGAAGAGGAAATTTATGATGTTAACTATATTGGTCTCCGGTCCATATGAACCAGGTAACAACCTTGATGTGTTCTTATAACCGTTAGTTGATGATTTGAAAAAGCTTTGGGAAGAAGGTGAACCGAATGTATACGATGCCTTCACAAAAACTTTTTTCACTTTAAGGGCGACTTTGTTATGGACGTTTAACGATTTCCCGGCATATGGTAATTTGTCTGGTTGTGTCAACAAGGGTTATTTGGGTTGTCCAGTGTGTGGTGATGATACCATTGCTAACTATTTACCTTATAGTAGGAAAATATGTTACCAAGGTCATCGTCGGTATTTGCCTAGGAATCATCCATACAGGAAGAAGAAGGCAGCCTTTAATGGTCAACAAGAGTTTGGACAGCCAAGGCAACCCCTTTCCGGACAGGAGGTGTTGGCACAACAAGAAAAAATTAAATTTTCTTATGGAAAGGAAGTAAAGAAGTCGAAGAAGGTGGACTGTGCTTGGAAGAAGAAGTCAGTATTTTTTGAGTTGGAATACTGGAAATTCCATCACGTTCGTCACTGCCTCGATATTATGCATATTGAGAAAAATGTGTGCGATAGTCTAGTTGGGACGTTACTGAATTTAAAACACAAGTCCAAAGATAGTGAGGCATCTCGGCTAGATATGATGGAAATGGGGGTTAGAACTGATTTAGCTCCAGAAGTAGGAGAAAAAAGAACTTATCTGCCTCCTTCTAGTTTTACTCTAACAAAAGCTGAAAAAAGAACAGTGTTGAAATCACTCTCATCAATGAAGTTGCCATATGGGCATTCCTCAAACATCAGAAATTGTGTATCCATGGCAGATTTAAAGATATTTGGGATGAAGTCTCACGACTGCCATGTACTCCTTCAACAATTACTCCCGATCGCAATTCGTTCTGTACTTCCGAAGAATGTTAGAGTTAGCATAATAAGACTCTGCTTCTCTTTCAACACTTTGTGCAACAAAATTGTTGACGTATCAAAACTTGATAAATTGCAAGCTGATGTGGTATTAACCTTATGTGAGCTCGAAAAAATATTTCCGCATTCTTTTTTTGATATAATGATACATCTAATAGTACACCTGGTCAGGGAATTGCGTTTATGTGGACCAGTTTTCTATAGATGGATGTATCCATTTGAGCGTTTTAATAAAGTGTTGAAAAGTTACGTGCGAAACCGTTATTTTCCAGAAGGTTGTATAGCCGAAGCATACTTGAAAGAAGAATCTATAGAATTTTGTGCTGAGTTTTCTAGAAATAGTTTGACAACTGCCGGACTTCCGAAGGACCAAGGCAAACTTTCTGGTCCATTATCGGCTGCAACAGTTAAATCTGTTGAAGAGAAAGAACGAGATGAGGCGCATTTACACGTCCTCTTAAACAACAGTGAAGTGTTTCCATATGTTAAGTAAGTCACTTTTCTTTTTCTTTTATTGATTAATTTTGTATAAGCATTATTTTAGTTTGTAACCAAAAAATTTATGTATTTTCAAAGGATGCATAAGGAGTTGCTTGAAAAAATTTATGAAGGAAAAAAAGACTATTCAGTGGATGATTGGGGAGCATAATAGGCTATTTGCTGATTGGTTTGAGAACAAAGTTATGACTGAATTGAACGAGAAAGTCGAAGGTGTTTCTGAAACGATAAGGTGGCTAGCAGGAAAACCATCATTTACTGTTTTGACTTATGATGGCTATCTAGTTGACGGAATCCGATACTTCACAAAGGAGCGAGACGATGCTAGGGTTGTTCAAAATAGTGGAGTCTCGTTAGTTGCTAAGACTGTCCAAGTTTCTAGTGCTAAGGATTTAAATCCCGTAGAGAGTGATATGACATTTTACGGGAGGATTGAAGAAATATGGGAATTGGATTACCACTCATTTAAAGCCCCGTTGTTCTTGTGCAAATGGGTAGACTGTGACAGAGGCGTCAAGGCTGATGAACTTGGCTTCACACTTGTGGACCTTAGTCGACAAGGCCACAAGAATGACAAATATGTGTCCATTGATCAAGTGAAACAAGTTTTCTATGTCGAAGATCCCGTTGATTCCAACTGGTCAGTCGTATTGACCTCAACAACTAGAGACTATCACGAGATATACAATGATGATGATCTTGGAGACACAATTCTAGAAAACCCTCCATTCTGCTCTAACATCCCCATAGTTGATTCTGGTGTTGATGACGACGAAGAGTCTAATGCTGGCAATAAAAGAAAGGATGGCGAAGGAATCTGGCTGAAGAAGCGATCCAAGGATTAAAAATTTGTTGTATGATATGTATGAAATGCTAAAAATATGATATAATTACTTGGAGTTTTATTACTTGGAGTTTTATTATGAGTGTAAGTATTAGAATTTGTAGAAGCAACCGATAAAAATATGTAAATGCTTTATGTGTTCTGCTGTATGTTGTTATACGTTGAAAAGGCGATTGTGTAGTTAATTATATATCTTGCATTAGATGTGTGTTGTGCTAGAATGATTATGATAATCCTAGTATGATGATAATCTTATCTATTATTCCTACTCCTTTTGGTTAATGCAGGAAATATGGTAAAGAAAGGAAAAAAATCTAAAAAACAGTCTAAAGAATCATTGGATGAAAATCACATTGTTCCAGCGGACACCATTGTTCCAGCGGTACCAAATCCTGACCCGGTTGCTCTAGCGGACACCATTGTTCCCCAGCAGACAGCTCCACAACCCACTGAAAGTACTACATAATCTACCAAAAGCAGGACATCTGGAGCAGCACGAGGCGTTTGTGCTATGCACAAAGTGGTGATGAAGAAAGTGCGGGGAGAGAAATTGAATTTGCGGTTCAATCGAGTTGCAGTTCCAGTTGGAGACGAACGACACAAACTGCAGTCCTACATAGGTATGCTGGCAAGGACAATGGTGCCAATTGACATTCCGACTTGGCCAAAGGTTGACCCTGAACTGAAACAAAAAATATGGAATGATCTTGAGGTATGTCATTTACAATCGCAATTGACATTAATCTCATGGTTTTTATTTAAAAAAATTTGCACTGTCTGAACTTGTTAAATTTGTGCTTCAGGATACGTTCGAACTGATTCCTGAAAGTCGGAAGAGGATTCTACAGTCGGCAGGCGCAAAATGGAGAAATTTTAAGGCTAAATTGACAGCGAAACATGTGATGCCTTTTGTTGGGCAGAAGAAGAAGCTACAGAAGCCACCAAAGCAATATGCTTTTGTCGGGAAGAAAGCATGGAGACGATTTGTTGCAGCTAGAGTCACAAAAGAGTGGGAGGTATGCATTACTTACATATATATATATATTTAAATTTAGGACCATATTTTTTTTTTGATTTTTTGGGAGTAGATTTAATTATAAAAATACAGTAATCAACAAGATTTATTTTGTATACAGGAAGAGAATAAAAAACAGAGTGAAAGAGTGGGACAACGGAAATATCCACATCGAGTGTCAAGAAAAGGATACATCGGATTGGAAGAAGAAAAAGTAAGAGTCTTATCATTTTTCTTGTAGTATTCATATTTTCAATTTTATGAATGTATCTTAATTTTTGTAGAAATGCTCGGGGAGGTTGGAGCCTGAAGAAAGGCCAGATAGGGCAATTATGTGGAAAAAAGCCCGTATGACAGAAGATGGGACTCTTGACCTAGAACTGGCAGAAAAAATTCAACAAATTGTAAGACTTATTATAATTTTTTGCTTCTTTAATTTTCCAATCATACCTAATTACTCTCATGGTTTTAACAGGATTCCTTACTCGAAAAGCAAAGAAATGGTGAATTCAAGCCGGATGGAACTAATGATGTACTCACCACTGTATTGGAAACTCCCGAGCATGCGGGAAGGGTTCGTGGGGTTGGAAACTTCATACCTCCAACATTGTACTTCGATTTACCGAAACAGACAAGAAATCACGTTACCAAAGAGCAGTTTCATAATCTTGAGTTGCAAATTGCTGAGTTGAAAGCTTTGGTTGCTGGGGGCAATCTACATTCACCAATGTCTGAAAAAGCAAGTTGTCCTGGGGTAAAAGAACAAGAACAAGAACAAAAGAACAGAAGGAAAGTTGCAAAAGATTTGATGGAAGATGAATTGATGACCGTTGAGGATAAAGATGGTGCAAATTTTGTTGTTATTATTCCTCCTCCTGGTCCACCGGGACAAAAGGTATACAATTACAGTGTATACTTGATTGATTTCTGTGATAATATTGCATGTTATTAAATTGTTTGAGCCGATAGTGTCTATTTTGATTTATAATTATAAACTATAGGGTCCTCGCAAATGTGAAATGGCAGTGGAGAGCATTGATAACAAGGTAGCTTTTGGTGTTGTTTTTGATGACGGAGATGGAATGAGTAGAGCGGTTCATGGAGTGCCTCTAGAACCAGGATTTGTTCGTGTTGGGGTGGACGGAAGCATCCAGGATGATACTTTGGTGCCTGTTCCTGTGGTTGGTGAGATAGAAACCGTCCAGCAAGCCATCGGTTCTCATTTGGCATGGCCCAAAGACATGATCATATACACCTCCACTACTGGTTCCGAGGTATATAATTTAATTACAAACCAAGTGCCATTATTTTTAGGAGGTTGTACAAATTTGCACTAAAGTGAATAATACCGGTTATATGCTTAAATATTTATTTACAGAAAAGGAAAAATGCGCGGAATGTGAGTGAGGTGCAAAGAATGCATAATGCATTTAATTCTGTGAAGCCAAAGGATAATGTGCCTCCTCGCTTTAGGCTTTTGTACAAATTTGCATCGACAGTGATGAAGGAAAGTGGAAATTCGATACTGGTTCCATGTGATTTTCAAATCTTTGGAATTGAAAGAACTATATATTTGCTTCATGAGAACATACTTGAATTGCTAGAGTTAAAATGATTGGACAGTCTGCTATATCAACATACATGGCGTAAGCTTCTTTTTATACTTTTTTAGAATCTGGTCTCATTTTATATAGTAATGATCTATTTACAGAAAATGTAATTTGTTTTTATTTTTATTTTTTAGGTATTTGTATTCAGTGTTTCGGGATAGGCCGGGTAGAGATTTGTCATCGATGTTTGCTTTTCTTCATCCGTCCACATACAAGTTGAATGATGAATTTAATGAATATGTTGTGCAAAGGCTGAAAGATGGAGTTCTTCGGATGAACTTTATGCCTTATAACTACAAGTATGTCTCTTTTTGTGCGTCCTATTTTAAAATATTGTATGGCCTTGATTAGTCATATAGTTGTTGGTAAATTAATTATAATGTATATAAAATTGTCGGATATGTATTTTTTAAATTACATTTTGCTCACTTTAATTTGTTTATAATGAAAACAGTTTACATTGGATTTTAATTGTGTTTTGGGAATCAGAAATTTTCATCCTTAATCCATTGCCTCATCATCCTCATCCCCGGGACCTTGAAAAGGCTTTAATGCGGTAATTTTTTACTTCAATTTACAATTATATATTGAATGTAATCGGTAATTGACGGATTTGACACTGTATTTTATAATTATAACATTTACAGGGCAGTGAGATCTTATAATGCTCAAGAAGGACGGGTAAACAAGAATCCCAAAATTAAAAACCTTGTTGTGAGTATTTAGTCGATTTTTTTAATTTTTCATTTTTGTAAAATATGGAATTATGATTAATCTTCGATGTCACGAATTGTCAACAATTTATTGGAATGTATAGGGATGCCCTAAACAACCAGGCGGCACAGAATGTGGATATGTGGTCATGCGATATATGAAAGATTTAATTGAGGACCAGGAGATGAAGCTGCTAGACAAGGTATATTTTTTACTTTTCTTAATTCTATGAATATTACTTTTCAGTTGGTTGAGGAATGACATAGGTTTATTTGTGTTCCAGTGGGCCTCCAAGAGTCGCAAGTCTTATACAGAGGAGGACCTTGACATCGTTCGCTATGAGACGCTTGATTATATCCAATCCATCATGTAGTTGTTGGCGACTGGTACCTATATTGCAATCTGAAAAACACCTTTATTTTGGTTACATGTATTCGGATTGTAACTAGTAATTAGAAAAGATTATGGATGAATGTCTAGTACTTCATGTTTGGTGGTTTAGATTTGAAACTATGTAGCTAGTATGGTGGGATGATAATTTGGATGTTTGGAGATTGGGATGTTAATTTGGATGGTTGGAGATTGAATGATAGTTTGGTAAATATTGGAGCTGAATTTGGTTGTTAAATGGCAATTGCTTGGTTTTCTGGCAATTTTTTGGCATCTGTGTTTCTGATTTTTGCATGGATAAAACAGGTGATCAGACATCATTTTATACAAACCAACTGATTTTAAAACAAAGCCATTTATCATCATTTTTTTGACATAAAACTGGTGTTAATGTAATACTATAAACATCTGCTACAAAATAAAAAAATGATGTCTATCAAAGCTTGATACATCAGTTCTAGTTGACCATTGACATCAGTAAAAACCGATGTTAAAGACTACAGCAAAAAAAACTTGAAACAAAAAATTGATGTTATTAAGCATCATAGACATTAGTTTGTCAAAAATAGACATCAGTTACCAATGAAGAACCGATGTCAAAGGTACTATTAACATCGGTTGTTTGATGAAAACTGTTGTTACTGGTACTAGTAACATCAGTTTATTGTTTAAATTGAAAGATTTTGCTTAGCTCACATATATTTAAATTGATAAAAATATCATATTATGATGATATATGAAGATTAGATATGCATGGGAAATTTAATATCAAGATATAGAAATTGGTTTTAAACTTGGAACTGATGTTTTATGCTCTATTTAACATCAGTTTAAAACCGATGTTAAATGGGGGGTCTTTAACATCACCCACGAAGACATCGGATTTTTACATACATAGACATCGGTTTTTAACCGATGTCTATTGACGTTTTTCTAGTAGTGTAGGTTGACATATTCCATATCATCATCTTCATTGGTTCCATCTGCTGCCCAATCATCTTGAGTGAGAAAAGCTTTTTCCTTTTGTTTGAGCAAATCAAAATACTTCTTTTTGTAATCAACTTGCTCAAATTTCTTCTTATCAGAGGTTGGCTTCCTGCACTCATTTGCAAAGTGTCCACTAATGCCACAATTATAACATTTGAACTTAGATTTGTCCACCATGTTTTTGTTTGACTTAGTGAATTTTGTATTTTTCTTGAATTTCATCTTTGCAAACCTCCTGGACAGAAAAGCCAGATGTTCATCAACATCATCAGAGTCATTTTGACTGGAATTGGCTTCATCCTCAGCTACTTGCTCCTTTCCCTTGCTTGATTCTGATTTGCTTGTGCCAATTTTGAGACTTGGCATTGTCTTTTCCTCATTTCTGGCTTCAATCTTCTCATTGTCAGCTACAAGTGCAACTGATCCTCCTTTTCTCCTTCCCTTTTCCAACAGCTCATCTTGCTCCATCTCAAGTTCATAGGTCTTCAAAATTCCGTATAATCTTTCAAGTGTGAAGTCCTTATAATCTTGAGAATTTCTTAGAGAAACAGTCATGGGCTTTCATTCCTTTGGTAGAGACCTCAGAAATTTTAAATTGGAGTCCTTGACTTGGTACACTCTGCCATACAGCTTCAATCCATTCAACAGTTTCTGAAATCTGTTGAAGGTATCATTCAATGATTCTCCTTCTTCAAAATGAAAATATTCATACTGTTGAATGAGAAGTTGCATTTTGTTTTCTCTAACTTGCTCAGTACCTTCACAGATAAGTTGCACAGTATCCCAAATTCCTTAGCAGTTTGGCTGTTAATGACATTGTCAAACATATCTTGATCTAGGCCATTAAACAGAATGTTCATGGCTTTCTTGTCCTTGTGAACCTCTTCAATATCTTCAACAGTCCATTCTGCTTTTGGCTTGGGAATAGACTGTCCAACAGCAACTGTTGCAGTAGCAGCTGTGGCCACCTTGTGAGGGATGTGAGGACCATTTTCAATGCAGTTGATGTAGCTTTCATCTTGAGAGAGAAGATGTAAATGCATCTTCACTTTCCAGTGATGATAGTTATCTCTTTCCAGGATTGGAATCTTTATACCAATATCCTTCTTACTCATGATGTTAGCAGAATAGATCTTTAAACTCTTTGTATGGTAAGAGCTTGCTCTGATACCAATTGTTATTCCCAGTGGACTAACAATGAGATTTATAGAAGGGGGGTTAAATGTAAATCTCAAAACTTTTTCAAGTTTTGAGCAGTTTCTAAGGCTAAGTGTTTTAGAGAACAGATGTGTGTGAATTGCTTGATGCTAATACAGACAGATATATATTCAAACTCAAATGTAAAGAACACAAAGAACTTAAAAACTTTTCTGGTGGATTTGTTATTCCACCAGAGATGTGTTATTTCATAAAATCTGTGATTCAAAGAATTAAATCACAGCTGCGTCGTAGTACAAACTAGATGATTTTCTCTCTAGATTTTTCTAAACAGCTCTGGAAAATTCACCACCTAATTACTAGCTGCTACTTGGTTTATATAACACCAAGTTTATAAGTGAAGACAAAACTGTAAAATATAATTAAAAGATTCTTCACATGTTTCTTCTTCATTTCTCTATCTAATGCAATTTAGGTTTAGCTGTGGATCTTTGAATACTTCCTTGTTTGCACCAGAATAGAAATGCTGCATTTTCTTGATTCCTCCTAGAGGCTGCCACATTCCAGTTTGTCTCTGTCAGCCCATGTGCCTCTGTCAGCTTATGAATTGTCACTATCAACTGCTATTGAACTAAGCATCCGTTGAAGCTTTCATCCGTTGATGACTTTATCCGTTGAAGCTTTATCCGTTGATGCATTAGCATTTGAAGCTTTATCCGTTGAAGCACTCATCCGTTGATGGATGTTATCCGTTGAAGCTTTAGAGACATCTGTTGAAGCTTTGTTTCTCATCCGTTGAAGGCCTTTAATATCAGTTGATACTACTTCACTTATACAAAATTACATGGCATGAAATATTTACAATTAGCCCTCCTATTTGCATATCCACTAGTAGTCAACATGACTGATAATTTCCCACAACATCTAAGAATTACAACTTAAATACAGAGAATGGAATGTGCTACAATACTAAACTTATTTCTAAGTAAAGCTACTCCTTCAACGGATAGCCAAAATGGTCTTATCCGTTTGAGGCTACAAACACTAGATTTCTACTTAAGTGTTTTGTTTAACTTATCATCAAACAAATACACATATTCCTAACACACTAACATCCCTAGATGTTTTCTAGGCCTTGATTACCTCTTGCTCATGTTCTAATTGTTTAGAAAGAATTTCTAATTTCTTAACAGATTCTTCTAGTTCACTCTCAACAGTCAAGCATTTGATTTTAATCTTTTCAAGCTCAATTACCTTACCCTCTAACACAACATTCCTATCACTTAAAAACACATTATTCTCTTTGATTCTTGTGTTTTCTTTAGCTAGTGATTTAAGGGAAACACGCAAATGATATAATTCATTGGACATATCATTTATGGCTTCATTGCATTCAATTTTAGAAAGTTGAGAGAGGTCGGTAGTAATTACCTGGTTGCTTGATGAACTAGTTTCATTTTCATCAGAATTAGCCATTAGGGCTAGGTTGACATATTCCATATCATCATCTTCATTGGTTCCATCTGTTGCCCAATCATCTTGAGTGAGAAAAGCTCTTTCCTTTTGTTTAAGCAAATCAAAATACTTCTTTTTGTAATCAACTTGCTCAAATTTCTTCTTATCAGAGGTTGGCTTCCTACACTCATTTGCAAAGTGTCCACTAATGCCACAGTTATAACATTTGAACTTAGATTTGTCCACCATGTTTTTGTTTGACTTAGTGAATTTTGTATTTTTCTTGAATTTCATCTTTGCAAACCTCCTGGACAGAAAAGCCAGATGTTCATCAACATCATCAGAGTCATTTTGACTGGAATTGTCTTCATCCTCAGCTACTTGCTCCTTTCCCTTGCTTGATTCTGATTTGCTTGTGCCAACTTTGAGACTTGGCATTGTCTTTTCCTCATTCCTGGCTTCAATCTTCTCATTGTCAGCTACAAGTGCAATTGATCCTCCTTTCCTCTTTCCCTTTTCCAACAGCTCATCTTGCTCCATCTCAAGTTCATAGGTCTTCAAAATTCCATATAATCTTTCAAGTGTGAAGTCCTTATAATCTTGAGAATTTCTTAGAGAAACAGTTATGGGCTTCCATTCCTTTGGTAGAGACCTCAGAAATTTTAAATTGGAGTCCTTGACTTGGTATACTTTTCCATATAGCTTCAATCCATTCAACAGTTTCTGAAATCTGTTGAAGGTATTATTCAATGATTCTCCTTCTTGAAAATGAAAATATTCATACTGTTGAATGAGAAACTGCATTTTGTTTTCTCTAACTTGCTCAGTACCTTCACAGATAAGTTGCACAATATCCCAAATTTCCTTAGCAGTTTGGCTGTTAATTACATTGTCAAACATATCTTGATCTAGGCCATTAAACAGAATGTTCATGGCTTTCTTGTCCTTGTGAACCTCTTCAATATCTTCAACAGTCCATTCTGCTTTTGGCTTGGGAATAGACTGTCCAACATCAACTGTTGCAGTAGCAGCTGTGGCCACCTTGTGAGGGATGTGAGGACCATTTTCAATGCAGTTGATGTAGCTTTCATATTGAGAGAGAAGATGTAAATGCATCTTCACTTTCCAGTGATGATAGTTATCTCTTTCCAGGATTGGAATCTTTACATCAATATCCTTCTTACTCATGATGTTAGCAGAATAGATCTTTAAACTCTTTGTATGTTAAGAGCTTGCTCTGATACCAACTGTTATTCCCAGTGGACTAACAATGAGATTTACAGAAGGGGGGTTGAATGTAAATCTCAAAACTTTTTCAAGTTTTGAGCAGTTTCTAAGACTAAGTGTTTTGATGAACAATTGTGTGTGAATTGCTTTAAGCTAATACAGACAAATGTATATTCAAGCACAAATATAAAGAACACAAAGAACTTAAAAAACTTTTCTGGTGGATATGTTGTTCCACCAAAGATGTGTTATTTCAGAAAATCTGTGAATCAAAGAGTTGATCACAGCTGCGTCCTAGTACAAACTAGATGATTTTCTCTCTGAATTTTTCTAAACAGCTCTGGAAAATTCACCATCTAATTACTAGCTGCTACTTGGTTTATATAACACCAAGTTTATAAGTGAAAACAAAACTGTAGATTATAATTAAAAGATTCTTCACATGTTTCTTCTTCATTTCTCTATCCAATGCAATTTAGGTTTAGCTGTGAATCTTTGAATACTTCCTTGTTTGCACCAGAATGGAAATATTGCTTTTTCTTGATTCCTCCTAGAGGCTGCCACATTCCAGTTTGTCTCTGTCAACCCATGTGCCTCTGTCAGCTTATGAATTGTCACTATCAACTGCTATTGAACATAGCATCCATTGAAGCTTTTATCCGTTGATGGCTTTATCCGTTGAAGCATTAGCAGTTGAAGCTTTTATCCGTTGATGCACTCATCCGTTGATGGATGTTATCCGTTGAAGCTTTAGAGACATCTGTTGAAGCTTTGTTTCTCATCCGTTGAAGGCCTTTAATATCAGTTGATACTACTTCACTTATACAAAATTACAAGGCATGAAATATTTACAATTAGCCCTCCTATTTGCATATCCAGTAGTAGTCAACATGACTTATAATTTCCGACAACATCTAAGAATTACAACTTAAATACAGAGAATAAAATGTGCTACAATACTAAACTTATTTCTAAGTAAAACTACTCCTTCAACGGATAGCCAGAATGGTCTTATCCGTTGAGGCTACAAATACCAGATTTCTACTTAAGTGTTTTGTTGAACTTATCATCAAACTAATACACATATTCCTAACAACTTTGCATCTGATTGCAGAAAGCCCAAGGTAGCTAAACCAAATGATTCCTATGAAAGGAAGGAAACTTATGAAGATCTGAAAAGGAAGAATGAGAAGCTGAAACAGAAGCTGAATGCTTATGTGGTAAAGGAAAAAGGAAGAGTCTACATTGCTGAAGGAAAAAGCTGGGATGATACTGATTCGGATGAAGAGGAAGAGCATGTAAATCTGGCTCTCATGGTAGACTTTGCAGAAGAATCACCATGACCATCTCAGGTTCCTGAACTTACCAGTATAGAAATGTCTGTATCTGAATACAAATCTATTGTGCATGAACTTATTTAGAATTGTATAATGTTCATACAAGCATGCTTGCATATAAAATGGAAAATGATAAATTAGTTCTTCAATCTAAGAGTTTAACCTCTAGGAATGAAGAACTAGAATTGCTTGTAGTTGGAGTAGAAGACCTTAAGCAAAATAATGAGTATCTAGAGAATAAGGTTAAGTGCAATGCAGACATAGAGGCCATTCTTAGAACCCAAATTGCTGACTTAGAAAAGAAGTTACAGGCGTTTAAAAATGCAGTTCTAACTCAGAAGGAGATAATAGATAGTCAAAGATTTAAATCTAAGACTTCAATAGGACTTGACTATTCTAAGCTGAACAATAAGAAACATAGTAGCACATCAGAGATAAACATGTTTGTCTAAGAAAAGGTTCCATATGTTATTAAGGATGCTGTATCTCCGATATTCACTTAGTCTATTTCAGAACCTTTGGATGAAATAAGTTTGCTGATCAATGAGGAATTGATTGCTGAAGATAGAGAGAAGGTGGAGGAATCCCCTAAGACCCCTAAGGTTCCAGCTACGAAAGCTAAATCTATAGATGACCTAGGTACTAAGGTGGATAGAAAAGAACCTAAAATGCTTAAGAAACCAGAACCTATAGTCAACTCTAAGACTGGTGTAAGTGCTAAGGTTAAGACTAAGAAGAACATGAATGGCAATGTAGGTGTTAATAAGAAATCTGATTTTGCATCATCTTCATCTGCATCTAGGAAGCTTTGTAATAATTGCAATTCTGTTGCACATCTTACACATGTATGCACTCAAGGTAAAGTATGTTACAACCGGCATTTCTGTGTAATATTAATTGTAAATTTAGTACAACTTTAAAAGCCGAATGCCAATATATGCAACTATTGTATGCTTGTGTGAATGAGAACTCTGCGTCTTAAATTTTCGTTATGTGGTATATGAATTTTTAAAGCAAAAGTTTATTTATTTCTTTCATTTTTTATTTATAAGGAATATTTTAAACCTTGAATAAATTTCTCTTTAAAGGTTATTTTGTTCACAAATTTCAAAAGTAGTTTTATAAAATTTCTAAAAATCCAAATTATTTTATGGTATAAATTTTATAAATTTTGAACTTGTGTTTTATTTTACAAAAATAAATCTTTATAAATGTTAATTGTTATAATTAGCAAATGACATAGTTGTCCTTGCATGCAAATCCTTTCTATTGAATCCAAAAGGGCTAAAGAGACAATTACCACCCCACTAACTCTTATTTTTCTAGCCAAATTCCTCCTTTACCCTTGCATGCAAAATGATCCAAGTATAAGTGGAAGGGTAGTCATGTCAATTCCTATTCCCACTCACATTTGTCAAAACAAAAACCATAAAACAAGTAAAAGACATGATCATTTCACACATCACCCACACCACACTCTTTCTTCTCTCACTCCTCTCTCTCACTCTCGGCTCCTACCCCCTCACTCTCGGCTTTTCAGCCGAAACCACCCCCTCCCCATTTTCTTTCTTTCTCAATCAAGTTCCCACCTCCTACACAAGTAAATGTTACTTCCCATACCATGATCACATATATTTCAAAGAGTTTTGAGTAGAAAGTTTAAGTTTTAAGGTTGCATGTTAAGGTTTTAGTTGAAACTCAAAGTACAACCTTGATTCTTGTGAGTTTAAGGTTGTTTTTGAGAGGACTACAAGGAATGGTGAAGTGCCAAGTCTTGAGAAGGAAACTCTTGATGTTAAATGGCCATTCTCTTCCATTTCATTTGGCCATGACCATAGGGGAGCCGAATGAATGGTTCTTGAGACCATTCTTGTTGCTTTGTTCAATTTTTGCATGTTTATGTGATAATGGCTTGAATTTTGTAGTAAAAATTTGATGAAACTCCTTGCATGCTAAGTGATCATCTAGATATAGCTCATTCTAGGCTTGCATGTAAATTTCTTGGTAAAACATATTTAGAAAACATGTTGTTTGGCTTGCAAAACTCGAAGACATGCATGCATGTGGATTTCACTTAGAATGTTATAAGATTTTGATCATTTGGAAAGATTTTATTAGTAAGCTTTAATTTCAGTAGGAATAATGTGTTAATATTGATTAATGCTTCTTGATGCATGGTAATAAGTCGTGTATATCTTTTATAAAATGCATAAGGCTGATTACCATTAATGCATGGTAATAAGTCGTGTATATCTTTCCACACTTATAATAGGCTTAAAAGTTTCCTAGGGATTCCCATTAATGTTTTAGAACCCAGCGAGGTTCGGGATTACTTCGCGGCTGATTACCGGCTGTAATCCGTAGCGTCATAAAATAATTTTGATTAAGATATGATTTTTTTGATACCAACAAAATGATGCCATCACCCAAAGTTTTATCTCTCATTATCATTGGTCATGTCCTCCCATTGACATTCTTTAATATATATCTCGATTTATGTTTTGTATCGTATTGTTTAGCACTTGTTGAGCATTTGGCTCACTCCTTGCTTTACCCTGATATTACAGCTAGCAGCTATGGTTAGATTCAAGCAGACTGCCTGTAGGACCTGTGATGCTGATGCCTATGTTCAAGCTCAGGTAGAATAAGTGATAGTAGTTTGTGTGAGGACTCGGTATTTAAAATCAATTGTAATAGATGGTAGTGTTGGGCTATTCCAAACCCTAAACTGTAAGATTTTGGATTTGGGTATGTTTATTTATTATTAAATGTTGTAATAGTTATATTTAATTTGCTGTTTAAGTTGGGGTGTGACAGGTTTTGGTATCAGAGCTACGGTTTAGAGTCCCTGGACAGCCCAAATAGGTTAAATGATATATGTGTAGGTTATAGATAATATGCGAGAGAGTAGGTTAAGTAAGTTTATTATTAATACTCCTCTTATTGGTTTGTCAGCAAAGGGCGCATTCCTCGTCATCCTCTGGTTTGGACAACACTATTGCTTTCACCGTGTATGCTGAGTTGAGGCGCGAGTTTGACATGCTTCAGGGAAAGTACGACCAACTGATAGACCGACTGAAGAACGTGTACCCGGACAGCCGAAACTACGAAGGGAAGCCCAAGGAGCAGATGACTGCGAGACTTGAGACCTTGGTTCAGTACGTCAACACTAAGCTTGAGGAGATGCCAGCGCACCGGGACCGCACCAGCTAGTATGTCATTCAGATGGTGGCGGATGAGCTCCAAAGCATTGTGAAGACACTTCGAGAGGAAAAGACTACCAAGCCCCGTTCAGATGGAGTGGAGCCTTAGTTCTTTCCATTTACCTTTCATGTTGTTGTACTATCAGACTCCGTAGAATTTCCCAGTTGTTTTCTTATTTCCTTTAAATAAGCCTGTTGATCCTAGATTCAGACTTTGTTCTAATCCCATGTATTGTGACCTTTAAATTTCAATAATCATGCTCTACTGTTCCAATTGCTCTCAACTGTTATTATACGCTTTAATATGCATCATCATATCTGCTTAATTTGAAACCTGACCTCACATGTAAATAAGAATGCCATGCGATACCCTCGAATTGTTTTATTATTCATATCTGTTTTGATATAACTCTTATTTCAGGATCATGCCTCCCAAAAAGAAGAACCCAACAACCACATCCACCACAGACCCAAATATTCTTCGACTACTGGAAACTTTGCAACAACAAACCAATGCTATAGCCCAACAACAACTAACTCTTCAACAGCGAATTGAAAACCAAGATAACCGTGAACCACACCAACCACCTGAACCACCAGTACCACCTAGACAAATTGTCACTTTCAAGGCTTTTCAGAATGTGAATCCACCTGCATTTCATGATACCACTGATCCAGTAATAGCTAACACATGGATCAAGGAGATGGAAAGGGCTTTTGAGTTGGTACAGTTAGGAGACGATCAGAAGACGCCGTATGCTACTTACTTCTTGAAGGACGAAGTCATCTATTGGTGGGAATCAATAAAAGCTATGGAAGCAACTCAACAGGTTTCTTGGGAGAGATTTAAGAAGTCATTTCTGGACAAGTATTACCCTAAGTACATGCAGAATCAGATGGAGCTTAAATTTTTGGAGCTGAAACAAGGGAACATGACTGTACTGGAGTATGAGAAGAAGTTCACTGAGTTGTCAAGGTTTGTGACAAAGTATACCAGCACCGAGGAGGAAAAAGCGAAGAAATTTCAGCAAGGATTGGAGCCTTGGATCAGAGATAGAGTGGCTATGTTTGAGCTTGAAACTTATGCGGGAGTAGTTCAGAAAGCTGCTCTGATTGAGAATAATGGGATGCAGTCAAGGAAGGAGAGGGATAACAAGAACAGGAAGGTTCCATTATATGGGGAAAAAAGTCTGAAGTGGGAAGTTCACAAGATCGGAATGTAAAGAGGATCGGATTCCAGAAGGGCGGAAATTTTCAAAAGAAGGGAAATTTGGGTAAAAGGCAAGAATCAAAGGGGAACAACCAGGCAAGCCAAAGACAAGTTGGAGAAAACAGATTCCAGAGACCCGAATGCAAGCATTGTGGAAGAAGGCACCCTGGAGTGTGTAATAAGTTGAGTATGACATGCTATAGGTGCAATTAGAAGGGACATTTGGCGAATGAGTGCAAGATGCCGAAGCCAGAAGTTATGTGCTACAAGTGTGGGAAAACTGGACACATAGCTAGGGAGTGCAAGGCAACCGGACCAGTCAAAGCTCTGATGAATGTGGCAAACACCAGTGCGAGCGTGCCAGTTGAGGTATTGGCATTACCTCCACCACCTACACCAACCCCGCAGGCAACAACAAGGACATTTGATCTGAAGATGAAGGATGATGTTCAGAATTCTGAGGTTATAGCAGGTACACTTTTACTCAATAATGTCAAAGCTAAAGTATTGATTGATTCGGGAGCAACAAGATCTTTCGTATCAGAAACTTTTGTAGATAAGCTTCCATGTGATAAAATGATTATGAGCGAGGTAGTAAATGTGGTAATTGCGAACCAAGAGAAGATTCCTGTGAATTAATTCTGTCCGAAGGGTGAGATTGATATTTCGGGGTATAAATTTTCAGCCGACTTGATACTCTTCAAGTTGGGAGAGTTTGATATAATTTTAGGCATGGATTGGTTAGGAGAAAATAATGCTCAGATTAATTGTAAGACCAAGAAAGTGTATTTAAAGGCGAAGAGTGGAGAGAAGGTAGTATTTAAGGGGCAAAGGCAAGAACAACTATTTCTCACAATCGTTCAGGCTAAGAAGCTACTTAGAAAAGGTTGTGAGTCGTTCCTAGCGTATGTAGTGGATTTAGAAAAGGGCAACCCCAACATAGAAGATATCCCTGTAGTTAACGAGTTTCCCGATGTGTTTCCAGATGAACTACCAGGCTTACCACCAGATCGACAAATCGAGTTCGAGATCAACCTTGCTCCAGGCACGGAACCAGTTTCAAAGGCCCCATATAGGATGGCACCAGCAGAAATGAAAGAGTTGGCGAGCCAGCTACAAGAATTGTTAGATAAAGGAGTGATACGGCCAAGTACGTCGCCATGGAGAGCACCTGTTCTGTTTGTCAAGAAGAAAGATGGGAGTATGCGACTATGCATAGATTATCGAGAGTTGAATAAGGTAACGATCAAGAACCACTACCCGCTACCAAGAATAGATGACCTTTTTGATCAGCTGAAAGGAGCAAAGTGCTTTTCAAAGATTGACTTGAGATCGGGATACCATCAATTAAAGATCAAAGAAGAAGATATTCCCAAGACAGCATTTAGGACCAGATATGGGCATTATGAATTCCTAGTAATGCCGTTTGGATTGACCAACGCCCTGGCCGCATTTATGGATCTGATGAATCGAGTATTTAAGAAGTATTTGGACAAGTTTTTCGTGGTATTCATTGATGACATCCATATTTATTCTAAGTCGGAAGAAGAACATAAACAACACCTCTGGATAACATTGAAGATACTTCGTCAAGAGAAGTTGTATGCCAAGTTTACCAAATGTGAGTTTTGGTTAAAGGAAGTTCAATTTTTGGCGCATGTCATTGGAAATGAAGGAGTTAAAGTGGATCCAGAAAATATTGAGGCAGTTATGAGTTGGGAGAGGCCAAAGACTCCTACGGAAGTGCGAAGTTTTCTAGGGTTGGCAGGATACTATAGAAGGTTCGTCAAGGATTTTTCGAAAGTCGCCACGCCATTGACCAAGTTAACCAGAAAGAATCAAAAGTTTGAATGGAGTGCAGAATGTGAGGATAGCTTTCAAGAGTTGAAGCAGAGATTGGTAACAGCTCCGGTGTTAGTACTTCCAGATGACCAAGGAAACTTTGTGATATTCAGCGACGCTTCACATAAGGGATTGGGTTGTGTGTTAATGCAACACAGTAAGGTGATCGCGTATACGTCAAGACAGTTGAAACCGTATGAGTTGAAGTACCCGACGCATGACTTGGAACTAGCCGCCATAGTGTTCGCACTTAAAATTTGGAGACATTACCTCTACGGAGAAAAGTGTGAAATCTACACGGATCAGAAGAGTTTAAAGTACATTTTCACTCAGAAGGAGCTCAATATGAGGCAGAGGAGATGGCTGGAATTGATCAAGGACTATGATTGTTTGATAAATTACCATCCTGGAAAGGCGAATGTTGTGGTCGATGCTCTAAGTAGGAAGGAGAGACTGAATATGATGACAATATCAAAGGAATTATCTGAAGAAATCAAGAGATTTGAACTGGAACTTTGTGATTGTGGAAAAGTTGAAGAAGTTTGTCGTGCAATGACTTTTCAGCCAACACTAGTGGAAAATATAAAGAAATGTCAAGAAGAAGTAATGGAGAAAGAGAAGAATCAGTTATCTGGAGAGGAGATTAATACTCAAAGGGATGAGGAAGGGATACTAAGGTTTTCTTCCAGAATATGGATTCCTCATGTACCTGAAATAAAGAATGAGATCCTACACGAAGCCCATAATTCGAAATTTTCAATCCACCCGGGAAGTACCAAGATGTATCGGGACTTAAAGAAAAACTTTTGGTGGCCAAATATGAAGCGAGACGTAGCGGAATGGGTTGTGAAGTGTTATACTTGTCAGAAAGTGAAGGCAGAACATCAACAACCAAGCGGATTAATTCAGCCCCTAAAGATTCCAGAATGGAAATGGGAAAATATCGCTATGGACTTTATAGTAGGACTACCGTGAACGAAATCCGGGCATGACGCTATATGGGTTATAGTTGACCGTCTTACAAAGTCAGCGCATTTCCTTCCAATTAAAGAGAAGTCGTCATTAGACAAATTGGTTCATCTGTATGTGCGCGAAATTGTACTAAGGTATAGAGTACTTGTATCAACAGTTTCAGACAGAGATCCCCGATTTAACTCGAGATTTTAGAAGCAATTTCAAGAATGTCTTGGCACGAAATTGAATATGAGTACGGCGTACCACCCGCAGACTGATGGACAAAGCGAAAGGACAATTCAAACAATCGAAGACATGTTGCGCAGTTGTGCAATTGATTTTGCAGGAAGTTGGGACGACCACTTGCCGTTGATTGAATTCTCTTACAACAATAACTATCATTCCAGTATCGGCATGCCACCATACGAAGCTTTGTACGGGCGAAAATGTAGATCACCAACAAGTTGGGATGAAGTAGGAGATGGAAGGATTCTCGGCTCGGAATTGGTACAATAATTGCATGACTCAGTCAAGTTAATTCAGAAAAGGCTACTTGCTGCTCAAGATAGACAGAGGAAGTATGCGGATCCGGCACGTAAGGATGTTCAATTCCAAATTGGCGAAGCTGTTTTGTTGAAGGTGTCACCTAGAAAAGGGTTGTCTAGATTTGGCAAGAAAGGGAAGTTAGCACCTAGATACATAGGTCCTTTTGAAATTTTGAGTCAAGTAGGGAAGGTGGCCTACGAGTTGGCCTTACCACCTCAGTATCAGCACGTGCATAATGTGTTCCATGTGTCATTGCTTAAGAAGTACAATCCTGACGCTAGCCATATAATAGAATATGAACCAGTAGAAATTCAGTCAGACCTGCCATTTGTGGAGCAACCGGTCAAAATACTCGACTGGCAAGAGAAGAGTCTTAGAAATAAGTCAGTAAAGTTAGTAAAAGTACTTTGGAGGAACCCTAAGGTCGAAGAATCGACTTGGGAGTTAGAGTCTGATATGCGTTCCCGGTATCCTCATCTGTTCTCTTAGATTCCGGGGACAGAATCCCTTAAGGGGGAGAGGATGTTACAACCGGCATTTCTGTGTAATATTAATTGTAAATTTAGTACAACTTTAAAAGCTGAATGCCAATATATGCAACTTTAATTGAGAACTCTGCGTCTTAAATTTTCGTTATGCGGTATATGAATTTTCAAAGCAAAGGTTTATTTATTTTTTTCATTTTTGATTTATAAGGAATATTTTAAACCTTGAATAAATTTCTCTTTAAAGGTTATTTTGTTCACAAATTTCAAAAGTATTTTTATAAAATTTCTAAAAATCCAAATTATTTTATGGTATAAATTTTATAAATTTTGAACTTGTGTTTTATTTTACAAAAATAAATCTTTATAAATATTAATTGTTATAATTAGCAAATGACATAGTTGTCCTTGCATGCAAATCCTTTCTATTCAATCCAAAAGGGCTAAAGAGACAATTACCACCCCACTAACTCTTATTTTTCTAGCCAAATTCCTCATTTACCCTTGCATGCAAAATGATCCAAGTATAAGTGGAAGGGTAGTCATGTCAATTCCTATTCCCACTCACATTTGTCAAAACAAAAACCATAAAACAAGTAAAAGACATGATCATTTCACACATCACCCACACCACACTCTTTCTTCTCTCCCTCCTATCTCTCACTCTCGGCTCCTACCCCCTTACTCTCGGCTTTTCAGCCGAAACCACCCCCTCCCCATTTTATTTCTTTCTCAATCAAGTTCCCACCTCCTACACAAGTAAATGTTACTTCCCATACCATGATCACATATATTTCAAAGAGTTTTGAGTAGAAAGTTTAAGTTTTAAGGTTGCGTGTTAAGGTTTTAGATGAAACTCAAAGTACAACCTTGATTCTTGTGAGTTTAAGGTTGTTTTTGAGAGGACTACAAGGAATGGTGAAGTGCCAAGTCTTGAGAAGGAAACTCTTGATGTTAAATGGCCATTCCCTTCCATTTCATTCGGCCATGACCACAGGGGAGCCGAATGAATGGTTCTTGAGACCATTCTTGTTGCTTTGTTCAATTTTTGCATGTTTATGTGATAATGGCTTGAATTTTGTAGTAAAAATTTGATGAAACTCTTTGCATGCTAAGTGATCATCTAGATATAGCTCATTCTAGGCTTGCATGTAAATTTCATGGTAAAACATATTTAGAAAACATGTTGTTTGGCTTGCAAAACTCGAAGACATGCATGCATGTGGATTTCACTTAGAATGTTATAAGATTTTGATCATTTGGAAAGATTTTATTAGTAAGCTTTAATTTCAGTAGGAATAATGTGTTAATATTGATTAATTCTTCTTGATGCATGGTAATAAGTCATGTATATCTTTTATAAAATGCATAACTTGTTGTTTCAAAAACTTGATGATTTATGAGTTGTGAAATATGGTTTCTTTTGTTTTGCCATGATTGCACCTTAGGTAAGGATGATCTCCACCAAGATTATTTTGAGTATAAGGGAGTTAGTTTAGTAGATCACCATGTTTAAGTCTTGGTTTGGGTATTGGGTTGTTGGTGGTTGAGTTTATCAAGTCAAAACCTTGGAGAAAGGGGAGTTATAATTTCTGCAGAAAATCAGTTAAGTACCCTGAGGTTTAGAGTGAGTTTTGACCATGTCATTGATGTGCACTTTGAGGCCCAAGTCACCAGAAGTTAGTATTGGGAGTATATAAAAGGTTTTACGTATTGGTTGGAGGTTTTCATGTCATTTGGTTAGGTGCACAAGTAGAATAACAAAATCTGTCCAGCAGGGGACAGTTTTGTTGCAACTTAGAAATAGGGAGATTTGACCATGTCATGGGTAGGCCCTCATTAGGCCCTATTGGGCCTTAGTTAGAGAGAGTGTCAGAGAAGTTTTTCCAACCATAGTTCATAGGATATGAGTTAGAACCATGTGTCAAAAATTAATTCAAGTTAGGGTATTTTCTGCCCAGGAAAACAGGGGAACCATGGACTTTGAGCTCAGGCCCAAGAAGGCCCAAGCCAGGCCCTTGAGCCACATCAAGTTTGGGAGATGCCCTTAGGTCAGGAGAGTCTTGTGTAAGAGTTTTGAAGGAAAACCTATAGTTTAAGGGTGTCAAATGCACTCAAGAATCCATAGATGTCATTCTGAAATTTGCACCAGTGAACACTTTCACTCATTACATAGTTTTAGACCACTTAGGAGTGAGGTCTTGGTTAACCACCATAGTTGTAAGATAGTATAAGGTCAGTTGAATAAAAGGCACATGTGAGGGTCAATAGGTCTTGGATAGTTTAGTAAAGGCACATCGAGTTAGGAAGCCAAAATTAAAAGACTTTGTCTAGTTTAGCATTATGGTGTATATGGTGTTATTTGGTATTAATATATGATATGTGATTATGTGGCTATGTGTGTGCAACTATAAATTAAAGGTGAATATAAATTAAGTGCATATAGGCCTAAGTGCCATCCGTATTTAAATTCGGGTTGTAAATAGGTTAAGTTGGTGAGAATATATTATAATAAGGATTATTATTATTTATGTAGGATCTCGAGACGAGGGAAAACTTGCCATAAAGGTCGAGTGAAGCTCCAGTTGCTCCTACCAGTCAGACCAGACCCGCCTTTCTCAAGGCAAGTGATTCAACTTGTCCTTCATATTTACTGCTAATAGTTCATACATTGCTGCAACTATCCTGTGTCATTTGATATATTAAATCAAGCGTATCTTATGTTTATCTTTGAATTATATAAAAATGCCATGAACCCTCGAGTACGTATTGCAAATTGGTCTTATCATGATAGTATATTAAAGTAATTCGAATGCCAGGATAAAAGAAAGGGTAATTATAACTCTTGGCTTATTCTCTTGATTAACATGCTAATGATTCCTAAGTATTGATATCTTATCCTGATACTTGAACCCCTATAGAACATTACCTTGAACCCTAAAAGCCAGATACTTATCAAAGTGATTCCTCATTGATTTATACCCCTCTTTCTTATCCTGAAGCTTGACAATTCTGATATATCCTGAGTTAAAGATCATTTCTGCATACCTTAACACCTTAGTATTCATGAAGCTTATCTTCTTGATGATCCAGCACTTGAACCTTGATGAGAAACCATTGCTTTAAGCCCAATTTGGAATTACCCTTTATAATATCCAATAGCCTCACTAAATTCCCTTGTCCAATCTTTGATATATGAAAACCATTCAGTTACTTTAATAGAGTATAGTTTTGTGAATCATGGCCCTGAGATTCAGTACCATATTTCCCGTGTTTCGAGTTGATCTATAATCCCTTGATAAAAAAATGTTTACTGTAAAAGAGATTTTGTTATAAATCGGCATCAGTTTTTAAAATAAATAAAATGTGGGTTTTCAGTCCCAAAGGGGGATAAATGTTTTCTTTGAATAGTGGATCTGGACTGAGACGCGAGTCATTTCCACACTTATATTAGGCTTAAAAGTTGCCTAGGGATTCCCATTAATGTTTTAGAACCCAGCGAGGTTCGGGATTACTTCGCGGCTGATCACCGGCTGTAATCCGTAGCGTCATGAAATAATTTTGATTAAGATATGATTTTTTTGATACCAACAAAATGATGCCATCACCCAAAGTTTTATCTCTCATTATCATTGGTCATGTCCTCCCATTGACATTCTTTAATATATATCTCGATTTATGTTTTGTATCATATTGTTTAGCACTTGTTGAGCATTTGGCTCACTCCTTGCTTTACCCTGATATTACAGCTAGCAGCTATGGTTAGATTCAAGCAGACTACCCGTAAGACCTGTGATGCTGATGCCTATGTTCGAGCTCAGGTAGAGTAAGTGATAGTAGTTTGTGTGAGGACTCGGTATTTAAAATCAGTTGTAATAGATGGTAATGTTGGGCTGTTCCAAACCCTAAACTGTAAGATCTTGGATTTGGGTATGTTTATTTATTATTAAATATTGTAATAGTTATATTTAATTTGCTGTTTAAGTTGGGGTGTGACAAAGTAGAATCTATTACAACTTCCAGTATGTCTGCCATGCCTAACATGCCTAGTTTTCATGAACCCTGTGGTATAGTTGGATGTATGCCATGTGCTTTTGTTACCATGTCTGATTATTTTAAAGCTCTTCATGCAACTGCTAGCACTTGCATCAACACTAAGACAAGCATGAGTAATAAGCAAGACAAGACTGAGAATCCTATTTCTAAGTCTGATAACTCTGTTGAGACTAACACTAAGAAGGAGCCATCCAAAGTGAAAGCTAAGCCTATTAAGGGTTCAATTATTGATTCTGTTTCTACTCCTAAACCTTCAGGACCCAAGAAAGCTTGGGTACCAAAGTCTTCTTAATCAATCTGTGTTTGCAGGGTAAGGTAAGGAAAGAGAAGATAAGATCATGTGGATACTGGACAGTGGGTGTTCTAGGCACATAACAGGAGAAAAGTCCCTACTCACAGGTGTGGTTGAGAAAGCTGGCCCTATAGTTACCTTTGGAGATGATAACAAAGGATTTACTAAGGGATATGGCAATTTGATAATTGGCAATGTCATCATTGAGAACATCTCTCTTGTAGAAGGATTAAAACATAATCTTCTGAGCGTAAGTCAGTTTTGTGACAGGGGATACAATGTTGATTTCAGAACATAAAGATGTTTGATCTCTCACAGGAAAGATGAGAAGCTTGCTTTACAGGGAGTAAGGAAAGGTAATCTATACGTAGCTGACCTGAAGTCTACCTGTGATGGAGTAAGCAGATGTTTCTACAGCAAAGCTTCATCAGAACTAAGTTGGCTATGGCACAAGAAGCTCTCACACTTGAACTTGAAAACAATGAACTCTCTGATCAAGAGAGAACTAGTGAGACGACTACCACAGATAGAATTATGTCAAGAAGGACTCTGTGAAGCATGTGAAAAAGGGAAATCAAAGAAAGCGTCACACAGAAGCAAGGGAATGACAAGTATAACTGAACCTCTTCAGTTGATTCACATGGATTTATTTGGTCTAGTGAATGTATTGTCACTATCAAGCAAAAGATATGCTTTAGTAATGGTCGATGATTTCTCCAAGTACACATGGGTGTTGTTTTTACAAACCAAGGATGAAGCACCTCAGCTGATAGTGGATCATATAAAGAAGATTGAGATGGAAGCGAAATTACCTGTTAGAAAGATCAGATCAGATAATGGGACAGAATTCAAGAATGCATTTCTAAATGAATTTTGTACGGAAAAAGGTATTTCAAGACCGTATTCAGCCCCAAGGACTCCACAGCAAAACGAGGTAGTAGAAAGGAAGAATCGTACCTTGGTTGAAGCAGCAAGGACTATGCTAAGTGAATCAAGACTTCCCACCTACTTCTGGGCTGAAGCTGTCAACACAACATGTTACACTCAAAATCTTACCCTGATTAACAAAGATCATGACAAGACTCCTTATGAGATTATGGATGACAAAGAACCAACACTGAAATACTTTCATGTGTTTGGTGCTAAATGCTTTGTGCTAAAGGAAGGAATTAAACATCTAGGAAAGTTTGATGCTAAAGCAGAAGAAGGCATATTTCTTGGCTACTCTATGGAATCTAAAGCTTACAGGGTTTATGTGATCTCTGATCAGAAGGTGATTGAAAGCCTTAATGTAACATTCGACGACACCAAGTTGGCAAGCCTGCAAAGAGAAGAGGATTCTGAATCTCTGGAATTTGAGAATGTAACAGATGATCCTATGGATATAATAGAACCTGAGATTGCTAGAACTGTTCCTGTAGCTGATTCAGGATCAAGTGGTGATAATGGTGGAAATACTGATCATGATAATCATTCAGGAACTCCATCAAGAACCACTACAAACAGATCAGAATCATCCAGTCATGGTGACAGCAACTCAGGGGGAGCAGGAAGAGGATCTACAGTTCACACTCAACATCAGGCTGAACAAGGGGAAACATCAAGATCATATCTGCCTCGTCAAAGGGTTTGGAACAGAGACCATCCCTTTGAATTGATCATTGGTGATCCTGACACAGGAGTAAGAACTAGACATGCCACTCAGAATGTATGCCACTTCTTAGGGTTTCTTTCAGAAATGGAACCTAAGAAAGTGGATGAGGCACTGGAAGATCCAGATTGGGTTATTGCAATGCAAGAAGAACTCAATCAGTTTGAGAGGCAGAAAGTATAGAAGCTGGTACCCCGACTAAAGAACAAGTCAATGATAGACACTAAATGGGTATTCAGCAACAAGCTAGATGAAGATGGCATTGTAACGAGAAACAAAGCCAGACTGGTAGTTAAAGGTTACTCTCAAGAAGAGGGTATTGATTATGATGAAACATATGCACCAGTAGCTAGACTTGAGGCAATCAGGATGTTTCTGGCATTCGTAGCACATTCAGATTTCAAAGTTTATCAAATGGACGTGAAGAGTGCATTCCTGAATGGAGAGCTAGAAGAAGAAGTGTATGTGGAACAATTTTGAAGATCCTAATCTGGCTGATTTTGTATACTTTCTATTCAAAGCTCTCTACGGTCTTAAACAAGCTCCAAGGACATGGTATGACACTCTCTCTGAGTTTTTACTTGAAAATGGTTTTACTAGAGGTGTCATAGACAAAACTCTATTTCATAAAGTGCATAAATCTGATATGATATTAGTTCAAGTATATGTTGACGATATTATATTTGGTTCTACTAATGACGATCTCTAAGCTAATGCAGAGTAAGTACGAGATGAGTATGATGGGAGAGTTGAACTACTTTCTTGGATTACAAGTGAGTCAAAGGAAAGATGGTATATTCATTTATCAATCCAAGTACATTAGAGAACTTCTTAAGAAGTATAATCTGGAAGATTCAGCTCCAACAAAGACTCCCATGCCAACAGCCTCCAAGCTTGATCACGACAAAACTGGTAAGAAAGTTGACATCATAAGTTACAGAGGTATGATAGGCTCATTACTTTATCTCACAGCAAGTGGACCAGATATCATGTTTGCAACATGCTTTTGTGCTAGATTTCAAGCTGAACCAAAAGAATCTCATCTAATAGCTGTTAAAAGAATATTTAGGTACCTTAAGGGAACTCCAAATCCTGGAATTTGGTACCCTGAAGGCACATGTTTTGACCTAGTTGGCTATACAGATTCAGATTTTGCAGGGTGTAAGATTGACCGGAAAAGTATATCAGGAAGTTGTCAGTTTCTTGGAAGAAGATTGGTATCTTGGCATAGCAAGAAGCAGCACTCAGTATCCACATCAACTGCTGAAGCTGAATACATAACTGCTGGAAGCTGTTGTGCTCAAATCTTGTGGATGAGGAACCAACTCCGGGATTATGGTCTATTGGTGTCAAAGATTCCAATATTCTGTGATAATACAAGTGCAATAGCAATCTCAAACAATCCAGTTCAACACTCAAGGACAAAGCACATTGATGTCAGGTATCACTTTATCAGAGAGCATGTCACAAATGGCACTGTGGAGTTACACTTTGTACCCACAAAAGATCAAATTGCAGACATCTTCACCAAACCATTTGATGAAAACACTTTCTCTAAGTTGGTTAGTAAACTTGGGATGTTAAATATCTCTAATTAATTTTAGAAGTCAATAACTGCAATTTGGTCTGGTTAAATTCACTTGTTATTTAAATTCTATATATTAGGGACATCTGAATTTACATGCCATTAATTATTTCTTGTAATTCAATCATTTTTGTGCTTACATACAAAACATATATATGGCTGAGCACATTCATATTGATAAATCTATTTAATTTGATCTCAGTGGACTTTAGATAATTAATATTTAAAGGGGTTCATTGACATTAAAATTTAATATATTCCAGCATAATCATTTTTCACAAAAAGATAGTGTTATCAATTTAATGATAATAATTGTAGAAGTAGTGAAAAATAATTATGATTTTTTGTTTTAACATTCTTTTTAATAACTCAACATTTAAAGGATGTTTAAAATAAACCAGTAGCAAAGGATTGTGACTTAGAAATTTTTCTAAGTCCTGTACTCTGTGTCGCCACAGACTGTGTCGCCACAGAGACCTGACTTAGAATTCTCTAAGTCCTGTACTCTGTGTCGCCACAGACTGTGTCACCACAGAGACCCGACTTAGAATTTCTCTAAATCCTGTACTCTGTGTCACCACAGAGAGTGGTCGCCACAGAGAGGGATCACCACACAGCTTCTTTGATTATTTTAGATTGTTTTGATGTTAATATATTTACACAATCAGGTTGGTTATCTTCTATATACACACAACATTACCATCGCAGGAGAGGAATTTTTTTTGTTGATCAAAACCCTAACAAAGTGCTGTTGAAATTTATAATTTTTACACTTTTGTAAAGCCCAGTTAATCAGGAGTAGTTTGATATCAAAATCACTCGATTTCATGGGTTAATTTTGCATATTGAGATACTTGTTTTGTTTAACTGTTTAAGGCCTTGTTTGGTTACTCCTTTAAGGGTTTTAGTCTCAATTAAATTTCTTCCTTAAGACATTGTTTGGTTAATCCTTTAGAACTGCATTTTGTATAATTAGAGTCTATTTATTTCTCTTAATAATTCGAAGTGCTCAATTTAATTTATTTTAAATCTAAACTTTATTCTCATTTTATTTAAATAGCGAATAATATTCAGATTCCAAAAACAAATTTTGTTTCTATTATTGAACGTGATCCCATGAAAATGGTACATTTTGAAACTTGGATCCGTTTTTTAAACGAACACTCAATTGTGCGCTTCGCATTAACGACTAACGTGAAATTGAATGTTGAGCTTCTCAAGCATGTACACACAACAGCTATAAACTCTTCAGAAGATGAAAAAGTAGCTTTTTCTTTTGACATTGATGATGATACCATCAGAATTATAGAGGATGATTTCAATGAACATCTTCAGTTACCTCGAGATAACTTTGATGACACTCCAGAAGATTGGGAACTACTCAGCTTCTTCAGAGCAATAAGGAGCACAATGACACCGAATGATGATTTACCAAGGCACTTCAACAAAAGTCATCTTCCAAAGGAATGGAATCTATTCTTCAATATACTGTCTCATTGCTTGTCTCCCAAGACAGATGGATTTCATGGACTCACTATTTTTAATCAAATTGTTGGGGTTGTTGTCACGAATAATCTTCGCATCAACTTTGGGAGGTTATTCATGGAGCACATTTTGGAGAACCAATCAAATCATTAGAACTTTATCCTATATGCAAGGTTTCTTCAAATAGTGCTAATTGGAAAACTGTCAGAAGCCCAAAAGACATCCACTCACAGTGACTTAATGCAAGATCCTCCTGTCATATCTCAACTGGTAGTCACAAAGCTACACAAGAAAGGGAACTATCCAAACTCAGAGGTTGCTTTCCTAACAGACCACATGATAGATGCATTTGCCACTATCAATGCTCAATATGAAGAAGAAGAAGAAGAGGAAGAAGAAGAAGAAGCTGAAGATGCATCTATAGCTACAGATGAACCTCAAGCTGAAAATGAACCACATGAAAATATTGATCATGAAGCTGAAGAAAATGTGAATGTAGAAGCAGATCAATCTATTTCTGAGCAAGGTGACCAAGCAGAGGCAGAAGTTGAACAAGAACAACAAGCTGAAATTGAAGATTCTCCTCAACCTCATCCTGAAGCTGCTAGTCCACCACATCAAGCTGCTGAGTCTACTCATTCTAATACCTCTGTCTATAGACCAGTCTTCTCAGGTATGGGTACTTCTTCTATGAGTCGTACTTTTGAAGCATGTTCTGATTTCATTAGCATAGATCAATTACACCTTGATTCTCAGCACACACAAATACTTGTTGAACAAGTTGATAGGCTAGGGAGTGAATTTGGCATGCCACAAATTCATAACCACCCTCTAGAGCCACACCAAACACCATTTCTCCTAGCTCAAACCCTGGAGTATAAGGATCCTCTGTAAATAGAGGGAGAAATTGCACTAGATGCAGCAAATAATGAAGGTACTTTGAGTGAACCCGCAGCTCTGTCTCCTATGAAGCAAAGTAGTGAACATCCTGAGACAACTGCAAACCTCCAGGTATCCTCTCAAAAGGATTCTCTGGCTAAAAAGGCAACTACACAGTTACTAGATCTATCTTCTCAACAAGTTAGGTCTATTAAAATTCGCCCGTCAGCCACGGCATCCTGTAACGAGTCAAACACCTTATCCAATATTCAAGCTCTTAAAGCTTTAAATGAGTCAATTAGAAGAGTACTATTTGGTGAGGAAGTATTGACGGTAACATGGAATTCAACCATTTTACGGTTAGAATATCCTGTTCAAGGTCCTTCAATGGATCAACTGCCTTCACAGTTTTTAGGAGAGAGTGCTATAATCACTGCCAAATCTAGCACAACACTTACCTCCCCAGGACTAATAAACCTGGATGCATCTGTGGATAGTGGATTCGACGTAGGTGCGAGTCGGCAACCCATTGGTGATGAACCAGATTTTACTGGTGAGCCTAAGGGGAATGTATCTTCACAGATATAAGGGGAAGCTGGGGATCAAATGCCAGATATGAAGGCCCCAATGCTCCCCCCAGAGATTCAAACTTTGGACGAATCATCTCCTGATGATAGGCAACTTGTCTCAGATAAGGATAGGGAATTCCAAACTCCCATTGCACCACTGCTGACCTTCTTAAGGATGGCTCAAGTGTCTTCTGCAGGTACACTTGGAACTCAGAGCTTTGAGAGGAGTGAACTCGTGAGAACGAGTGAAACACATGACCCTAAACCGAGTGATAGAGTGTTGAGCGATACACTACGAGAAGCCTATGAGACACCTACCATCCAAACTACACCTATAGATCTATCAAACTATGTCACTAAAGATTATCTCAAAGAGCAGCTAGCATTCAAAGACAGCTATCTCAAAGAACAGCTGGCTCTTAAAGATCAACACTTTCAGACAGAACTATCTCTCAGAGATCATCAGATCGCCAGTCTTACCGATCAACTTAAACATCAACAAGCAGCATTCGCCAATTTGCGGGAATTCATTGAGCGATCTCTCTCTCATACAGGAAAAGCAAAAACAACTGCCAACACTGAGCCAAAGATCTCAGTTAGCAAGCAGGCGCCAATTTTGGTTTCATCTGAAGCAGCTCTTGCCAGTACTGGGCCGAAGACCTCAGTCAGCAAGCAACTTCCTGCTTCTTTTAAGATCCCTGTCTCGACCTTACATGCTCAATCAACACCAACTCTAAAGGATAACCCAAGTGAGGGGGAGAAAAGGGTAGTAGAACAAGAAAAAGTGACACTGCTGTTAATCTACTTCAAGATGTCTTTCAGACCACTGGTACGTATGATGAATTTGAAGTAGAGATGAAGGAAGAGTTATAGGAGAGAATTGATGAAAGGGTGCTCCTAAAAGAAAGATTCTCTAAGGAAAGCGCAACATCTCAGGGGGAGCAATCAGAGCATCTGAGCCGAATCATTACAACACAGAGAAATCTGCTGTCTCAGATATATGCTCCAAGACCCTTATTTTCTGAAGAAGAACTGGAAGAAGGTAAAATAGATGAAAGTGATTTTCCGATAGGGTGTGAGCCAAGATTTGAAAAAGTGGCTACGGAAGAGAGAATGATCATCACAGAGGATGAAGAATTTGAAGATGAAGTTGCTTTCTCAGATGACTGTCTATCCTATGGACTCACAGAGAAAATCAATCGCTCTTATCTGGAAATTCAAGAAGAGATAGAAAGATCCAGAGCAAGAATTCAAAGAGCTATTCAAAGAAAAAGGAACAGAGTGGAGAGAGAAGCATATCTTCGAGCTAACAGGAAAGGAAGTAAATGGGAAGAAATAAAGAAGAAAATGGACAAACCAGAAATATATCACTATTCAGACCCTGGAAACTCTAATCTGTTAAGAACTGTGGAGCACTACAGAGAGACATATGTAAACATTCATGAGTTCTATGATCAGTTCAGCAAAGTAATTACTAAAACTACTGTGAACATTCTGAAGAATGGATGGAAGATCACTTTCAATCACAGAGATGGTCTACGGATGAAAGTGTCTACTAGTGTACTGAAGAAGTTGAACATTGTTGAACTGTTTATCTTAGCCTCAAAGATCCCATGGTTGAAATCGAATGAAAATGAATACTTCAGAGACAGACTTTGGAGAATGATGATGGATGTATCTCCTCAAGCATTTATGTATCCATTCATGATCAAACTTGTTGCGGGTGGTAGATTGCAAAATATCACCATGTCTGACCAACACATAAGAAGCATTCGATATCTACAACTTACCTTTCTGGAAAGTCAACTAAGGAGCAAAAGAGCTAAGTTGACAGCTCCAGGTGTCAAGAGATCTGAAGCAGATGTCAAAGCTGCTGAAGTTCTATACGCTTATAGGCTCAATGACAAGATGATCAGAGACACGGAGAAGGATATGAGGGCAATCAGAAGAGAATATCATGAGATGGTGTTCATTAATGGAGAAGCAGAAATTAATCTTCTCAAATACAATGAACCCATAATCAGCATTGACGGTGAAGGAGAGTTAGTCTTTAGAATCAACAAATGCAGAATCAGAATCAAAGACTTCAGGACAAGTGAATCAAGCTCAATTCAGCAAGCCTTGACGGATGTCAAACTATCTACTTGTAAAGATGACAAGGTTGCTCTGATCCCTATCATAAAGATTCTTGATCCAGTAATGGAAGAAGAGTCGATCAATGACACTAGAAGAGTAAGAGGACATCCAAAGAGGATAACTGTCTTCATAATGTCCAGAAAATCCTCTCTATTGTTTGATCTAGTTCCTAAATGTTCTAAAGTCAAGTATCTTGAGATAATGCTTCATGAGCTAAACAATCCACCTCCAGTCAATGCACTTGAAATAGAAGCTCGTGATTGCGTTCAAGCTAGATTGAATGAGCTGAAGGAATCTCCTCCTAAGAAGAAAGTCTCTAAGAGAAAATCCGTTCAGCCTCAAGAAGAAGAAGGAAGCAGGAAGCAGAAGAAGACAAAGACAAAGAATAAAAATTGAATATGTTCAGACTAGAGGAACACTTCGTTGTAATTTATATCTTAAGAAATCTGGAAATGAATATGTAATCCAGAATATATTTAATATCTTTATCTGTTTTATAGTTCGTACTTTTTCTTATTATCAGTTGAGTTATCCTTAAGGATTTGCTTGTCGAACTCTAACAATCAAATAGGGGGAGATTGTAAAGCATAATGTAATGTAACATGTAATCGAGGATTTATAACTCAACATGAAAACATAAACAGATAAACATTATTAAACTGTGAAGCATAGGAACCCTTCAGATGAAGACATGATAAACATAAAGAACCAAATGATGTGATTGATTCATTAGGTCCTCCTATAGATCATGGGAATAAGTTCATTAATATGTTCAAGAAGCCATGAAGAATAAGACATCAAGAGGCTTTAAGTATCAGTTGCATGTATTGACTTCTAGTGTTACAAGTTCAAGGGTTCAGTGAAAGAAGCAATGGATAAACATCAGTACGTATCAACTCAGAATCACAAGGCAAATTAAATCAGGATGCTCTCAGTACTAGTTGTTTGTGAACTAGACCATTGCACCAAACATCAGCATTCAAGAAGTATTTTGATTCAATTAAACAGAAGGAAAATGATTGATACATTGAAGAATGGTTTGACACAGAGCCAAAATATTCCAAGTCATGATAGCTCTCTCTACATGTCGCCACAGAAGCTGTAACCACAGAGAAACTGCTCTAAGGTAACCCTGTCGCCACAGAAGTTGTAACCACAGAGAAAATAATCTAATCTAAGGCAACTCTGTCGCCATATAGTTGTCGCCACAGAGCTGTCGCTACAGAGTTGTTGCCATAGAGCTGTCTCCACAGAAGTTGTAACCCCAGAGAAAATAATCTAATCTAAGGCAACTCTGTTGCCATAGAGTTGTCGCTATAGAGCTATCGCCACAGAGGAAGCACAAGGGAAAGCTTGTCGCCACAGAGCTGTCACCATAGATAAGTTATTCACAGAATTGTTTACAGCAAAATTAATGAATTGTGTGGACAATAATTGGACACCTGTCATTGAATTTTGAAAGTCTACAAAGCAGCAATTGAATGTAATTCATTCAGTTAGTTATCTTCTTCAGCAAACACAGAAATTTTACGAGAGCTCCATTAAAGCTTCACATTTATTCTTCTTGTAAACAGAATGTTATGCTGCTGAATTTATTTTAGCTAATCAATATTTTGATTAGATTGTAGCAACCTCAAGGTTTATATTAATAAAACAATATATTCCTCGAATTGTTTTTGTGTTGTTTTTGATTCCGTAATTTTAACGAAGAACTTGAAAAGAATCAAAAAAAATTGTAGGTATCGTATTCAACCCCCCCTTCTACGATACTTTGGGACTAACAATATGATTTGATGATTGTATCATGTAGATAATTTTATCCTGATCATTTTGGTATATTATATGACTAATTTGGAGTTCAATAACATATAGAAATTGATGTTTGATTCTCGAAATTAAAAATTAGGGTTTATATGCTTGATTGTTCTTAATTGGAATTTAGGCGTTATTGATTCAAGTGTTATTGGTTGAAATTGTTTACACCATATTGTGAATCGTTTAAAAACCAATTGAATGGTATATTTGAAATCACCAAACGATTACGGGAAGACTGGGATCGGAAAACCGAGTTTCGCCGGCGGCAAAACTGCCGGCGAAACTTCGATTAATTATTCCGTTCAAATGGTCGATTATTTAGGGGAAATGATTCCGCAGAAGGGTTCCTGGAGACGTAACCATCATTTCCTGTTAATCTTGTATGATTTTGGGCAATTTGCAGTCACCGCCGGCGAGCTCGATGGCGGAGGCCATGGCTGCCGGTGGCGGAGGGTGAAGGTGGTGGTGAAACTTCAGTTTCATCACCCACCTTTCACCTAATTTGCATTTCAGTCCCTCCTTTTTAATAATATTTCAAAAACAATATTATGTTATTTTAAAAATCAGAAAAAAATATTTATTTATTTATTTTAAATTCAGAAATTCTTTTTAATTATTTATTTATTCAAAAATAAATTTGATTTATTTTATTAATTAATTTTAATTAGTTTTTAATTAATCGATTAATTTAATATTAAATAATTAATTAATTTAATTAATTATTAATTGATTTTAAAGTGATTTAATAATTAGATTTAATCATTCTTTTTGATTTAAAAATTCTGAAAAATAGTTTCGAGCTTTAAAATATTATTTTAAATTATTTTCAAAGCTCGATAATTAGTATTAAATTATTTTAAAGTCAGATTCGGGTGTTCGAACCCTATTATTTATATATAAAATGATTCGGAGACTAATTTTAATTCCGAAAAATGTTTAAAAATTCGTATTAAATAGCCAGAAAAATTATTTTAACCCCGATTCTTCTTCGAATAATTATTTTAATTGAATATCTTATGTGTTACGTGTTATATGTGATCTGATTGATATATAATATGAATGTATGTACATTGTTTGAGAGTTTTTATTATAACTTTCAATCCGTACGTCGGATTTGGGTAAAATGAAGGGTAGTTAGAAGCTTGTAGTGAATAGAATGTGACGAGAAGTAGTATTGATAAATAAATGTGATGTCTAATAGAGGAAGTGATACGTAGGAAGGGAAAACAAGTAGTCAGTGAGTGGGAACCGGTTGACCAGTGCAAGTTGAATAAAGGCGAATTGTTAAGGCAAGTGCTTCTGCTCTTTCTTGTGATGTATTGCAAGTACATTTGAACTCTCTTCATTATGTTATTCCAAATAGTTCTTGTTCTATATTGCAAATACTTTGAAGTACTTAACCTTAAACCCAGATTTTTATTGATCTTGAGCCTTAATCCTTAATCTTCATGAACCATTGATTGTTGAATTCTCGAATACAAACCATACATATACGATACCACTCCACAAATATATATCTACCACATACTGATTTCTGATTTGGAATTGCTTAACATACAAATCTTTGTGCTTTGTATAACAGAAGGCCAATCCTTGTAACCCTTGAACCCTTGGTCTTCTACCTTCTAATTCTTTCTTTGATTGAAAGCCAATCTTTATGATTTCATTGTTATACCTTCATAGAATTGTGAATCACCCTATGTTTCAAGATAAATGTTATTTATGATTCAGTTTATTGATTTATACTGCTTATCATATTATTATTCTAGAATTGGATTGTTTTTAAATATGGACCAGATTCATGGTCATAATAGGCCAATGTGTGCTTGGATCCAGTATATAGAGCAAAGCTGGGAGCCTTGCTCGGGGTTAGTGCGTGACTGATTTACAACCTAACCTTGGTTTTTTTTAAATAAAAGTGAATATCCAATTCTAATCATTGCTTATCAGGAAACTTGATTCCCTATATCATTTCAATTGATCATTAGTTAATCTCAGTGTTATCATTATGCCTTGCTGAGCTAGTTAGCTCACTCTTGCAAATCTGTTTATGTTATTTTCCAGTTAAAAAGGAAACGGGTGGTAGCGAGGATCCTCAGATAAGTGCGCGAGCTAGGTTTCCAGGTTGAAATGGCATAAGCTAGCAGATGATGTTTGGCTTAGTTTGTGTTGATAGTTTGTAATAAAGTTTACTTCAGTTGTAAGATAAATAAACTGGAATTTGGAACATTTATAATATAAATAAGGTTGTGGCTTGTGGGCATACTTTAAACTGCTTCGATCCATGGAAAATGGTAAGTAGGGTCATTGCATATATATTATTATATTCATAAACAGGTTTAAATATGGTGTGTGTGTGTGTGTGTTGTGGACCTCAAACTTCTGACCCAAGTTTGGAGGGCGCCACAATATGTGTTAGCCAAGATACAATTAAATAGCGTGAAATTAATTGGCTAACTCGTGGATTTGATCAGTCCTTAAATTTAACGGATGATTATAAAGTATTTATAGATCGAGTTATAATCCCCCGGAACAGTAAAGATATTATAAGGGATTAAAACTATGCTTCGTAATAATTTATGTGCACGAAATGTGTTAGCTAAGATCCAGTTAAATGAAGTGCAAATAATTGTCTAACTCGTGAACTTAATCCGTTTTGATATTTAACAAATTACGAAGTGTTTATAGATCGAGTTATAATCCCCCGGAACACTAAATATGTTAAAAGGGATTAAACTTTACTTCGTAATATTTTATGCGCACGAATAATTGTTAGCCAAGATCCAATAATAAAATTAATTGGCTAACTCATGAACTTGGGTCAAATATAATCTCCCTTTTGGAGATGAAGTACTTTTGTTTATAGATCTTCTTCTTGAGATGATTTATGTGAAGATCAAGTACTTATTCTAATTCCGAGTTCGAATCTTAGTTCTCTTGAGAACTTTATTTATAAGAGATCTTGTATTAGAGCTTAAGATGAAGTAGAGAAATTAAGTACAAAGCTCAAATAAAAAGAACTAAACAAAGAAGTTAAAAGTTACCACTTTTGAAGAACAATCGGAAAAGTTCGCCGAAAAAATTCGTCGGAGGTTTGGCTAGATTTTGGCACTTTGGTCAAACTTGGGCAGCCCTTCGGGAGGCTGGGAAGTGGTAGTGGATGAGCTCACTTGGTAGGATAAAGCTAGGTTGGGTGACGCTAAGCTTGGGTTTCAAAAACCTTGTATATATGTAAGTATATAGAAGAGAGAGAAGGTTTTTGAGAAGAAGTGTGTGTATAGAATTTGAAAGTGACTAATAGAGGCACTTCTTGAAAAATCTCAGCAACTTTATGGATCTTTAGCTTGAAGAAAATGGGTTGCGGTGGGGATTTATTTATAGGAGAAGTGGGTGGATTGAATGGCGGAAATTTGAGGAAAATGGATGGTGGATTATTTATGTCACTTGGATTGATGACATGGAAAGCAAAGTGTATTTCTTTGTAACTTGCCATATGAGACAAAAAACTTTATGGGTTCAAAAAATCAGCTGATATATTTTAATAAATATATTTGAATAAATATATATTTTCCTTTTCTTTTAATCATTGTTTAATCACTAAATTAAGGATTAAATTCCATTAATTATGACCACCTTAAAAACTCCTAAATAAATACCATAAAAATATGATAATTACTTAAATAATATAAAATATTGTGCTACAAGTTTCGGTCAACTTTGGTGAATGATAACTAGGTCAAACGTGGTCAACTGTGGGACCAACTGCCTCGATTTTTGTTCCCCGACAAAAATTTTCTAAATCTTAATTTTTTTTACCATACTTAGAAAATATCATTTAAATGATCCATACCAAATTTAAAGTTATTTCATCATGTGGAAGTATTTTATCTAAAATAAAATTGTTTTGTCATCCTTTTCTTCCTAGTAAAAATATCATCGGTCTTGAAAATGAAGGAGATGGATCTTTTGACCAAAGTTTTGACTTGAATAAATACTTCAAATAAATTTTCTAATATATAAAATATATATATGAATGATAGGAAATGTGTGAGTATTTTTGAATAATTTTCTCTGAGAAATGCTGATTTTACGAAATGGGAGGAAATTACTGCAAGTATGCATAAATGAGTTGCAGAACTGGATATTAATATTCCAACCATGAATATTAATAATCTTGGAGTGAAACTCTTTTTGATATATATAGAGATATATTTTGGAGTGAAGAGTAAAATATTTTATATAGCAAGAGACCTCTAAAGAATATTTCTGATATATTCCTTATTTGAGCTTGTTGCCATAATCCTGTTGCAACACAGATCTAAGAAATATCATATCTTAATGTTTCTTCTTTGATCATATTGTCTTAGAGATATATTTCATAAAGATATAATTTTGATATTTTGCAAAAATAGAATATCTTATTAAAAGAAATGATTTTGCTAGTTTGACTTTTTGGCTTTGATTTTGGATCAATTAAATTCATGTCCTAATGGAGAGGCTCTACGTGTTCTTAATTTTATGTTTAATCGTGAAAATACCAAAATAAATAAAATATCGAAGATATCCTTTCAATCTTCCCCTTTTTGGTATTTTCTAAACAAACATAAAATTAACAGTGTGTGCTTCCCCTTGGTGTATGTATGAATTTTTGAAAAATATTTTGCACATAAGACATTTAATTACTTAGAGATTTAATCTCTTTCGTGAGGTCCTACAAAATACCTTGTTAGATATATCATATAATAATATATTGAAGCACAAGATAGATCCTTATATATCAAAAAAATAGCAATATTTTAAAATTTTGAAAATGAGGGGTCTAATTCTCTTCCTCTTTTGTTTGGTATATGCCAAAAAGAGTATGTTATTGCATGCCAAAAAGAGCATAATAATCATATACTTAACATTTAAAAATAAGATACTTATTCTATCAAGACATATATGAGAATACCATTTTATATATTCATGTCTTTATTTGTTGTTTATCAGTTTGATCAGAGTGATTATAACACTTGTTAGTTTACATAATATTATGATGTAAGTGATTCAAGCCGATACAGTGCTATACAATCATTCTAACTATAAGTTTTTATACCAATAGAGACATTTGTAGTCATGAACAAGCATTGTGATTTAAACAATTGACATTTTAAAGAAGATTTCATTTGCAAGTGAATATATCAATTGTATTGTAATCAGAGGTAGTACTAGAAGTTGTTTTTATCTATGAGTTTTATCAATTGTATTGATAGCAAACAATAGTTCTAGTGATCAACAAGAATTTTTAATAGTTAGTTGTGAAAACGTGTTTATATTTTGCATGTCAACGATTTCAGATTGTGTAATATTCTGTTAAAAGATACTTCATTTGTTCAACACAAACTCGTGATATCTTATTTTATATCTACCTATCATGAATTTCGAACACAATTATATTTAGAGAATATTAAGACCGAAATGACAATATTAGTACGAGTTGAATGTATCACGACCTACATTATATGATAGATTACAGTCTTGATCACCTAATACACTCTAGTTGATATGAGTACGTTACATTAAGTCTAATAAAATCTAGAGTGTTTGTCACTAAGTAAAAGAACTAATACCAAGGTAGTTACAGATTTGAGCAACTAATACAATCTATATTTGCTAATTGTACTAAACAAAGAATATTATTAATACAAATTTGTTCAAATCCAGAAATCATACACACAATACTTCCTAATACATTCTACTATAGCCTTTTAAACTGGATAGTACAAGAGTTGAATACATTTTGTGTCACAGACTATCAATGCAAGTTTATATAATTGAGAATCTAATACATCTTAACATTGATCCTTTGTAATTAAATTATGAAGCTTACAACTTAAAATAGAGTACACTTACCTTTAGTGTTATTTATTTTACTGGGATGGTTTGTACATTATTTTGTGTGTGTATTATAGACAAGACATAAAAGAGATAGTATATTTCTTACCTTTTATACCTTTAAAATAAACTCTCCTTGGAATGCATTGTACTGGACTTGCCATTCCTTTACATTGTGAGGTTCCAAGTGATGTATATATTTTCTACAAGTTAGTTTGACAAAGAATACAACTTCCAGCAATATATATCTGTTAGCTATAGTTATAATATACAAAATTATCTTCAGATATATTTATAAGTGAATCAATACAAGCAAAGTAATTGACATTTAGTGAGTCAGGATGTCATAGAAGAAGAACAAGATATATCAATTTAGTTCAAAAGATTTTATCAGTTATGAATCCTGCAGAAAATTGATATTTCAAAGGTATATAATGTCGGAAATCATAACATGGTATAAATCAGAATTTGACTTGGTTCTTGCATATACATATTAAGATAAGAATTCACAGTTAATAATTAGAATCAAGATACACTAACAGGTCATGATATATATAATCAAAAGTGTTCTCAATAATCAGTGTGGTTCACTGATTATTTAGAACAGAAACCTTAACCTGTTTAAAGTTATTACAAACCAGAGACGTGCATACACTTCTAATCATCCAAGATCACAAGTATGAATACAAGCATTACAAACCAACATTGAATTAAAACATAGAGAATAGACTTAAACAACAATTAGGCAATGCAGAACAACAAGCACCAAGCACAGAAGTACATAGTAGAATCCATCACACAGCAAACTCAAACAATCACATTTCCATCAACATCACATATATGAACCAAATCAGGCAAGTTATCAATTAGTTGACCTCTAACACCCACATTAACTTCTTCTAACTCATGAATCATAGTAGTGTTATCATTCATAGGGACTTGAAAGGAATTAACAACATCTTGATCAGTCATGCAGGGAGTTCCTATAGTAGATGCAGCCAAATGCTCTAAATATGTAATCGTATATTTGCAAGAGGCAGTGAGACTCTCTAACTCTCCTACTTTTTCATTTATCTCATTGTTTTCTTCCTTATCCCTCTTAAGCTCAAGTTTTAACTCATAAAACATGGTTTTGACAGACTCAAACTTAGAAAGAAACACATCTTCCTCTCTTATGAATGGAGGAATAATTTTGAGAGTTGCCTCCTGAGGCTCACAGTGCATCAGGGGCACTTGTAGCCTAATGTGTTCATTAGTGATCTGTGAATCAGCAAGAATAGAGAAAGATGCATGCATGTTAATGTTACAGAGTGCAAAATAAGAAGATATTAGCATACCATAAGACATATAATCTACAAGATGTGCATTGATCATGTTTAAAAGAATACATAAGAAATACTGAAGTGGATTTTGTTAGTGCGGAGAAGATACATGATTTTCATATCAAAGAAATCAAAGTACTTACTTTGATTTGGTTTTGGCATAATATTTGCCTTAATAATTAAAGCAAGATGCTAAAAGGTGCCAGTGAAGTGTTTTAAATGAATGCCACAGTTACATCACAAAGACCATCAAGAATGTCAGATTTACAAAAAGTGCCTAGCATTAGTTCAAATTCAGATTTGTTGAAAATAAGCAAAGAGAAGATATCCTCACAAGGCACCTCACAAAAATGCAAAGGTAAATGCAGTGCCTTATTAATGCTTTTGTTATCAACACAAATGACCTTTTTGTTGACTGATGTAGTAAAATGCAGTATTCCATCTACCCCTTTTATGATATTTATGTTACAATAAAACTCTCCCATAGGATGTGTGTAGTAGTGCTTACCTAAGTTATACATGAGACCATCCCACCTAGCCCTTCTAATTATGAACTCTACTTCACCCTTCACATCAACACAAGTGCCAGGTTGGACATTTTTGATAAGTTCAAGGAACCTTTTGGAGTTTGAAGGGTTTGATAGTTTTGGAGGAGGGGGCTTTGGTGTGTTCATGGTGGGTGTGTTGTTTGAATATTGTCTTAGGTTGGCCTTTCTAGTGTAAACTTTGGCTTGCAAAGGTTTAGGAGGTCTAGGGTTAGGGGATTGAGGGTTTTGATATTTTCTGCTTTGATAGAAAGGGATGGTATGGTTCTTATATCCCTTTCTGAATTATCTTGGAGGGAAGTGTCTTTTGTGATAATGTTTAGGAAGAGAAGAAGGAACTATTTTGAATGAGGAGGCTTTGTGATAGTGAAACCAATTTTTCTCTATATCTTCAAGAAGATATGGATTTTCAATTAGTGGTTTAGGCTTTGGATATTATGGACTAACATCTGGATTCATGTTGCAAGTGAAGCGAAGTTCAGTGTGTTGAGTGTGTGTGAATGCAACATGTAAAGTATATGCATATATATAGCCATTTAACACAGATGTAAAAATTTGAAAAATTATAATTATTTTTTTAAAAATATTTTACTGTTCATGAACATTGAAGACCATTTAATGCATGCATGGCTGTGATATACAATAGTCCAAACCTATTATATAGATATCATAGGATGATGTATATCAATGAGTGATGTAATGCAGCACATATACACAGATACATGGACCAGTACACAGCAGAGAATAAAGAATGTGTTTATTCTTTGTTAATGTTCCCCTTTTATAAAACAGAATTGTGCAGATTTACAATTTTTTGAAAATAGTGTGACATAAAGTTGATTTCCTAGCTTACTCTATCACATACATCTTGTACTACAAGTACAAGTGCATTTAAGGTAGTTGTTGTGTGTGATGTGAGTTTGAAAGAAAAGCTGTGTTTTTAATGTAAATATAGAAAATCTGTTACATTTATTTCTCAAGGTGAGTGTATGATGTGTATCACAGAATGCAACATAAAGAATGTAAGATGCATTTAATAACTTTAACATTTATCACTCAATCATTTAACATTTAAACATTTGAAACATTAATTTCATACCACATTTATATCAGATAGCAATTAATGACATTTAATAGTTAAACACATATTTTAGCTGGTAGAACCTAGATTTCTAAGTAGCCATTGATCACAACAGTGATCCAGATACAAGGTTTCTCATGGCCTCCTTGCCATGTCTTATTGTGAGGGTTGTGTGTGTTTGTGCAATTGTTTACTAATTATTAAACTATGTTTAAACTTGCACATAACTGATTATGCTGATAAGTATTTAAGAATATAGATTACATAATCAACTATCATCACTGAAGTTAGCATAATACAACACATAACTTTTGACTCTAAAAGTATAAGTTTGTATTAAACTTATGAATTCTGTTATACTTATAGATAAGCAGTGATTTTTTTAAGCAATGATTCACAGAACTGATTATCACAGAGACAGAGTAAATTATTACACACTTAATTCTTTGAGAATTACAGACAAATTCATTAAGATTGATTACTGTAACAGATTGATATGATAATAACTTTTATTTCAAATAACACGAACACATATACACATAGTAGTAAGTAATGACGGATATATTGATTAAACAATTATATTATATCATTACAGACTAGTTTATGTATTGCAAATCACCAGATATATAGATTTAAACAACAGTTCTCAGTCCAAGCATATTCTGAATTATTAGTGTATAATACTCTGTGATATTACTTTCACTTTCTTTGTCCAATCTGTTTTTCTTGTATTAGATCTAGATAAATAGCACATTCACAGTGTAAATTACTTAATCAATCACAGAGACTTAATTAACACTTTCTGGATTATAACAATCCCAATTAGATGACTAATTTAAGTAAATACTATTTTAATAAATTAAGTAACAATTTAGATAGGCATTTACTTATACAACCAAATAAATTTTTATCTTTAAGAAGAATGATATTTTTAAGAATCAGTCAGATTATTCATTTTTAAATAGTTCATAGACTCAAAATACCAAAGTCTGGTTGATTTAATCAAACAGTTTACCAATTTATAGTTCCTTCTCCATTAGTTCTTTTTACATATTACTTTATTTTAATGAATTATATAATTTAATGATTTTAAGCACGACCAGTAAGCAGAAAGATTAACATAAAACATTTTACACAAAACTCAATCAGTTTATCTGCAATGTACCCTGATTCAAGGTTCACGACAATAATCAAAATTATATTATTATATCAATACCAATATTTCCATCAATTAAACTTCAAATGCCCTGAATTTTAGATTCAAATAATCGACAGTCACCAAGTAGATACATTAATATGAACCAAATAACCATATCAAGGTTAAAAATAAAGAAACTTCCCCTGATTAAGACTCTATAACAACATCCATCAATTAATCATACTAATATGAATTAATTAATTCTATTAAGGTTAAAATACCCTTAATTAAAACTCTCATACCCAACAAATGCCAATTAATCATAGATGCATGAATTACACATCAAATTCAATCAAGAAATCCAATTAACAATTAATTCAAGAAAGAACTGAACTGATTATTTACTTACCAGTGCTTGAGACCTAGCCAAGTACTCAGGCCTTACCTGGTTGACTCAGTTGCGGACTGAGTCAACTTCCGGGTTTGTGAATTGAAGCCGCATGCAACCGTTTTTCTTCGATTATTCGACGGGATTAAGCTTTATCGGTCTTCTCCTGTTCTCAAACTTAAACAAACAGGTTAAGGTTTTCAAAATCAACTGAAAACAACAAAAGATAAGTGTGTTTGTGTTTATGTGAACAATATATGTTCGATTCGATGTTTTCTCAGCAATTTATGTAGAAATAGCTGATTGAATTCATCGAAATCAATTTGATTTAACCAACCCAACAACTATTTTCATCAAATCTTTAAGAGATACGATGAGTATATGTATATATAAGCATAGTTTCGTAGTTTTTATCAAGAGTATCATCGTAAAAATGATGAGTTTGATCAGAATTGATCTAGGGTTTTTAGTCGAGAGAGAGAGAGATGAAAAAGAGGCGAAAAATGAGGTGAATAGGGTTTGTGTTGAGCACTGTATAAACTATATATATATATACACTGAATTAACGGCTGAGATCAACCCATTTTATAAACCAACGGCTTAGATGATAGGGTTTAATTGGGCTAAAATTATTTTTGGGCTGGGTTGATTGAATAGAATTTGGGCTGAAAAATTGATGGACTATTTATATAAATGTCCTTATATTTTTCATGAAAATATTTTGGGCTTTTAGCAAGGTTTATGGGCCTGGGATATTTTTTGTGTTGGGCTGGTCCAAAATATATTATTTATATATATATATATATAAATATAAGAGTATTTATATATGAAATATATATATGCATAGTTAAATATACCATAAATATTTTATATAAACAAATAACTCTTATTTCCAAATATTTATTAGATAGAAAATATATATCTCCATTATTGATTAAGATCAAGTAATATATATATATAAATATATATATATATTTAAGTATTTATCTAGTAAAGTATGAGAATAACTTCTAAATATTAAACCTCATAGAATAATTAATATTCACTCGATTAAGTTTATTTTCCCGGTTAATCTGGGCTATTCAAATTATCTTAACCCGATCAATAAATTTCTTTATTGATGAATGTGAGTTAAAGATAAACTTAATAACTCGATCAAGAAAATATCCTTTTCGTGAGATATCTTTATAATTCTCAACTATTCTCACTTTATCTGTGAGTATTTATATGAACCATTATTTTAAAAATTCCAACATTCCTTAATCCAAGCGGAGTTTAGTGAATCTTTCAAAATTTAATGGTTTTATGAATATGTCAGCGAGATTGATCTCAGTATCAATATGAGTCATTTTTATATCTCCTTTATTGAAATGATCACGTAAAAAATGATGTCTCGCATCTATATGTTTAGATCTTGAATGTAATACGGGAGTCTTGCTAAGGTCAATAGCACTCGTATTATCATATAAGATTGAGATCACATCAAATTTTATATTATAGTCTGCTAGTGTTTGCTTCATCCACAGTATTTTGAGCACAACACTTTGCAGCTTCTATACATTTAACCTCGGTTGTTGAGATGGATACAAAATTTTGTTTCTTTAAAAACCAAGAAACTAAACATCCACCGAGAAACTAACACGTAACACTAGTACTTTTTTTGTCGACTAAATGCCCGGCATAGTCCGAATCAGAAAAACATACCAAGTCAAATGGTATTCCTTTTGGATACCAAAGACCAACATCAGTGGGTCCTTTAAGATATCTCAATATCCTTTTAACTGCGGATAAATGAGATTCTTTTGATGCTACTTGAAACCAAGCACACTTACAAATATTATATTGAATATCGGGATGACTTGCAGTTATATAGAGCAAGCTACCTATCATTCCATGATATTTCTTGGTGTCTACAGGAATTCCTTTTGGATCTTCCATTAATTTATCGGATGTAGACATAGGATTTAGAGCTAAGTTTGGCATTATCCATTTCAAATTTTTTTAACATCTCTTCACAATACTTGGATTGAGAGATATGAATGTCTTCATCAGATTGCCTTATTTGCAATCCTAAAAAGAAATTTAATTCTCCCATCATACTCATTTCTAATTCTTTACTCATATTTTCAGAGAATTTTTTTACATAGTGCATCATTGGTTGAGCTAAATATGATGTCATCTACGTATATTTGTACAAGTAATTTATCATCTTTATCTTGTCACGTAAATAAGGTTTTATCGGACATTCCCATCTTAAATTTATTGTCTAGTAGGAACTTTCTCAACCTTTCATACCATGCTCTTGGGGCTTATTTTAAGCCATATAGAGCTTTAAATAATTTATAGACATAGTTGGGATATGTTGCATTTTCAAACCCGGGAGGTTGTTTCACATATACTTCCTCTTCCAAATTCCAATTTAAGATTGCAGATTTCACATTCATTTGATAGACTTTGAAATTTTTATGACAAGCATAATCCAATAGCATTCGAATTGATTCAATTCTTGCTACCAGTGTGTATGTTTCATCAAAGTCTATACCTTCCATTTGGGTATATCCTTGTGCAACTAATCTTGCTTTATTTCGATGTACCATTCCATTTTCATCTAATTTATTTCGAAATACCCATTTTGTGCCAATTATGGAAGTATCATGAGGATTTGGGACAAGTTCCCATACTTTACTACGAGTAAATTGGAGTAATTCATCTTGCATAGTAGAGATCCAATCCTCGTCTAATAAAGCCTCTTTCGCGGTCTTAGGTTCTATTTGAGATAGAAAACGAAGATGATTCACAACATTTTGAACTTGTGAACGCGTTTGAACTCCCTTCCGTAAGTCTCCAAGCACATTATCTAGTGGATGACTTTTTATAGTGGGAATTGCTTTAGGAAGTTCATCTTCCTTTTCGTCCAATTCTAATGGATTTTTATGTACCTGAGTCCCGAGATCCATATTTTTGAATTGTCGAATAACCTTTTCAATATCATCTTGTTAAATATTTTCTTGGTCAACAAGATCTTTATATTTCTCCGGTGGTTTACTTACATCAAAAGCAACATTCATTGATTCTTCCACCACAAGCGATTTGAGGTTAAACACTCGGTAAGCTTTACTATTGTTCGAGTATCTAAGAAATATACCTTTGTCTAATTTAGGGTCAAACTTGTAAGGTAGTCTTTTGAATTTAATATGAAACACTTGCTTCTAAATACTCGAAAGTAGCTTAGTTTCGGAGTTTTGCCAAAATATAGCTCGTAAGGAGTCTTTTGTTTTATAGGTCTTAGCAAAACCCGATTAAGAATATGGCAAGTAGTTGTTATAGCCTCGGCCCAAAAATATTTAGGTCGACGATATTCATTTAGCATTGTGCTAGCCATTTCCTGGAGTGTTCTATTTTTCCGTTGAACTACTCTGTTGGATTGAGGAGTGTATGGAGTGGAAAAATTATGTGTGATGCCATATTCATCACAAAACTTTGTGAAACTAGAATTATCAAATTCTTTACCATGATCAGTCCTTATATAGACTATGGTTTTATTCTGTTGATTCTGAATCCTTTTACATAAAGATGAGAAGGATTCAAAAGCATCACTTTTGGTTTTGAGAAATTCAGTCCATATAAATCGTGAATAATCATGCACAACTACCAACGTATATGAACAAACTCTGAGACTTTATATAGGAATCAGACCAATAAGATCCATATGTAGTAACTCGAGAGGTCTCAAGGTAGATACCATAAATTTTGCTTTGTGAGATGCTCGAATTTGTTTACCAATTTCGCAAGCTTCACAAGTATGATCTTTATGATAGTTTAGTTTTGGTATACATCAGAAATGGTCTTTAGTTGATATATTCTTTATCAACTTCATGTTGGCATGTCCTAATCTTCGATGTCATAGCCATGGATCATCACTTATAGTGATTAGGCACACGTTCACTTGCTTGCTCATGTCACATGTATAGATATTTTTATTTCTGGGGCAAGTAAGAACCAACTTTCCAAATTTATCTAATATAGAACAATGGGTAGTGTAGAAAATTACCTTGTAATCATTGTCGCATAATTGACTAATGGAGAGAAGATTGTACTTTAATCCGGTGACCAATTGAACGCCGAAATTTTAACTTTCTCATTTCTGATATCTCCGATGCCGATGATGTTTACTTTTCTACTATCACCAAATGTTACGCTCCCCGCGGTAACCTTTTTAATGTTGTTCAAGAGTGATTTGTTACCGGTCATATGTCTTGAACATCCACCATGAAGGTACCATATGTCTTGTTTCGCGACAAGACAAACCTACAAACATGATTAGTAAAATTTATAGGTACCCCTTTGTCTTGAGGGTCCTGGGGTTGGTGCATCATATATAATATTTGATTTTTCATGAAAGAATCTAGGCATGGTATAATCATTATTAGGCACATTAATATTTCTAGATGCATAAGGCCTAGTTTGAGGTTGATAATACCTAGAGCTATCATGAAATCTTGATGAAGCATGATAAATAGTATATCTATTATTAGCATGGTAAGTGGCATAATAATTTCTATTAAGGGGTTATTGCCTTCTAAATGCATTACCATTTATGTGATATTATGTGTTCCTATTTTGAAACATTGTAGGTTGATGAGACCTTTGTTGCCTTGAATTTTTATATTCCATACTTTTGTAAGGCACATGTTTATCATCTTTCTTGTATGATTCCTTGTGAATCCATACATGTTTCCCCTTAATTTCACCATTCTTTAATTTATAATATTGAATGGTATGTCCCATTTTATTGCAATAAGTGCATTTATAAGATGGTGATTTGGGTGAAGTCTTTATTGGTGATATAAATCCACGAGTATTTCCTTTAGGAGGAGAATTCTTATTATATCCCAAACCTTCATGATTATATGAGGTTTTTATATGCACCATTTGATCCAACATCTTATTGCCTTTTGTAAATCTTTCAATGACTTCTTCAAGATTTTCATTTTCTTTCTTCAAGGCATCAATCTTGTTGTTAAGGATTCTTTCTTGATCCTTAACTTGAGCTATGAGTTTATGATTTTCTTCTTTTAACCTTAGAGCTTCACTTTTAAGCTCATTAGTTTCTAATAGCTCCTTTTCTTTATCAAGATTGTCTTTATAAGATGTTTCTTTGTCTTGAACATTTGATTCATTTAAAATCTTTAAGTTTAATTGATCAACGCCAAGTTTACAAATATTATCATTTAATTGTATCTTTTCACATTCCATCTCTTCGCCTTTGAAAATTAATGATATATTCTCAGTCACAAGATTGAGTATATTTTCTTGAAGTTTATATACCTCAATCTTGATGAGATGGTTTTGATCTTTTAGAGATGTAATCTCATTCCCATCTTGGACTTTTGAGTCCATCATCCGAGTATATTCTTGATTTTGAGTATGATGAATTTCCTCAATTTTCATCTTCTCGGACCATAGCAAGTGAAACCTATTTTCAACATCTTTATTTTTATAACTTACTACAAGTTTAATTAAATCATGCTTATTCATATCTACGAGGGATAAGTTAGATTCATCTAATAAAGATTTAATTGGGCATAGTTAGATGTTACCTCTTGATTTGAAGAGGAGATTTCTGTTGAGGTAGCTTCATCTCCGAGAGCCATTAGATTGACCACTTCTTCACTAGCTTCTGGAGCTTCTTCATCTTCACTTAGATCACAACCATTTTCTTCCGCGAGACTTCATCCCTTTGATAGTTTAGGACATTCCCTTTTATAATGACCGGGTTGTTTACACTCGAAACACACATCTTGTGTTTCTTCCGGAGATGGATCTTTAGGTTTTGGAGGAGTGTAAATAGGATGGTTTGTAGAGGCATTGACATTACTATAGGTATTTATATTTTGATTACCTTTGCCTTTATTATAGCTCATAGACGGATAATTACTCTTATAGTTGGAAGAATAATTTTGAGAGTAATTTGGCCTTCAGTTAGAGTTAAAAACTCTATGTTGATTATTTGATTTTAGGAAGCCTTTTCCGTATCTTTGAGCTTTTCTTTGAAACACACGACGAAGTTGTCTCGTGAGTAGAGAAATTTTACTCTCATCGAGATTTTGGAGTTCCTCGTTTAACTCCTCGTCGTTTTATTCTTCATCAATTAATATGGCCTTTAGAGCCATATTTTTCTTTTTATCCTCCACTTTTGGAGCAACCTTTTCCGGAATATTATCTTCTTCGTAAGCACGAAGATTTCCGAATAGGTTATCAATCTTATACTCATTTAAGTTGTGCATCTCTTTTATAGTAATGACTTTAACCTTCCAACTAGGAGATAGAGATTGGAGCACTCTTCTATTCTTTTCATTTTGAGTATAATTCTTTCCAAGTTGTGATAACTCATTGATGATACGTGTAAATCTAGTTTCCATATCGATGATATTTTCTCCTTCTTGGAGTTTAAAGTTCTCGTACTCTTGGATCAATGTATCCATCCGAGAATCTTTTATATCAGTGGTTCCTTCATAGGTTACCACTAATTTCTTCCACATTTCTTGTACCGACTTGCAATAATTTACTCTTTTATATTCTTTTTCCGCAAGTGAACTTATGAGAACCATTTTCGCCTTGGCGACTATGTTCATTGTGGCTTCTTCCTCTAAGTTGTATTCATAAACCATCTTTTCGACGATGATGTCATCGATAGCTTTGGTAGGAATGTGAACATCATCTTCGATAGCCATCTAAACTTTGACTCCTTGAGATCTAACATAAATGTGAAACCTCGTTTTCCATGTTACAAAGTCGGTGCCATCAAATATAGGAGGTCATGAGCTTGACAGACCTTCACCACAACTGTAATAACCCCCAAAATTTTGAACTTTTTGTAACCCTTGTGAATAGTGTTTTAGCTGAATGAGAAAAATTTTCATGCCACACTATGTAGGGGTTCTGTTATGGATATTCTGAGATTTTATTAGTACTCTACATGGTATATAAGTGTATGTAAAGATCACCAGAATCCAATTCCGAACACTTTGATTTTTCCCGGAAATCCACTAGATACGGAAAGAATTGAGTATAAGGTAACAGGATAAAAAGGAATTTAAATTAAAGGATTATAAGAGAGGATCATAAAAGGAATATAATCTATTGAGAAAGGTTAAGGGAACCTAAGTAATAAGATCCCGGGTATGATCCCTCAAACGATAAACGAAAACGAAAGTTAAGCGAACCGTATAACAGATCAGCGGTCATTAGGCAAACAATTAGGAAGTTAATCAAAGAGATTAGTGGAGATGATGTCACCCAACCAATGAGAAGAGGACAAAGAGGGGAAGATGACATCATAGCATAACATAAGCATGACATGGGAAGGAAGGATGTGTGGTTGAATGAGAACCACACAAAGTCCAAGGCTAAAAAGGTAATTAACTAAATCAAAAACAAAACCAAATCAACCAAGCCAAGCAAATCATTTTCATCAAAACACAAAATCATTTCTTTCTCTTCAACAAAAGCTTGCTCTCGGCTTTTTACTATTTCAAAGGCAAGAATTTTCAAAATCCAAGATCCAAGCCTCCTAAATTGGTAAGATAATTCCCTAATCATCCTTATGTATAGTTATGGCTATATCATGAGTTTAAGCACCCAATTCATTCTCAATCTTCTTCAATAAATCAATGAAGAAGATAATGAATAGTGACTTCAAGAATTTTAACTTGATTTTCTTGTTTTTCCTTTAAGATCCAAGCTTTCCTAAGACTCCTCAAGGCTTCTTAAGGCTTCCTAGCTACTCCCACCACTTCAAGGAAGGTATATCATCTCCAAACCCTAGATTCCTTTGTATTATAAGATTATTTTGATTATTATGGTGATATAGTAGCTTAATGCTTGTGGTTTAGAGTGTGGATTGGAGTGGTAGTGAAATGGAATGGTGAATCTTGTTGTTTTGGTTAAAAGAACTTAAGTATAGTTAAATTCAAGCTTAGGCATAAGTATAAATGTTAATATTGAATTGATTGGGGCTGTTATGATGTCATAAGGATGGACTTTGGTTGTATGAATGGATTGAGGTTGAATTGTAATGGTTTTTGAATGGTTTAAAATTGGGAAATCGCGTAAACATAGCCGTCGTAATGTCCGATTTACTTTAGACTGCTTTTGTTCATAACATTAGGACCCGAGAACCCCTTTCTAGATGTTGACCATTGCCATGTTTAGATAGCTCATGTTACGAGCTTCATTTTGATATGTAGTTCGTTCGATTCCGATGCACGGTTTAGGAGAAACGACCGTTTCAAGTAATGGCGTTTCGCGAATGAAACTTTTCCCCTCGCCTTACTTTGAAACATAGGTTAAAGACCAAAAAGGGTTAATTAATGTATGAAACAATTATGGTAAGAGTGTTAGGAAATTGGTAAGACATCCGCGAAAGAATCGCCTTAAAACTCATAATGGTTAATTTATTAAAAATGGTGGAGCCGAGGGTACTCGAGTGACTTAAGAGAATCAGTAAGCGCAAAACAAGCGTTAGAGTCTAAGTTAGTTAAAGTATAGATTTACAAGTGACTTTGGTTTAATTCCAACTTATTTGTTGTTTATAGGTTACCAGACTCGTCCCGAGCCTTTTATCACCCCCAGTCGCTCAGGCAAGTTTTCTACCCGTTATACTGTTGTTGTGATGTATATATGTATATGCATTATCTTGTGATAGATGCATGTTGGTTAATTAGCAAATGTTGCGATATATTGAAGCATGCTGATATGGTATATATATGCATGCCTGTTTCGTATTCTTGCCATATATATTTGTTGGTTCAGTTGATAATACCTATGCAAGAGGATAGCGGTAATTTGCATATACCCTTAGTATAAGGACCCAAAGGTGAAAACATTTTCTAAAACCGGGAGTCGAGGATCCCGAGTAGATTTTATATATATATATTTATATATATATATGGTTACAGTTTTCAAAACTATTAATCGAATAAGGTTTATGCGATAACTTTATTTTATTATTGAATATTATTTCAAATATTAATTCGAGGGCTTATGACTCCTTTTATTTTATTAATTGAATATTATTTGAATATTCATTTGAGGATGTATGACTCCTTTATTTTATTTAATGAATATTGTTTATAATATTCATTCGAGGTATTATGACTCCGCTTATTACTGAAATATATTCTTTATTTTATTAAAGAATAAGGTGTCAATAATCAAACTTATTTTCGATTATTCAAATAAAGATAGTACTTTCATATAAGTATATCTTTGGTTATTTAATATCCATTTCAAGTATGAGTTTTAAAACTTCTACTTCGATTATTTTTATAAGGATTATCTTTATGAGAATATTATTTAAATAATAATATTCAGATATTTTCTAATATATCGGGACTGATTTATTTTAATAAATCAGCAGTACTCCAAACATTCTTAAAAATGTTTTCGAGTCTTCAAAATGATTTTTAAAAGTTAGAGTGGACCCCAAAACTCATTTTTATATTTAAGATCTTCCTTTCAAAGGGGATTTAAATACTCGCTCAAAACCTGGGGGATCCAGCTCTGTGGTGCATTTTACATTCGCAACGTGGTTGCTGTTTTGAGAAAACAAATGAATTGATTACTTACCCAACGTTCGGGAAGTAAGCCCATCTAATTGAGTCGGCATAAGCGACAGGCCGGGGTACGGTCTATCAAAGTGTAAGTAGCTGGGTGGCAGTCCATCAACGCGTAAGAGGCCGGGTGGCGGTCTAGCACAAGGTCCTTATGTGGCCAGGGTGATGACCGGTGGGGGATTCATCCATCTACTAGTAGAAAAGGTTACTTATTGGTATCTTTGCCTGATCAGCAAGATATCAGGTTTATGCCAAAATTTCTTTTCTTTCCAAATTCATTGGATATTGCAACCCTGTTCATACTTTACATGACAGAGGTTTTCAGGAAATGTATGAGAGATATATATAGGTGTATATATATATCGGGACTTAATGAAGTATCTCGTAACTTCATTTCATTCAATAATATTTCAAAGATTGAATCTATTCAAGTATTATCTTGTAGTCTCATCTATGTGATGAACTTTTGAACTAATTATAACTTGAACGGTGGTAGTTCAAGTAGTATTTGGAAAAGATATAAGTATATTGGAGTATCTTGTAACTTCATCTTTTAAACTTATATCTAGTAAAGGATTATCTTATGCATGACAAAGATTTTCAGAAAAACGTTGAGACAAGGTTAGATATATGAGATCACCTTGCAACGGTATTTTTATACAGTTATACACTGGAACTTTGTGTATATTATACATGGAAGAGGACTTCCAAGATTTTGAAAAGTGTATATGTATATATACTGAATATTTTGCGACTTCATCGCATTAAGATATCAAACTTGGTTCATTTCTTTTGACCAAGACTTTCATGAGTACTATGAGAAGGCTCATATATTGTTAATCATTATACATATTATTTTGGTGGGCTTGCTGCTCACCCTTGCTTTCTTCTTTCATCACACAACAACAGATAGAAAAGATGAACATGACCAAGCTCCCGATTCGCGAGCGGATAGGAAACGTTTCACAGTTTCCTATAGGCGTTGATGTCGCTGTAGCTGAGGTAGGAACTACCAATAGGCTAGGCTTTCAACTTTCGATGTACCAGATATATGTATATTTTTGAATTGTAATAATGACAAAGAAAATGTAAATTTATTCAGAAAACCTTTTAAGGTGTATTGGCAGATAATTGTGGAATAAAATGACTTGTGATTATTTTTGGATGTTCATCTCTGAGACTATAACATGTGGTGTGTGTGTTTATTGTGGGGTCACAGTATAGAGTAGTTGATTAATTATTAAGATTGGGTGTTATTAAGGGAAATGAAACTCGTGACAACCCGGATCCCCGACCCCGGATTTGGGGGTGTTACAACAACCAACGAGATTAATATATGCCATTCAGGATCACTTTTTATTGTGCCCGTAAATCTGCAAATCACTTAACAAACACGTTAAAAAGCACTATTCGATACCAATTATAAGGTCCCGTAAGAGGGCTATTTTAAGCTAGAAGGGGGGTTGAATAGCTTAATTACCAATTTAAATTTTTTTATGGTGTTTTAAAATAATTTATCCCTTTTTAAAACTTTACCGAGCGGTTTTGCAGTTTATATGTGCAGAAAATAAAGTGTAAGGAAAGAAAATACCACACGGTGATTTTATCCTGGTCGCGATGGCGCAACCTCTAATAGATTCGCTCACCCCTACGTCCAGTCCCCGAGCTCCTCTCCCGGACTTAGGATTTTCCTTTATAATAACTCGCTCCTTTAATAGGTGGAAAAGCCTTTACACCCTTACAAGTATTTGTCTTGGTGCGTAACACAAGGGTCACCACCTCAAAATAAATGTAATACCTAAACAACTTATCTTAGATAATAACTCCCCGCTAGTTCTTCAAAGTTGATGTAGAACCTTTGTGTGGACTTGGCTTCCTTAGCTTTTGTCGATCTTGGATCAAAGTGATCCGATCTTAGGTCATTCCTCTTCCTCACGGTACGAAGACTACTAACTCCTCATTAGTACATCTAGGACTTGGGTCTTAGAACGAGAATCACCACACGTCACTTCACCTTACTACAAAACTAATAAGACAATCCACGAAACAAATCAATTATAGAAAAGATGGTTTGAACTAGTATGTTACTATACTAGTGATGAGTGGATTTTATATCTGCTTGGAACGCTTCATTACAAGCTTAAGTTGGTGTTTTGGACTCCAGTTGTTGGTATTTTTGATGTGTTTTTGTGTTTTTCCATATCAGGCATTAGTTGGAGGATGAATGGAGTTTTTATTAAATATATGATGAAAAGAGTCAAGAATCTGGATTCAAGTCCATTCCCAAATTGTAGAGGATCTCGAGAGCTTCGCATGGACTATTTGATCATCGAATTCTGATAAGCGGAACTCAACTTACAAGCAAAAGAAGAAATTGGAGCAAAAAATATAGAAGCACGGTGCGCCCATGCTGGAATGCGGGGCGGCCGCGCCAGAAGGGCAGAAACAGCGCGCGCCCGCGCTGGGAAGCGGGCGGCCGCACGGGTCGTGATTAGCCGAATCCTGTTTTGACTTGATTTTTGAGCGATTTGAAGTCTTGCTGATCCTGAAGCCTATATATACCTATAATAAGACGTTTTTAACAACAAGGAGCGAGGGGAGAGCAATAAGAAGACCTAGAGAACACGAGAAGGCTACGGAGAAGAAGACTTTAATTTTCTTTAATATAGCTTATACTTGGATGCTCATTTTCGATTTGTTCTTGAACCCTAGTACTCCTATATTGTTTATTATCATGCTTTCATTGGAACCCATGGTGATGATGAGTTCGATTATGAACTAATCGTTATCGGGAGATTCTAGCGGATTTACTTATGGATTTCCATAGTTAATTTATTTCAATACCATGGTATGTGGTGATTGATTGATAACCTAGTATTGGTTGTGCTTATTCATCTTATGTGCGTAGCTAACATATAAGATAGCGTGTTAATCTCTATTGAAGTGAAGGTGAATATAGAGATTTAGAACTTGCCATGCTAGCATAGGTTCATGTGTTATTGTTATGCATGATTCGTACGTAATTTTAACCATCTTACTTGCCCTATGTAATCACGATAGATTACTTGCGCATTAAACCTTTATGCTATCAAATTCTATAGACATATAGGGTCTCACATAATTGGTGTCTATTCAACTTCTATCTCTTTTGTGGATGCTTGGTAGTACGGTATTCGTACAACAAAAGTTGGGGTTTACTAGTTTCGTAATATCTGATTATTGTCATCACCATTACATGCTATGGTTAAGAACAAAAAGGATATTGAAAGAAGTATTTAATGAAGTTAGGATCCCATGTTTGTCATATATATTAATTCAACCATTCTTGTTCTCTTAGTTATAATTGTTAGTTTAATTCTTAGTTATAAACAATCTCAACTTGTTATTTATCTTAGCATTGGATAATAACCATATCATTGTTGCATAGGAGCATATTCTTGAATTAACCAAAGAGTCTCTGTGGGAACGAATTTGATCTAATTTTTATCCAGCAGCATGAATGAAAGCCTTAATGGATTTTTCTCAACCCAAGATCAATGACATTCAATCTAGCATTGCCTGGCCAACTATTATAGCTAATACCTTTGAGATCAAGCCTGTCATAATTCAAATGGTGTAAAATTCAATCCAGTTTGGGGGTTCTCTAACGGAAGATCCCAATATGCACATTAGGGATTTCATTGAGATCTGCGATACCTTCAAGTTCAACGGTGTTTCTGAAGAAGCTGTGAAGCTGAGACTGTTCCCATTCTCTCTAAGGGACAAGGCTAAGAGCTGGTTACACTCTCTACCAACTGGTTCAATTACTACTTGGGAAGATCTTGCTTAAAAGTTACTCACTAAATTCTTCCCTATGGAAAAGATAGCTGCAATCAGGAATGCTCTTACTCAATTTGCGCAGCAATCAGGAGAATCTTTATACGAAGCTTGGAAGCCCTACAAGGAGATTCTTAGGAAGTGTCCTCATCATGGAATGCTTGATTGGATGATCATCAATTTTTTTATAATGGTTTGGGAGCACAGTCCAGACCCATGCTCGATGCAGTACCAGGTGGAGCCTTATGGACTAAGAGCTATGATGAAGCTTATGATTTAATTGAACTGATGGCTGCTAAAGAATATCAGTATCCAACCCAGAGATTGCCACAGAGCAAGGTTGAAGGAATTCTTGAAGTGGATACAACTACGGCTATTACTGCTCAACTAAAGGCGTTGTCTATGAAGATCGATTCTCTGGCTAACTATAGTGTTAAGCAGATAACCAGTGTTTGTGAGCTGTGTGCAGGTCATCATGCGATAGAGCAATGGGCTATATCTAGTGATTGAGCTCAATTTGTGAGCAACTTTCAGAGATCGCAGCAGCCAGTTCCTGCCACTTCTCATCCTGACAACTGGAATCATCCTAACGTCAGTTGGAGCAACGATCAGAATGCGATGCAACAACCATTCCAGTAGTTTGGGAACAAGCAATTTAATTCTCCTGGTTTTCAGTAACAATTTGCACCAAGACAACAACTCCAACTTCAATAACAAACTCATGATTCAGGTTAATCTTTGAATGAAAAATCTGAATTGGAGGTGTTGAGGTTTATGTGCAAAAACCTGGCTCTTATATACCAAAGCCAGGCTATTTCTATCAAGACTCTGGAGAACCAAATAGGGAAAATTATTAATGCCTTGTTGAATCGACCACCCGGAACGCTTCCTAGTGCTACAGAAGCCAATCCAGGAAAGAGGGAATTTGAAGAACAGGTGAACGCCATCACCTTGAGGTCTGGAAAGGTCGCAAGCCCCAAAATTCAGCAAGACGAAGACCCTAAAAATTCTCAAGTTTCAGAAAAAGCAGTTGTGGCTGAAGAAGAAGTGTAGATGGAAGCAGAAGTCGAATCAAGGAAGAAAATTATGGAACACACTCCTCTTGAGGGTACTACAGGGGAGAAACAGGTTTATCCTCCACCTGCCTTTTCCTAAGAGGCTGCAGAAGCAGAAATTGGACAAGCAATTTGCTAAGTTTCTGGAGGTGTTCAAGAAACTTAACATCAACATACCTTTTGATGAAGCTCTTGACTAGATACCTAGCTATGCAAAGTTTATGAAAGGTATTCTCTCTCAGAAATTGAAGCTCGATGACATAGAGACCGTTGCTCTAACGGAGGAATGCAGTGATGTGCTGTAACAGAAGTTGCCTCCGAAGTTTAAAGATCCTGGAAGCTTCACTATTCCTTGCACCATCGGAAACTTATCATTCGACAAGTGTTTATGTGATTTGGGAGCAAGCATCAATCTGATGCCTTTGTCTATCTTCAAGAAGCTTGGTCTACCTCATCCGAAGCCGACATAAATCTCATTGCAGTTGGCCGATCGTTCTATTACATATCCATGAGGCATTGTGGAAGATGTGTTGGTCAAGGTGGACAAACTTATCTTTCCTGCTGAGTTTTTAATTCTTCACTTTGAGGAGGATAAGAAGATTCCCATTATCTTGGAGAGACCATTTTAGCTACTGGCCGAACTATGATCGATGTGCAAAAAAGAGAGCTTACGATGAAGGTTCATGATCAAAAGGTCACTTTTAATGTGTTCAAGGCAATAAAGTTACCCACAGCTAAAGAGGAGTGCTTTAAAGTAGAGTGGGTCGACTATGTCATGAATTCAGAGCCTGAGCAACTGAAAAAGTTAGATACCTTAGAGAGATCCTTAATATGGGAATCAGTTATTGAAGATAAAGAAGGAGCAGAGAAATTGCAGATTTTGAATGCACCTCCGTGGAAGAGGAAGTTGGATATGCCATTCGATTCTCTTGGGTTAGCAGAGCTGAAAATTTCTCAGGAGCATCTCGAGCCGTCTATTGAAGATGTTTCCACACCTTGAGATTAACCCACTACAAGATCAATTGAGTCATGCATTCTTAGATGAACTCGATGATAAGGGCTAGGGATATATTTTTGATGATGTAGAGGGTTGTCGAACAGATCTTCCTTTGCCTACAGAGGGTTATTCTCATGCATAGCAGGCAGTTGATAGGACTGGTGTTAGTGATGAGTAGTACAGGCGAGTGACTAGGCATATGGAGGCCATTCACGATATTCACCATCATTTTGCTGCAGTTTTGACACAGGCTTTGGGAACTATTTTCCGAGCCACTGGTGTCGAGGTTAATTGACCACCTGATCCTCCACCCGAGGAGGGTGATCTTTTCGACGACTAGGTATGCCTGAAATCCTTATTATTACCTTCAATGAGGACATTGAAAATTTTAAGTTTGGGGGTGATAATGTAAGGAGTAGTTGTGTTTGTCTATATAGTTCATTTAGATTCATAATTGCATATAGTTGTATTTCATTCGTAGTGTTGCATGATTGTTCATATAGGACATATTTATTTGTTTTTAAGGTGATTTTATATAGTTGCATTTGCATGCATTTTTAGCATGATCCTTTAAGATGAATTATGCAATTTGATAAGTTGATATTGATTTGAGTGTGGGGATGACGAATATAGGGATGTTAAAGTCCTAATGAATTGATTTGCATGCCAGAAACAAATATTTTCACAAAGTCTTATAGGGTTGCTTTTGATCTAGATCATGATCATACTTGTTTGTTGTTGAGATTTAATCACTTGGTTAAATTTAGAATTTGTGATATTCTCTTAATGACATAAAGCCACTGATTTTTTTATCTAGAGAAAAACTTGGATTTCATTGCTAGTTGTGAATAAGGCTAGGCGTCAAATGGCTAGTAGTCGTCTCATAGTTTTATGAGTAGTCTAGGGTTGAATGAGATGGAGCGAAACGCACTCATTCAGAAATTGTTGTAAAAAAGAGAAAAAAGAGAAAAAAAGAAAAAAAGAAAAAAAGGGTATGTGTTTATGTATAATTGATCAAGAGTGAGCTCCTTAATACTCGAGTTATTAAGTTCTTAGGGGACTTTATGCCTAGTGACCTAAGGCTTTTTATAGTCTGGGATCCGCTAACCTAATGCTCGCTACATGGGTATTATTGTATAAGTCTTTTGGGACCTCATTCATTGCACGATCAAATAAGCATATTTGTTATGTGTTCAATAATAGTGTGAATCCTTGTATAACTCTAGTAGGATGAAGGTGTTATGAGTCATTATGCGTTTATTGTCTATTCTATTTATAAACTTGTGATTGTTTCGATGATAGATAAGTTATGGTTATTGATTTAGTGTCGAGAGTATATCTATTAAGCATCCACACACGCACGTTTCTGGATTATGAGTTGGTTTGTGAGATTTTCTTCGAGCTCTGTTATAAGTCATTATATTCTTAAAGGAATTAGCTTGTTGGTTGGTTATGGTTATTCTGAGGGGAACGATTGCATTATCATTTAGTTGCATTCACGTAGTTGCATTCATGCATTAGGTTTGTTTTATAGTTTTGAGTCTGTTTATGCTTGAGGACAAACATCGATTCAAGTTTGGGGGTGTGATGAGTGGATTTTATATCTACTTGGAATGCTTCATTACATGCTTAAGTTGGTGTCTTGGACTCAAGTTGTTGGTATTTTTTATGTGCTTTTGTCTTTTTGCATCTCAGGCATTAGTTGGAGGATGAATGGAGTTCTTATTGAATATATGATGAAAAGAGTCAAGAATATGAAATCAAGTCCATTCCTAAATTGTAGAGGATCACGAGAGCTTCGCATGGACTATTTGATCATCGAATTCTGATAAGCGGAACTCAACTTACAAGCAAAAGAAGAAATTGGAGCAAAAAATCCAAAAGCACGGCGCGCCCGCACTGGAATGCGGGGCGGCTGCGCCAGAGAGCAGAAACAGCGTGCGCCCGCGCTGGAAAGCGGGCGGCCGTGTGGGTCGTGATCAGCAGAATCCTATTTTGACTTGATTTTTGAGAGATTTGAAGCCCTGCTAATCCTGAAGCCTATATATACCTATAATAAGACGTTTTTAACAACAAGAAGTGAGGGGAGAGCAATAAGAAGACCTAGAGAGCACGAGAAGGCTACGGAGAAGAAGACTTTTATTTTCTTTAATATAGCTGATACTTGGATGCTCATTTCCGATTTGTTCTTGAACCCTAGTACTCCTATAATGTTTATTATCATGCTTTCATATGAACCCATGGTGATGATGAGTTCGATTATGAACTAATCGTTATCGTGAAATTCTAGCGGATTTACTTATAGATTTCCATAGTTAATTTGTTTCAATACCTTGGTGTGTGGTGATTGATTGATAACCTAGTATTGGTTGTCCTTATTCGTCTTATGTGCGTAGCTAACATATAAGATAGCGTGTTAATCTCTATTGAATTGAAAGTGAATATAGAGATTTAGAACTTGCCATGCTAGCATAAAATCATGTGTTATTGTTATGCATGATTCATAGGTAATTTTAACCATCTTAGTTGCCCCATGTAATCACGATAGATAACTTGCGCATTAAACCTTTATGCTGTAAAATTCTATAGACATATTGGGTCTCACTATAATTGGTGTCTATTCAGCTTCTATCTCTTTTGTGGATGCTTGGTAGTAGGGTATTCGTACAACGAAAGTTGGCGTTTACTAGTTTCGTAATATCTTATTAGTGTCATCACCATTACATGCTAAGGTTAAAAATAAAAAAAGATATTGAATGAAGTATTGAATGAAGTTAGGATCCCATGTTTGTCATATATATTAATTCAATCAGTCTTGATCTTTTAGTTATAATTGTTAGTTTAATTCTTAGTTATAAACAATCTTAACTTGTTATTTGTCTTAGCATTGGATAATAACCATATCATTGTTGCATAGGAGCATATTCTTAAATTAACCAAAGAGTCTCTGTCAGAATGAATTTGATCTAATTTTTATCCAGCAGCATGAATGAAAGCCTTAATGGATTTTTCTCAACCCAAGATCAATGACATTCAATCTAGCATTGCCAGGCCAACTATTACAGCTAATACCTTTGAGATCAAGCCTGGCATAATTCAGATGGTGTAAAATTCAATCCAGTTTGGGGATTCTCCAACGGAAGATCCCAATATGCACATTAGGGATTTCATTGAGATCTGTGACACCTTCAAGTTCAACGGTGTTTCTGAAGAAGCTGTGAAGCTGAGACTGTTCCCATTCTCTCTAAGGGACAAGGCTAAGAGCTGGTTACACTCTCTACCAACTGGTTCAATTACTACTTGGTAAGATCTTGCTTAAAAGTTACTCACTAAATTCTTCCCTATGGAAAAGATAGCTGCAATCAGGAATGCTCTTACTCAATTTGCGCAGCAATCAGGAGAATCTATATACGAAGCTTGGGAGCGCTACAAGGAGATGCTTAGGAAGTGTCCTCATCATGGAATGCTTGATTGGATGATCATCTATTTTTTTATAATGGTTTGGGAGTATAGTCCAGACCCATGCTCGATGCAGTACCAGGTGGAGCCTTATGGACTAAGAGCTACGATGAAGCTTATGATCTAATTGAACTGATGGCTGCTAAGGAATATCAGTATCCAGCCCAGAGATTGCCACAGAGGAAGGTTGAAGGAATTCTTGAAGTGGATACAACTATGGCTATCACTGCTCAACTAAAGGCGTTGTCTATGAAGATCGATTCTCTGGCTAACTATGGTGTTAAGCAGATAACCAGTGTTTTTGAGCTGTGTGCAGGTCCGCATGCGACAGAGTAATGCGCTATATCTAGTGATTCAGCTCATTTTGTGAGCAACTTTCAGAGATCGCATCATCCAGTTCCTGCCACTTCTCATCCTGACTATTAGAATCATCCTAACGTCAATTGGAGCAACGATCAGAATGCGATGCAACAACCATTCCAGCAGTTTGGGAACAAGCAATTTAATTCTCCTGGCTTTCAGCAACAATTTGCACCAAGACAACAACTCCAACTTCAACAACAAACTCATGATGCAGGTTAATCTTCGAATGAAAAATCTGAATTGGAGGTGTTGAGGCTTATGTGCAAAAACCAGGCTCTTATATGCCAAAGACAGGCTGTTTTTATCAAGACTCTGGAGAACCAAATAGGGAAAATTACTAACGCCTTGTTGAATTGACCACCAGGAATGCTTCCTAGTGCTTGAGAAGCCAATCCAGGAAAGAGGGAATTTGAAGAACAGGTGAACGCCGTCACCTTGAGGTCTGGAAAGGTCGCAAGCCCCCAAATTCAGCAAGAGGAAGACCCTAAAAATTCTCAAGTTTCAGAAAAAGCAGTTGTGACTAAATAAGAAGTGTAGAAGGAAGAAGAAGTCGAATCAAGGAAGAAAATTGTGGAACACACTCCTCCTGAGGGTACTACAGGGTAGAAATAGGTCTATCCTCCACCTGCGTTTTCCTATGAGGCTGCAGAAGCAGAAATTGGACAAGCAATTTGCTAAGTTTCTGGAGGTGTTCAAGAAACTTCACATCAACATACCTTTTGATGAATCTCTTGAACAGATGCCTAGCTATGCAAAGTTTATGAAAGGTATTCTCTCTCAGAAATTGAACCTCGATGACGTAGAGACCGTTGCTCTAACGGAGGAATGCAGTAATGTGCTGCAACAGAAGTTGCCTCCGAAGCTTAAAGATCCTGGAAGCTTCACTATTCCTTGCACCATCGGAAACTTATCGTTCGACAAGTGTTTATGTGATTTGGGAGCTAGCATCTGTTATGGATAAAAAACTAAGGTTATTATTTTCTGTATTTATTACTAAGATTCGGGAGCTCAAGGCCTTTAATGGCTGCTCTCGTGTTTCGTAGCTTAATTCTGCCTTTATGAGATGCCTACGCATCTCTGTAAATTAGAGAATCAAGCCAAAAAACATAGTTCTGATTTGTGGGGCAAGACCCCTTATATAGATGTTGAGAGTCCTTGAATTGGACTTGGTATAGGAGACTTGGTGGGCAAGTCTCATAATTAGAATGGACTTTGGAGTCCTAGATAGTAGGAAACTGATTCCTTATCCTTTTAGGTCCCCTTGAGGCCAATCTACAAGGATTTATATCCCCACTAGGACTTATCTTAATAGCTGTTTTCCTCCTTTATTTATTAATTATGAAATTAATAAATAATCAGGGTTTTCGGGCCTTCTTTGTTCCATCAGGCATGATCTGGTCCATCAGGCCTGATCAATGTGTTGACCTTCTTGGTCTGTATGTCATACATCTTCTTATTTGGCCTAGCAACCCACACCTTGCAATATTTAATTATACAATCAGGATTTATTTATCCCTATCATTTGCCCCCCAGCTTTTGGGAAACATTGATTAGGTTTCGCAGAAGTTAAGTCTATTCATTCCCTTACAGAGTTTCGTTTTTGCGTAAAATGTTGAGCGACCTACACATTTACAACGATTTTTCCTTTAATTCTGGAATTATCTTAATTTCCAGGAATTTTCCCCTAATTTTCTGGATTTTTCCCTTAATTTCTGGGGTTTTCCCTAATTTTCTGGGATTTATCCTTAATTTCTGGATTTTTCCCTAATTTTCTGGGATTTATCCTTAATTTCTGGATTTTTCCCTAATTTTCTGGGATTTATCCTTAATTTCTGGATTTTTTTTAATTTTCTGGGATTTATCCTTAATTTCTGGATTTTCCCCTAATTTTCTGGGATTTATCCTTAATTTCTGGATTTTCCCCTAATTTTCTAGGATTTATCCTTAATTTCTGGATGTTTCCCTAATTTTCTGGGCTTTATCCTTAATTTATGGATTTTTCCCTAATTTTCTGCCTTAAAATCGATCAGGATGTATAAAAAATCGATCAGGATTCCTGACCGATTTCGATCAGGATCCTGATCGAACTAGCTCAGGAAGTAACATTCTGGTCGACGGGATCTTCGATCAGGATCTATGCGGAATCGATCAGGATTCCTGATCGATTTCGATTAGGACTCTGATCGAACTGGCCTTCAAAGTGACACTCTAGTCGACTGAAACATGGGCATAATCGACCAGAATTCCTGATCGATTTCAATCATGATTCTGATCGAACTAGGTGGCTTTCTACTGTTCTGATCGAATGAAATATCGATCTGGATCCTCTTCTGTGTCGATCAGGACTCTAATCGATCTTAGTGGTTTTCTTCCTTCTTGCTCGAATGAGATATCGATCAGGATCCTTTTTGGGGTCGATCAGGACTCTGATCGAACTTAGGGGATTTCTTTCCTTCTGTTCGAATGAGGTATCGATCCCGATCCTGTTTGGCGTCGATCAGGACTCTGATCGAACTTAATAGGTTTCTTCCCTCTTGATCGATTGAAGTATCGATTAGGATTTTCTTCTTTGTCGATTAGGACTCTGATCGAACCATTTTAAAATTCTGGTCGATTTTCGACCCTTCATTTTCCACAGGAGTTTCTAGATTATTCCTGATATTTCTGGTAGATGGGCTTTTAGGTTGGGCCTGGCTAAATGCGCCTAGAAACGCCTCGTATTCCGAGATTTTCACCTATATAAGTGTAGTGTGAAGTGAGAATCCTCACTTCACTTCATATTTCTCATTTTCTCTCACAAATCTCTCTAGAGTTCTCCCTTTGAGAAGGCAATTTCCGGCGACCTCAGCCACCGCAGCTCCACCTTTCTCAGGTTTTTCTGGGTTTCAAGCCTTCAATCGAAGCATATCAATGGCGGATCGTGACTTGGCTCGTTTGCAGAAGATGAATGTCTCTAAGAGAGGTACAAACATTCAAATTCAATCTCCATATACTTCCCTACTTGATATGATTAACTCGAGAGGTAACGAATATCCCTCTCTATCTGAGTTAGATTCGTATAACCATGGTAACACCTTTCATGGGTTAGATGGTAGGATAGAGTCCATGAACACCCTGTACAGACTTCCACCCCACCTTAGGATCACTCCAGCCGCCCCTGGGGATAGGACTTGTAATTGGGAGGGGATACTTTGTTTATCTATCGAGGAGCCCTGACCGCGGGTCTTAGGTTCCCATTCCATGAATTTATTCCTCGCTTACTTGCCGATGTACAAATCAACCCTTGTCAACTCCCTCCTAACGCTTGGAGGAACATTATCTGTTTTATGGTCCTTTGTCTTAGAAACAATTTTCCTCTTTCCGTAGCTGTCTTTAGGAAAGTTTTCCAATTCTATAATAGCTCCATGAGTCAACCAGGTTGGGTTTTAATTCGTCAACGGCCCAAAATCCTTCATATCTTTGATAGTAATTCCATAGTTGAGAACAACCCCAAATGGAGGGACGAGTTTGTGAGGCTGACCTGGGCTGGGGGTGATTGGGCCACACTCTTCCGTAGGCCCTTTTGCAAAGTGTCAGATGGGAGTCCAGGTAGCATCAGATTATCTGATGAGGAGGAGGTGGCCTACCAAGCCTTAATTTCAGATGATGGGAAAACAGACACCTGGACCCTCTTAGAGGAGTTTTCCTTGAAGAAAGTTGGTCTCTCTCAGGCCAGTGATAAGGGTAAATTTATAACTGATAACCATTTTTCCTTCCCTTTAATTATAACGTTTTATCTATCCTGTAATTTAATATTCTTTCTATCTTTCTTTTTCAGCTTGCGAGGCCATCAATAATGTCAACAGGCCCAAGGAAGGGGAGTCAGGCCGCCAGAAGAGGGCCAAGCTAAACAGGGACCCCAGGAGCAAACCTGATGGTCCTTCTTTTCTTAAGCCCCACATCCCGGTGGTCGAGCTGGGGGACGATGTGGATCCTCCACTTAAGGCACATTCCTTCAGGCCTAACTGGGGCTTCAGGAGGAGCGATACGGTGGTTGGATCTACCAAACATGCTAAGGATTGGTCGTACCATTCCATCACTCCCCATGACTTTACTGACATTGTTACGGGGAGTGATATCGAGACTATTGAGCTTCTGGGTTCTCAAGCCCAAGCTGCGGTAACTTTCTTTTTTCTCTTTTTCTTTGAATCCCAACTTTTTCGTATTTCAATGAACTTGTGCTAACTCATATATATTTCTTTGCAGAGTAATACCTACTTCCAGGCGGCCCTCCATCAGGCTAGGTCCTGGAAGGGTAACTCAGATGAGTTTGAGAAGGAGATGAAGAAATAGGAGGAGAGAGCCAAGGTCCTGGAGAAGAAGCTGGACACGAAGAAAGAGGAGCTGGCTAAGGCTTATTCCGAGCTGGTGAAACTTAGGAGAGATAAGGATAAGCTCATTGATGACTACTTGGATTCTGACAAGTTTAAGAATCTCATGGAGATTCATGATGAGGGTCTTTATTCCCTACAGTTTACTCAGGGATGGGATGCGGCCGTAAAGGCGGTTTCTGAGAAGCACCCGGGCTTAGTCGACCCTAAGGACTTTATAAGTCCCGAGCAGGCTGAGTCGGAGGACAGCATAGATGCCCTCTTCAACTCCCCTCAGCCAAATGATCGCATCTTGGATCCTAACACTGCTTCTCCTCCCGCTTCTCCTGTGAAGGATGCTGAAGGCGCTGATAAGGAGCAAGAGAATGAAGGCTCCCGCATGGAGGAGTAGTTTTTCTATTCTGTAATTTTATCCTTAACTTATGTCTGGACTTTTGTTTGTATTAAAACTTATTACCCTCCGGGGTTATTTTATATGCTACTTTCCTTATTCGCATCTCTCTCCTTTATTTTCCCGATACTTTAATATTCAAACTTGGCCTAATGGGCCACACAAGTATTATCACAACTCAAACATCCATAGGTTGAAATAATTTCGAACTCTTCAATTTCAAGTCTGGTTTTCCAAAGCCTTACATAATATGGGTTCGACCCTAGAAAATAAAAATCCTACACAAACAAAGCTTCAAGGTGCTTTTAAACCTACTTGTCAAAATGAGAAGTGAGAATCGTACTTCGACTATCTTACACGTAGTAAACCTTCAGGTTTTGTGCGTGCCAGGTTCTCGGGACTTCAAAACCATCCATAGTCTCCAGCTTGTAGGTTCCTCTACCCTGAACGCTCTTGACTTTGTACGGCCCTTCCCAATTTGGGGCAAGTTTCCCTTTCTGTCCTACCCCAGAAGCTTCTATCTTCCTCAAGACTAGGTCACCTTGTTTAAAGAACCTTTCTTTAACCCTTAAGTTGTAGTAGAATAAAGCCTTCTTCTGATACTCTACTATCTTTGCATGTGCTTCATCTCGCACATCATCGATTAAGTCTAGAGCCAACCTTTGTCCTTCCTCATTTTCCTCAGCATTGAAAGCCTGAATCCTTTGAGAGGAATGTGATATCTCCACTGGAACTACTGCTTCTGCCCCATACACCAACATGAAGGGAGTTGCTCCTGTCATGACACTACAAGTAGTCCTATAGGCCCACAATATGGGAAGTATCTCATCCACCCAATTATTTCTTGACTTCTCGATCCTCTTCTTTAGTCCATCCAGGATTATTTGATTTGCTACTTCTGCTTGCCCATTGGCTTGTGGGTGAGCCACGGAGGTGAACCGTAACTCAATTTCATTTTCTTCACAATACTTCTTGAATTCCTCATTGTTAAACTGCATTCCATTGTCGGTGACTAGGACACGGGGAATTCCATATCGGTACATAATGTTTTCCCACAGGAATTGTGCAACTTGTTTAGTTGTGATTTTGGCCAAGGGTTTGGCTTCAATCCACTTAGTGAAATAATCAATGGCTACAATCAGGAACTTCCTTTGTGTTGTGGCCATAGGGAAAGGCCCTAGAATATCCATCCCCCACATAGCAAAGGGAATAGGCAAGTTGATAGATGTCAGCATCTCGGGAGGTTGTCTAACAACAGGTGCATGCTTCTGACAGCGGTCGCACTTCTTCACATATTCTTTGGCATCAGCCATCATTTCCGGCCAATAAAAGCCTAGACGAGTTATCTTATGAGCCAAGGCCCTGCCCCCCAAGTGTTGTCCACAAATACCTTCATGCACTTCTTCAAGAGCCAAGCGTGCCTCATCGGGCCTGAGACACCTCAAGTAGGAAACCACAAAATATCTTTTATAAAGAATCCCATCTATCAAAGAGTACCTTAGTGCTCGAACAGTTAACTTCCGTGCTTCAGTTGCATCACTTGGCAACCAACCGGTTTGAATGTGAGCCTTGATAGGATCAATCCATGACGTCCCCAGGCCTATGGGAGCCACAAGCTTAACATCTATGCTTCGCGCTTCAAAACACGAAAGTACACACTTCCCGAACTTTTTTCTATCTCAGATGAAGTAAACTTTGATAGCGTATCTGCCTTAGCATTTTCTTCCCTTGGAATGTGTTCAACATGGCATTCATTAAATTGGGTCATCACAGCCCTTACTAGGCGGACATACTTAGCCATCGTATCATCCCTTGCCTTAAATTCTCCCTTTACCTGGGATATGATCAGCTTCGAGTCTCCACGGACCTTTAAGTTTTTGACTCTAAGTGTCCAGCTAGACCAAGGCCAGCAATCAGGGCTTCATACTCTGCCTCATTGTTTGTGGTTGGGAAGTCTAGCTTCATAGCATACTCAATTAAGAATCCATCAGGGCTTTGCAAAACCAACCCTGCTCCACTAGAATTTGTTTTTGATGCTCCATCAAAATAGAGAACCCAATATTCTTTCTCCTTATCATCCTTCTCTCTGTCCCCATTATCGACTCCCTTGTCTTGAGGTATGGTATCTTCCTGCCCCCCAACTTCTTGGTTGGGTATGGTACATTCCACCACGAAGTCAGCTAGTGCCTGGGCTTTTATGGCCGTACGTGGCTTATACTTGAGATCGAACTCTCCCACCTTTATTGCCCACTTAATCAATCTCCCACTTGCCTTGGGACTGTGAATGATGTTTCTCAGTGGCTGATTCCTTAGCACCTCAATCTGATGAGCCTGAAAGTAAGGACGCAGTTTTCTCAAAGCCATTACCAAGGCTAGAGCAAATTTCTCAATAGTTGAATAATTCAATTCAGCACCATGCAGAATTTTGCTGACATAATATACGGGTTTCTGGACTTTTAGCTCCTCCTTAACCAACACCGCGCTCAAGGCGCTCTCTGAAATGGCCAAGTATAAGAATAAAACTTTATTCAAAGATGGTTTGGCCAACAACGGGGCCTGAGCCATATACTTCTTTAACTCTTCGAATGCCTTCTGGCTTTCCTCATTCAATACAAAGTCTTTGATATTCTTTAGTGACTTGAAGAATGACAAGCACTTGTCTCCTGACTTGGAGATGAATCGTCCTAGCGCAACGACCCTTCCTGTGAGCTTCTGAACATGCTTGTTAGTTTTTGGTGGTTCCATGTCCAGGATTGCCTTTATTTTATCGGGGTTAGCCTCAATTCCTCTCTTTGAGACCATTAATCCCAAGAATTTTCCAGATCCTACTCCGAAAGCGCACTTCGTAGGATTCAACATCATCTTGTGGTACCTCAGGATCTCAAAAGCTTCCCTCAAATGGGTTATATGATCAGTCTTTACTAGACTCTTGACTAACATGTCATCAACATAGACTTCCATAGTCTTACCAATAAGATCCTTAAAAATTTAATTTACCAACCTTTGATAGGTGGCTCCCGCATTCTTAAGACCAAACGCCATAACAAGATAACAATAAACACCAAAGTCAGTGATAAATGATACCTTTAGAATGTCATCCTTGTGCATCTTAATATGATTATATCCACTAAATCCATCCATGAAACTCAGCATCTCATTCCCAGCAGTGGCATCAACCAAAGTATCAATCCTTGGCAATGGAAAACAGTCTTTAGGGCATGCATCATTCAGATCAGTGAAGTCTATACACATCCTCCACTTTCCATTAGCCTTCTTCACCATTACAGGGTTTGCTAACCACTCCGGAAATTGAATCTCCTCAATGAAACCAGCCTCTAGGAGCTTCTCTACTTCCTGTTTTATAGCCTCTTGTCTTTCCGGGGCAAAATTTCTTTTCTTTTGTTTCACTGTCTTCCGGCTTGGATCCACATTTAGCTTATGAGTAATCAACTCCGGGTCTATGCCTGGCATATCAGCTGCTGACCATGCAAATACATCACTATTTTCTTGCAAAAATTTCACCAACTTCCCTCTAAGGGGCTCCTCTAGTGTGGCTCCAATGAAAGTCATCCTCTCAGGATTCTCGGGGTCTAAAGGAACCGAAACCAAGTCTTCTGTTGGCTTTCCTCTCTTCTCGTCATTTTCTCGGACATCCATATCTTCAATAGGAAGAACCTGCCCCCCGACTCCATCTGCCCTCAAAGAGGCCACATAACAACTTCTAGCCATTTTATGATCTCCTTTCTCTTCTCCAATCCCGTTTCGGGTGGGAAACTTCATAACTGAATGGTAGGAAGAGGGGACTGCCTTAAAGGCATGTATCCCTGTTCTCCCCATGATAGCATTATAAGTTGAACTAGCCTTTACTACCACAAAATCCAACATCTGCGTTGCTTGTCTTGGTTCCGTACCTATGGTGGTTGGCAGTTTGATTATTCCTTCCACAGGACATTCTACTCCAGCAAATCCATATATCGGCATGTCGGTTGGTGTCAACTGGGAATCGTTATACCCCATCCTTAGAAAGGCGTCGTGGAGCAATATATCCACTGAAGCACCATTATCCACAAGAACCCTCTTAACCGGGCTATTTCCTATTATTGGTGTTATGACCAATGGGTCGTCATGAGGAAACTTTACGCCCTCTAGGTCAGAATCATCAAAACCCAATGTTACTTCTGTCCTGGCCCTCTTCGGGGCTTCTCCAACAATATGCATAACCTCTCTAGTATATGTCTTTCTTGAATTTTTGGACAATCCAGCAGCAGTCGGACCTCCAAAGATCGTGTTTATCACAGGTCCTCGAGGGCGTCGTGGTCCTCCAAAAATTGCATTTATAACCGGCCCTCTAGGTTGGGGATTCCGCCCCTGATCGTCTTGGTCCCTCCTACGATCTTCAAAATTCTTCCTTCCACTATTATTTCTGTCCCCTCCATCTCCAATATACTTGTTCAATCTTCATTTTCGAATCAAAAACTCAATTTCATCTTTCAATTGCCTACACTCATCGGTGTCATGGCCAACATCCTTGTGAAACCTGTAATACTTGCTCTTATCTAGCTTGGCGGGATCAGCCTTCAAGGGCTTAGGCCAGCGAATATCTCTATCTTTCTCAATCTCCATCAAAATTTGACTTCTAGGAGCATTCAGCTTAGCGTATTCAGTGAACTTTTGCCCAGGTCCTCCCTTCTTGGGGGTTGAATTAGGGTTTTGTTCGGTTCTAGGATATTTGTCCTTTGCAATATATTCTAGAACAGTTTTCCGCTTCTTGCCTCCAGTGGGCTCATTACTTATTACGGTCTTCCTCATACTTTCTTCAACCTTGATATACTTCTCTGCCCTCTCTTGGAGCTGCAACATGCTTTCAGGGGGACGTTTGGCCAAGGACATCTTGAAAAACTCGTCCCTAGTTCCTTGTTGCAGTGCTATCATGGCTACCTTATCATCAAGGTCCGGGACTTTTAAAGCCTCTTTTGTGAAATGATTCAGGTAATCTCTCAAGGATTCCTTAGCTCCCTGCACAATACTCATAAGAGATGCTGAACTTTTCTCATGGACTCTCTCGTTGATGAATTGCTTAATAAAAGCCTGACTTAACTCTCTGAACGATCCAATAGAGTTTGGGGGTAAGCGACTATACCATCTTTGAGCCATAGCCGACAGGGTTTGAGGGAAGGCCCGGCACTTAATAGCGCCATTAACGGGTTGCAGCAGCAGTGCATTAGAGAATGTCCTGACATGGTTAGCGGGGTCTCCGGTGCCATCATAGGCTTTGATAGTGGGCATCTTGAATTTCCTTGAGATATGGGCATTCATTATTTCTTCTGTGAAGGGTGGAGTTGGATCATCAGGATCTCTAAGGGGAAGGAGATTGCTTGGATCAGTTCTTGGGAAGATAGCCCTTCTTCGTACCGGACCATCCAGGTCTATGACAGGAGGAGGATTTCTCCCCCTAGGAGGTATCTGGGGTCTGGTGGCCTGGTGAGCTTCCAAGTCATGCCTCAGCCTTTGGATCTCAGCCTCATGAGACCTTATTCTTTCCTGCACTTCCTGGGGATTCGCCCCTTGGGTGCTTCGAGGGCGTTGCCTTCCATCGGCCATCGGCTCCTTGCCTGGACGTCACCTTCTTGGGGCCACTTCATCATCCGAAGATTCAGAATCTCTCTCAGTAAAGGACCAGAAAATTCCCGATCCTCGGGGATAGGAGCCAAACCTCGTATATAAGGGGGCGATTGCCCTCGTGCTTCACTTCGCCCAGCATATCCACTTCCTCCAACCTCGGGGTAAAGGGGCATCCCATAAGGGGGGTTAGTAGTAATAACAGTTGAATATTCATACCCGACGGGTCGAGAATTCACAGGTATATGTACTTGTTGAACTTGAGGATTCGTACCTTGAATAGTCGGGGGAGTCATCCCTTGTGGCTGAGGTTGAGTTGCCCCTATCTGGGTTTCCGCTTGAGTAGATGCATAAGTTGAGTGGGGAGGAATCTCCACGGTTGACGAAATCACCTGAGTTGTCCCTGATGGTGTTCCCTCCTCCAGAGCGCTAGTTATTCTCCGTGTTCTCGCCATGGTTGTTGTTCACTTCCCACAGACGATGCCAAATGTTATGGATAAAAAACTAAGGTTATTATTTGCTGTATTTATTACTAAGATTCGGGAGCTCAAGGCCTTTAATGGCTGCTCTCGTGTTTCGTAGCTTAATTCTACCTTTACGAGATGCCTACGTATCTCTGTGAATTAGAGAATCAAGCCAAAAAACGTAGTTCTGATTTGTGGGGCGAGACCCCTTATATATATGTTGAGAGTCCTTTAATTGGACTTGGTATAGGAGACTTGGTGGGCAAGTCTCATAATTAGAATGGACTTTGGAGTCCTAGATAGTAGGAAACTGATTCCCTATCCTTTTAGGTCCCCTTGAGGCCAATCTACAAGGATTTATATCCCCACTAGGACTTATCTTAATAGCTGTTTTCCTCCTTTATTTATTAATTACGAAATTAATAAATAATCAGGGTTTTCGGGCCTTCTTTGTTCCATCAGGCCTGATCTGGTCCATCAGGCCTGATCAATGTGTTGACCTTCTTGGTCTGTATGTCATACATCTTCTTATTGGGCCTAGCAGCCCACACCTTGCAATATTTAATTATACAATCAGGATTTATTTATCCCTATCAGCATCAATCTGATGCCTTTGTCTATCTTCAAGAAGCTTGGTCTACCTGATCCGAAACCGACATAAATCTCCTTGCAGTTGGCCGATCGTTCTATTACATATCCATGAGGCATTGTAGAAGATGTGTTGGTCAAGGTGGACAAACTTATCTTTCCTGTTGACTTTTTAATTCTTCACTTTGAGGAGGATAAGAAGATTCCCATTATCTTGGAGAGACCATTTTAGCTACTGGCCGAACTATGATCGATATGCAAAAAAGAGAGCTTACGATGAAGGTTCATGATCAAAAGGTCACTTACCCACAGCTAAAGAGGATTGCTTTAAAGTAAAGTGGGTCGGCTCTGTCATGAATTCAGAGCCTGAGCAATTGCTAAAGTCAGATACCTTAGAGAGATCCTTAATAGGGGAATCAGTTATTGAAGATAAAGAAGGAGCAGAGAAATTGCAGATTATGAATGCACCTCCGTGGAAGAGGAAGTTGGATATGCGATTCGATTCTCTTGGGTTAGCAGAGTTGAAAATTTCTCAGGACCATCTCGAGCCGTTTATTGAAGATGTTTCCACACTTGAGCTTAACCCACTACAAGATCACTTGAGTCATGCATTCTTAGGTGAACCCGATGATAAGGGCTAGGGATATAGTTTTGATGATATAGAGGGTAGCCGAACAGATCTTCCTGTGCCTACAGAGGGTTCTTCTCATACACAGTAGGCAGTTGATAGGACTGATGTTAGTGATGAGCAGTAGAGGCGAGTGACTAGGCATATGGAGTCCATTCACGACATTCACCGTCATTTTGCTGCAGTTTTGACACAGGCTTTGGGCACTATTTTCTGAGCCACTGGTGTCAAGGTTGATTGGCCACCTGATCCTCCACCCGAGGAGGGTGATCTTTCCGACAACTAGGTATGCCTGAAATCCTTATTATTAACTTCAATGAGGACATTGAAAATTTTAAGTTTGGGGGTAATAATGTAAGAATTAGTTGTGTGTGTCCATATAGTTCATATAGATTCATAATTATATATAGTTATATTTCATTCGTAGTGTTGCATGATTGTTCATATAGGACATATTTGTCTATTTTTAATGTGATTTTATATAGTTGCATTTGCATGCATATTTAGCATGATCCCTTAAGATGAATTATGCTATTGGATAAGTTGATATTGATTTGAGTGTGGGGATGAAGACTAGAGGGATGTTTAAGTCCTAATGAATTGATTTGCATGCAAGAAACAAATATTTTCACAAAGTCTTATATGGTTGCTTTTGATCTAGATCATGATCATACTTGTTTGTTGTTGAGATTTAATCACTTGGTTATATTTAGAATTTGTGAGATTCTCTTAATGATGTAAAACCACTGATTTTTTTATCTGGAGAAAAACTTGGATTTCATTGCTAGTTGTGAATAAGGCTAGGCGTCAAATGGCTAGTAGCTGGCTCATAGTTTTATGAGTGGTCTAGGGTTGAATGAGATGGAGCGAAACGCACTCATTCAGAAATTGTTGAAAAGAAAGAGAAAAAAAAAGAAAAAAAAAAGAAAAAAAGAAAAAAAGGTACGTGTTTATGCATAATTGGTCAAGAGTGAGCTCTTTAATACTCGAGTTATTAAGTTCTTTTTTAGGTCACACACACTGTACAGGGGGTGAATACAGTGTATAATATAATCAAATCGAACTTTAATATATTAAGTAACAGAAAACAAACTTTATTGAAACAATAAACTCTGTTACAGTATGGAACTGTTACCTCTCACTGATGAATAAATATCACGAGAGCTGCTAGGGTTACAATGAATAATCTTCTCGAATATATGATAACACTTATAGTGTAAACCCTATGTCTGTGTTTATATACTACACAGTTACAAGATAATCGCTAATTGATATGGAATATAATTCTGCTTCCTAAAATATATCAATCAGATATCTTTTCTTCCAAGTATTCCATTCTTCATGGAATTCCTTCTTCATGCGTATCTCTTCTTATGTTTATCTCAATCTTCTTTCCTTTAATCAGCTACTGTCCTACTCTGATCATCCTTCAGCACTTAAGTTCTGATATCTAACTTCTGATGATTATCTCCTGATAATATAAGTACTGATATCCTTAAGTCCTGACTTCCAGTATAAGTACTTGATAGGGATAAATAAATTATGATTGTATAATTAAATACTGCATTAATCGTACAAGCTGTGGGCTGCTAGGCCCAATAAAAAGATATATGATACTCAGACCAGAAAGGTTAAGCCTGATGGACCAGATCAGGCCTGATGGAATAAAAAAGGCCCAAAAGCCCTGATTATTAATTAATTTCATAATTAATTAATAAGGGAAAAATCAGATGTTGAGAAGAGTCCCGATAAGGATATAAATCCTTAGAGATTAGCCTCAAGGGGACCTAAAAGGATAAGGAATCAGTTTCCTACTATCTAGGACTCCAAAGTCCATTCTAATTATGAGACTTGCCCACCAAGTCTCCTATACCAAGTCCAATTCAAGGACTCCCAACATCAATATAAGGGGCCTCACCCCACAGATCAGAACTATATTTTTTGGCTTGATTCTCTAATTCACAGAGATACGTAGACATCTCGTAAAGGCAGATCGAGCCACGAAACACGAGAGCAGCCATTAAAGGCCTTGAGCTCCCGAATCTTAGTAATAAATACAGTAAATAATAACCTTAGTTTTTTATCCATAACATTTGGCGCCGTCTGTGGGAATCGCAACAACAACCATGGCGAGAACACGGAGAACAATTGGAGCTCTAGAGGAAGGAACACCATCAGAGACAACCCAGGTGATTTCATCAACCGTGGAGGTTCCTCCCCATTCAACTTATGCATCTACTCAGGGGGAAGCCCAGACAGGGGCAACTCATCCTCAGCCACAAGGGACAACTCCCCCGACTATTCAAGGTACGAATCCCCAAGTTCAACAAGTACATATACCTGTGAATTCTCGACCCGTCGGGTATGAATATTCAACTATTGTTACTACTAACCCCCCTTATGGGATGCCCCTTCACCCTGAGGTTGGAGGAAGCGGATATGCTGGACGAAGCGAAGCACGAGGGCAGTCGCCCCTATATACGAGGTTTGGGTCCTATCCCTGAGGATCGGGAATTTTCTGGTCCTTACAGTGAAAGAGACTCCGAATCTTCGGATGATGAAGTGGCCCCGAGAAGGAGGCGTCCTGGAAAAGAGCCAATGGCCGATGGAAGGCAACGCCCCCAAAGCACCCCAGGGGCGAATCCCCAAGAAGTGCAGGAAAGGATCAGGGCTCATGAGGCTGAAATCCAAAGGCTGAGGCGTGATTTGGAGGCTCACCAGGCCACCAGACCCCAGATATCTATTAGGGGGAGAAATCCTCCTCCTGTCATAGACCTGGATGGTCCGGTAAGAAGAAGGGCTGTTGTCCCAAGAACTGATCCAAGCAATCTCCTTCCCCTTGGAGATCCTGATGATCCAACTCCACCCTTCACAGAAGAGATAATGAATGCCCATATCTCGAGGAAATTCAAGATGCCCACTATCAAAGCCTATGATGGCATGGGAGACCCCGCTAATCATGTTAGGACATTCTCTAATGCACTGCTGCTGCAACCCGTGAATGATGCTATAAAGTGTCGGGCCTTCCCTCAAACCCTGTCGGGTGTGGCTCAAAGATGGTACAGTCGCCTGCCCCCAAATTCTATTGGATCATTCAGAGAATTAAGTCAGGCTTTTATTAAGCAATTCATCAGTGGAAGAGTCCATGAGAAAAGTTCAGCATCTCTTATGAGTCTTGTGCAGGGAGCTAAGGAATCCTTGAGAGATTACCTGAATCATTTTACAAAGGAGGCTTTAAAAGTCCCAGACCTTGATGATAAGGTAGCCATGATAGCACTGCAACAAGGAACCAGGGATGAGTTTTTCAAGATGTCCTTGGCCAAACGTCCCCCTGAAAACATGTTGCAACTCCAAGAGAGGGCAGGGAAGTATATCAAAGTTGAAGAAAGCATGAGGAAGACCGTAGTAAGTAATGAGCCCACTGTAGGCAAGAAGCGAAAAACTGATTTAGAATATATTGCAAAGGACAAATATCCTAGAACCGAACAAAACCCTGATTCAACCCCCAAGAAGGGAGGACCTGAATGCTCCTAGAAGTCAGATTTTGATGGAGATTGAGAAAGACAGAGATGTTCGCTGGCCTAAGCCCTTGAAGGCTGATCCCGCCAAGCTAGATAAGAGCAAGTATTGCAGGTTTCACAAAGATGTTGGCCATGACACCGATGAGTGTAGGCAATTGAAAGATGAAATTGAGTTCCTCATTCGAAAAGGAAGATTGAACAAATACACAGGAGAAGGAGGGGATAGGAATAATAATGGAAGGAAGAACTTTGAGGATCGTAGGAGGGACCAAGATGATCAGGGGCGAAACCCCCAGCCTAGAGGACCAGTTATAAACACCATTTATGGAGGGCCGAGACCTCGAGGGCCTGTGATAAACACGATCTTTGGAGGTCCAACTGCTGCTGGATTGTCCAAAAATTCCAGAAAGGCATATACTAGAGAGGTTATGCATATTGTTGGAGAAGCCCCGAAGAGGGCCAGGACAGAAGTAACATTGGCTTTTGATGATTCCGACCTAGAGGGTGTGATGTTTCCCCATGACGACCCGCTGGTCATAACACCAATAATAGGAAATAGCCCGGTTAAGAGGGTCCTTGTGGATAATAGTGCTTCTGTGGATATCTTGCTCCACGACACCTTTCTAAGGATGGGGTATAACGACTCCCAGTTGACACCAACCGACATGCCGATATATGGATTTGCTGGAGTAGAATGTCCTGTGGAAGGGATAATCAAATTGCCAACCACCATAGGTACGGAGCCAAGGCAAACAACGCAGATGCTGGATTTCGTGGTGGTAAAGGCTAGTTTAACTTATAATGCTATCATGGGGAGAACAGGGATACATGCCTTCAAGGCAGTCCCCTCTTCCTACCATTCAGTCATGAAGTTTCCCACCCGAAACGGGATTGGAGAACAGAGAGGAGATCAAAAAATGGCTAGAAGCTGTTATGTGGCCTCTTTGAGGGCAGATGGAGTCGGGGGGCAGGTTCTTCCTATTGAAGATATGGATGTTCGAGAAAATGATGAGAATAGAGGAAGGCCAGCAGAAGAATTGGTTTCGGTTCCTTTAGACCCCGAGAATCCTGAGAGGACGACTTTCATTGGAGCCACATTAGAGGAGCCCCTTAGAGGGAAGTTAGTGAAATTTTTGCAAGAAAATAGTGATGTGTTTGCATGGTCAGCTGCTGATATGCCAGGCATAGTCCCGGACTTAATTACTCACAAGCTAAACGTGGATCCAAGCCGGAAGACAGTGAAATAAAAGAAAAGAAATTTTGCCCCGGAAAGACAAGAGGCTATAAAGCAGGAAGTAGAAAAGCTCTTAGAGGCTGGTTTCATTGAGGAGATTCAATTTCCGGAGTGGTTAGCAAATCCTGTAATGGTGAAGAAGGCTAATGGAAAGTGGAGGATGTGTATAGACTTCACTGATCTGAATGATGCATGCCCCAAAGACTGTTTTCCGCTGCCTAGAATTGATACTTTGATTGATACCACTGCTGGACATGAGATGCTGAGTTTCATGGATGGATTTAGCGGATACAACCAGATCAAAATGCATAAGGATGACATTCCAAAGGTATCATTTATCACTGACTTTGGTGTTTATTGTTATCTTGTTATGGCGTTTGGTCTCAAGAATGCAGGAGCCACCTATGAAAGGTTGGTGAATAGAATTTTTAAGGATCTTATTGGTAAGACTATGGAAGTCTATGTTGATGACATGTTAGTCAAGAGTCTAGTAAAGACTGATCATATAGCCCATTTAAGGGAAGCTTTTGAGGTCCTGAGGTACCACAAGATGATGTTGAATCCTACGAAGTGTGCTTTCGGAGTAGGATCTGGAAAATTCTTGGGACTGATGGTCTCAAAGAGGGGAATTGAGGCTAACCCGGATAAGATAAAGGCGATCCTGGACATGGAACCACCAAAAACTGTTAAGGATGTTCAGAAGCTTATAGGAAGGGTTGCTGCGCTAGGACGATTCATCTCCAAGTCGGGGGACAAGTGTTTGTCATTCTTCGAATCGCTAAAGAGCATCAAAGACTTTGTATGGAGTGAGGAAAACCAGAAAGCATTTGAAGAGTTAAAGAAGTATATGGCCCAGGCCTCGTTGTTGGCCAAGCCAGTTCTGAGTGAAATTTTATTCTTGTACTTGGCTGTTTCAGAGAGCGCCTTGAGCGCGGTGTTGGTTAAGGAAGAACTGAAAGTCCAGAAACCCGTATACTATGTCAGCAAAATTTTGCATGGTGCTGAGTTGAATTATTCAACTATTGAGAAATTCGCTTTAGCCTTGGTAATGGCTTCAAGAAAGCTGCGTCCTTATTTTCAAGCTCACCAAATTGAAGTGCTAACAAATCAGCCACTGAGAAATATCATTCACAGTCCCAAGGCAAGTGGGAGACTGATTAAGTGGGCAATAGAGTTGGGAGAGTTTGATCTCAAGTATAAGCCACGTACGGCTATAAAAGCCCAGGCACTAGCTGACTTCGTGGTGGAATGTACCATACCCAACCAAGAAGTCGGGGGGCAGGAAGATACCATACCTCAAGACAAGGGAGTCGACAATGGGGACAGGGAGAAAGATGATAAGGAGAAAGAATATTGGGTTCTCTATTTTGATGGAGCATCAAAAACAAATTCCAGTGGAGCAGGATTGGTTTTGCAAAGCCCTGATGGGTTCTTAATTGAGTATGATATGAAGCTAGATTTTCCAACCACAAACAATGAGGCAGAGTATGAAGCCCTGATAGATGGCCTTGGTCTAGCTGGGACACTTAGAGTCAAAAACTTAAAGGTCCGTGGAGACTCGAAGCTGATCATATCCCAGGTAAAGGGAGAATTTGAGGCAAGGGATGATACGATGGCTAAGTATGTCCGCCTAGTAAGGGCTGTGATGACCCAATTTAATGAATGCCATGTTGAACACATTCCAAGGGAAGAAAATGTTAAGGCAGATGCGCTATCAAAGTTCGCTTCGTCTGAGATTGAAGAAAGTTCAGGAAGTGTGTACTTCCGTGTTTTGAAGACACGAAGCATAGATGTTAAGCTAGTGGCTCCCATAGGCTTGGGGACGTCATGGATTGATCCCATCAAGGCTCACATTCAGACCGGTTGGTTTCCAAGTGATGCAACTGAAGCACGGAAGTTAACTATTCGGGCACTAAGGTACTCTTTGATAGATGGGATTCTTTACAAAAGATCTTTCGTGGTTCCCTACTTGAGGTGTCTCAGGCCCGATGAGGCACGCATGGCTCTTGAAGAAGTGCATGAAGGTATTTATGGACAACACTTGGGGGGCAGGGTCTTGGCTCATAAGATAACTCGTTTAGGCTTCTTTTGGCCAGAAATGATGGCTGATGCCAAAGAATATGTGAAGAAGTGTGATCGCTGTCAAAAGCATGCACCAGTTGTTAGACAACCCCCCGAGATGCTGACCTCTATCAACTCGCCTATTCCCTTTGCCATGTGGGGGATGGATATTCTAGGGCCTTTTCCTATGGCCACGGCACAAAGGAAATTTCTGATTGTAGCCATTGATTATTTCACCAAGTGGATCGAAGCCAAACCCTTGGCCAAAATCACAACTAAGCAGGTTGCACAATTCCTGTGGGAAAACTTATGTGCCGATATGGAATTCCCCGTATCCTCGTCACTGACAATGAAACACAATTCAACAATGAGGAATTCAAGAAGTATTGTGAAGAAAATGAAATTGAGTTACGATTCACCTCTGTGGCTCACCCGCAAGCCAATGGGCAAGCAGAGGTAGCAAATTGGATAATCCTGGATGGACTAAAGAAGAGGATCGAGAAGTCAAGAAATAATTGGGTGGATGAGATACTTCCAATATTATGGGCCTACAGGGCTACCTGTAGAGTCACGACAGGAGCAACTCCCTTCATGTTGGCATATGGGGCAGAAGCAGTAGTTCTAGTAGAGATATCACATTCCTCTCCAAGGGTTCAGGCTTTCAATGCAGAAGAAAATGAGGAAGGGCAGAGGTTAGCCCTGGATTTAATCGATGAAGTGCGAGATAAAGCACATGCAAAGATAGTAGAATATCAGAAAAAGGCTTCATTCTACTACAACCTAAGGGTTAAAGAGAAGTTTTTCAAACAAGATGACCTAGTCTTGAGAAAAATAGAGGCTTCTGGTGTCGGACAGAAAGGAAAGCTTGCCCCGAATTGGGAAGGGCCGTACAGAGTCAAGAGCGTTCAGGGTAGAGGAACCTACAAGCTGGAAACTATGGAAGGTTTTGAAGTCCCGAGGACCTGGCACGCACAAAACCTGAAGGTTTACTATGTGTAAGATAGGCGAAGTACGATTCTCACTTGTCATTGTGACAAGTAGGTTTAAAAGTACCTTGAAGCTTTGCTTGCGTAGGATTTTATATTCCAGTAGAATTTACATTGTCTAGTTATTGTTGATTAGGGTCGAACCCATGCTGTGTAAGGTTTTGGAAAACCAGACTTCATATTAAAGAGTTTGAAATTATTTCTATCTAAGGATGTTTAAAGTTCAAATGCGTATTAAGATTGTAAAGTTAAAACAGAAAGAGGCAAGAAAAGTAACATATGAAATATAACCCCGAAGGGTAACAAGTTTAGATATGAATAAAGTTCAAAAAGAAGATATACAAAAAGTTAGGCCTTGGAAGGCTGAGATTCCTCAGAACCACTATCTGAAGTCTCCTCGGAAGTCTCAGTCGTTCCTTCGGACGTCTCGGTTGTCCCCTCCGAAGTCCCTGTAGAAGTTCCCTCTGCAGGAGATGCTGGCTGTTGAGGCGCTGCTTTTGGAGGCTCTTCCACCCTGGCCTTCTTAGCGACAGGCTCAAACTCCTCTTCGGAAGAATCTTCCTCCTCTCCATCCTTGATCATAACAGCAAGCTTCTCAGTAACACCTCCAAGCTCTGGAACCCGCACAGGGCAAGGAAAGGGGGACTGCTCAAGGACCTCTGGAAACTCATCCTGGATGGCCTCCACAGCAGCATCCCAGCCCTCTTTATAGCTAACCGGGTGAAGAAGGGCATCATGCTCCACCATCAAGTCCTTGAATTTTTGGGTGTCCATCCAGCCATCAAAGGCTTTGTCCTTCTGCGCCTTCAGAATGACATTTTCGGCCCGGGCCGTCTCTAGGTCAGAAGTGGAAGAGGCCAGTTGAGCTTTAAGGGCCTCTATTTTTTGGTTGGCCTCCTCCAACTTCTTATTGGCATCTTCCAGGCCAACCTTCCAAGCCTTAGCTTGGTGAATGGCCCCTTGGAAATGGGCGTTAGCCTGCAAGAGAAACAGCGAAAGTTTAGAAAAGAAACATGGAAAGATAAGTACGAAGGGCATAGGTAAAGGACGTACCATCGCCAGAGCCTGGGCTCCAAATAGCTCATTCCCCTCTAAGTCCTGTTGAAGGACAAAATCTTGATAATCCACCGGGGAGATGGAATGCTTAGACCATTCCTTGGACAGCGCCGTGCTGCCCACAATTGAGTCCTTGCCCCGGATCCCCCAAGCAGGTTGAAAATAGGCCCCTGGCCTCTGCTTGGTGCGCAGAACTTGGCTGGGGCCTTCCTCATCTGGCTCCGTTGCCTGAAGGAGGAACTCGGGGAAGCGGTCACCCAGTCGAGGGTCTTTAAAGATCTTCCCGGCCCTCTTCATCCTGGTTGTCTCCAGGTCCTTCGGCTTGGTAGCCTCCTCAATCTTCTCAGCCACTGCAACAAACAAAGTCAGTGGAAAACCAATGAAATAAAAGTGCAGGAAATAAATGAGGTAAGAAAGGGAACTTACTTTTCTTATTAACGGGCGAAAGGCCACGTTCTACCAGGACGGTCTCCCGGATAAGGTACCAACAATGGGAAGTACCGTTGTCTTGCGTAAGGAGGTTGAAACCTCTAGCCTCCTCCTCAGACAAAGTTATGTCATTTGGGCTCCCGTCCACGGCCAGCCCAAAGGATGATCGAAACAGGGAGCCCCAATCTCCACCTTCCCAAATAACAAATAAAAAATCTTTCTTCCACCCCAAGTTGTTGTCAGGGATGGACTTCCCATTCACGATATGGGGGATAGTGGGGCGCTGATTGATAGAAACCCAACCCGGACTTTTATCAGGGCTGTTTTTGAACTGAAAAATCTTCCTGAAGACAGCAACAGATGTGGGGACGTTGTGCTTGGCGCATTGTGACAGATAGCACAGAATCAACCTCCAGGAATTAGGGGGAAGTTGGTAAGGGCTGATGCCCACATCAGCCAATAGCAAAGGAATGAATGGATGAAAAGGGAGTCTAATACCCGCCCTTAGAGTATCCCTATAGACGCATAGCGCGTCCTTCTTCCACTGACAGGCCCTGTCGGCCGGACCCGCAAGAACCAGCTTAAAAGGCTCCTTGATTTTGAAGCAGCTGCTTAACTTTTCCAGCTCCTTGGGATCCCTTAAAGCACTGATATGATCGTGCGCGTCCAGATGCGCATCAGATGGATACTCGTCCCCTCGAGTGTTGATCATGTCGATTAAGGAAGTATACCTCGATCGAATAGGAAAATCGTTGGACTTTCTAGCCACGTTCATCTTGGCCAAGCGAGTCATTCTTTTGTCAGCCATCTGAAAAAAGTAAGGGGCACATAAATAGGCTATCTTAAAATGGCACACAATGGAAAAATAGACACGAAAAGTAAAGGGAGGAATCTTACCTGAAGAAGCGCTCCTGAAAAAGGCTTTGAGCTCCGACTTGCTGTTATTCCTCTGAGAATCTTAGCAGGAAGATAAAGAAGAAAACTAATAAATGAGAAAGTGAGGAGTAATAGCCTTTCCTCATTCCTTTATATAAGAGGAAAAGGAAGTTGAAGGGACGAAAAGCCCATTGAGAACAAAAGCCCATAGGAAAAAGCCCAGAAAAAAGAATATTCCAGAATATTCTTAGGAATTCTAGAGCATTCTAAACAGGGTGTATTAAGCCCAGATCAATAAAAGAGGCCCAATAAGATTTGAAAAGGCCCAATAAGATTTGAAAAGGCCCAATAAAAGAGGCCCAATAAGATTTGGAAAAGCCCAATAATAGAGGCTCAGTAAAATTTAATAAGGCCCAACAAAAAAGGCCAGGCCCAAATCCAATTAGGATTTGGAAAATACAATACCCTAAATTAAAGCTAAATAAAGAAGGCTAGTGGAAGACCAGGAACCAGGTCGAAATCCAGGTCGTAAATCCTGCCCGAAATCTTTCGAGCAGACACCCGAAAATAACGGGTAAAAAAGACCAGAATCCAGGTCGAATTCCAGGTCGTGAATCCTGCCCGAAATCTTTCGAGCAGACACCCGAAAATAGCTGGAATAACGGGACTGAATTCAGGTCGAAGCTTCGACCAGGAATGAGATCGAATAAACCAAGCATCTTTCAAAAAATGGGGATTAAAAACCCAGGTCGAAGTTCGACTAGGATCCTGGTCGAATTCCAGGTCGTGGATCCTAGTCGAAATCCTTCGACCAGGAAGCAAGAAAACCAAAGAATTTTCGAACAGGATTCAGGTCGAAATATCGACTAGAATCCTAGTCGAAATCCTAGTTGATAGGCTCATGACAAGAAGAGAAAAAAAGGTGGAATTTTCGACCTAGATCCAGGTCGAATTTTCGACTAGGATCCTGGTCGAATTCCAGGTCCTAGATCCAGGTCGAAATTTCGACTAGGATCCTGGTCAAATTCCAGGTCGTGGATCCTAGTCGAATTCCTTCGACCAGGATGGCAAGGCTGACCCCTATTTTCGACTAGGATCCAGGTTGAAATTTCGACTACGATCTTGGTCGAAAAAGGGCTGGAAATCTGAAAAATAGGGAAAATTCCAGAAAATTAGGGAAAATCCCAGAAAATTAGGGAAAAATCCCAGAAAATTAGGGAAAATCCCAGAAAATTAGGGAAAAATCCCGGAAATTAGGGAAAATCCCAGAAAATTAGGGAAAAATCCCAGAAAATTAGGGAAAATCCCATAAAATTAGGGAAAAATCCCAGAAAATTAGGGAAAATCCCAGAAAATTAGGGAAAAATCCCGGAAATAAGGGAAAAATTCCTGGAAATTAAGATAATTCCTGAATAAAAGGAAAAATTCATTGTAAATGTGTAGGTCGCTCCACACTTTACGGAAAAACGAAACCCTGTAAGGGAACGAATAGACTTAACTTCTGCGAAACCTAATCAATGTTTCCCAAAAGTTGGGGGGCAAATGATAGGGATAAATAAATTATGATTGTATAATTAAATACTGCATTAATCATACAAGCTGTGGGCTGCTAGGCCCAATAAAAAGATATATGATACTCAGACCAGAAAGGTTAAGCCTGATGGACCAGATCAGGCCTGATGGAATAAAAAAGGCCCAAAAGCCCTGATTATTAATTAATTTCATAATTAATTAATAAGGGAAAAATCAGATGTTGAGAAGAGTCCCGATAAGGATATAAATCCTTAGAGATTAGCCTCAAGGGGACCTAAAAGGATAAGGAATCAGTTTCCTACTATCTAGAACTCCAAAGTCCATTCTAATTATGAGACTTGCCCACCAAGTCTCCTATACCAAGTCCAATTCAAGGACTCCCAACATCTATATAAGGGGCCTCACCCCACAGATCAGAACTACATTTTTTGGCTTGATTCTCTAATTCACAAAGATACGTAGGCATCTCGTAAAGGCAGATCGAGCCACGAAACACGAGAGCAGCCATTAAAGGCCTTGAGCTTCCGAATCTTAGTAATAAATACAACAAATAATAACCTTAGTTTTTTATCCATAACAGTACTGATCAACAGTTAAGTACTGATTTATCCTATTCAAGTAAGATCTGAAAGCTAAACATAAAACATATTAGCCATGACATTATCAAAGATATCTAACAATCTCCCCCAACTTGTAAATTAGCATAATATACAAGTTTAATAGATATTTGATGATGTCAAAAACATTAAGTACAAATGCATGAGAATTAGACTAGATAACTACAACTTACAGTCCTTAAAGCTTTACCAATATTCAACTTCTGATAACAACTTCAGTCTGTATAAATATCAGAATTTAAGCAGTTGTAGATCTTTGACTTGGCTTCATCATTTTCTGATCTCTCTGATGTCAGGAGTTGTTCTGAGATAGTTCTTCAACAAACATTTCTCAGCATATCTGAGTTCATCAATCATTCTCCTTTTGACATCTTTAAGCTCTGCAGTATCTTCACCAGTTTGAAAGATTGTAGCTCTGAGATCATTGATCTTTGCCTTTCTCAACTCCTGATCTAGTCTTATGACATAAGCTTTGTCAGACTCCAGATTGAATTCAAGTCCCTTAATACCAAGATATGTTCTGATCTGTGTAGTATTAGGCTTCATATCAACAATATCACCATTGTGATCTCTGTACTTTGGAACATATGTGCTGTCATACTTAACAGAATAAAGCCTTTTCTGTCTCTGAATCTGTTCTTTTAAGTAGTTTGCAGCAGTCCCTGTTATTCTGTCATCCACTTGAAGTAAGAAAAGTACATGCTCCAATTCTTCAAAATACTTCAATGGAATGGCATTTTGTCTTATATGATAAACCCTACCATCTGTCGTGAAATACAACATGATGTATTCTTTCAAGTAGGTATGATAAACCATCTGTACAGATTCCAGTTGATTCAATCTCTCAGGAGTTGCTCCAATACCTGGTTCACTCAAGGAAGTTGGATCATTGGTAGTGTTGTGTACTCTTCTTTCATCAGCACTTCCCAATCCAGTTTTATCTCTTGCTTCCTTTCCAGTAACTACTCTTGCTTCAAAACCACTTGCAGTAGTCTTCAAAGGTTGAGTCTGTTTTGCTTTAGTGAATCCTGGTAGGAGTGTCTTTGATCTATCTTCTGATATCAAGTTAACTTGAGCTGTGTCAGAGATTACTTGCTTCTTTTGAATATCAGAACTTACAATTTCTTGACTCTGAACAACTTGAGCCATGTCAGAGGTTATTTTGAGAACTTTTCTTGAAGTCAGAGCAAGATTATCATTTTCATCAGTAATTTCTTCTTCCTCAGGAGGTACATAAACCTTGATAGGTTCACCAACCTTTTCTTTACCCTTGGATCTTGGATCTATCTGTGGTTGTGATCTAGCCAATGTTGCTTCAGTATGTGTCCTTTCTTTGATCACAATGCCTTTGAGTTTTGGAAGTGACTTTTTACCAGAAGCTTCAGATTTGGATGTGACTTTCTCTGATTTAAGTCTGGCTTCTTCTTCCTTTAAACTTTCCAAGTCCATTCCTGGATTTTCCTGAAGAAATCACTGTCTTGACATTTCCTCATCAAGATATAAAAGTTCATCAGAACTTATCCTTTTACCAGCAGCAGAACTTATTCTTTTCCCGGTATCAGAACTTGTCCTGTGACTAGCTTGTCTTGATGTGAATCCTCTACCTTGACTATGACCTCTACCCATTCCAGAGCTTCCTTGATCATCTTTTTCATTATCCTTTCCTGTCAGTGACTTGTCAGTCTTGCATTTAGACTTAATCACTTTCTCCCCCTTTTTGGCATCAGCAGGTAGTAAAAGAGAGATAAGTATTCCACTGAGGATTGGATTTCAGTTAGTTGTGATTGCTGAGAAGCTTGATTTGTCAGAATTTCATCAATCTGAGCTTGTTGATGATCTTGAGTCTTCTCAATATAAGCAATCCTGTCAATGGTCGGTTGGAAGAACTTTTTCTTATCAATTTTCCAAACTTGTTCCTGTTTGATAAAGTTCTCCTGAATCTTGTGTAGCTTTGCATGAGTAGTTGAATGAAGATCTTGTAAATGTTTAGTACTCAATGCAGTGACTCTAAGCTGGGTTTTAAAATCATCAGAATTTAACATTTCATCAGCTTTAGTCAAGTGCTCAGCAAGATGCTTTTCAGTTGAAACACATGAAACTGAGTTCCATGCCTTAGTCCACTCCTGACCTGCAGGAGTTTCACTCCAAGGTACTGGTGCTTCCCCGGTAACAAACTTCTTAACCAGTTCAGACTTAGGAAGAGTCTGTTGAGGAGTATGTCCTGAAGGACCTGCTTCATCAGCATCTACAGTTGGAGCAGCATCACCAGTATCTCCAGCATTTGCAGCATCAGAACTTAAAGAATCAGTATCTTCTGATAAGACAACAGCGTGAGTAGCAATGGAGGCTTCAGCATCCTCTAATTGCTGATCTTGTTCTAAGTTCTGATCAACAGCCATATCCTGATGCTCACCTAAATTCTTATCATCAGCATCTTGATGCAGAGAAGGTGTTGTTGATAACTCTGGAGTTTGAACAGCATCAGTAACAGGTGTTGTGGAAGGATTATTTGCTGTTGGAGCTTCTAAGAGAATTACTGCAGGCACAACCAAGTTTTGAACATCAATATCAGCACTTGTGCCTGGATCAACAGAAGACACAGAGGGTGTGTTAGCCTTTTCAGAAACAGCTTCCTGAGATGGATGTTAGTCCCTTAACAATATAGCAAGAATTACAGAAGGGGGGTTGAATGGAATTCTTTAACTTTTTCTTTTAAGATAAAAGTGTTCAACATGATTATAGATATATTTGTTTTGATTAGCACAATGCGGAATATAAACTTTAATGAATCAAAACAAGAGTAATTAAAAACAAGAGTCTTTAAAACTTTCTGGTGGATTTAAACAATTCCACCAGAGATATATATAATATATCGAGAGAACTCTGTGTGCAGAAATGCTAACAACTGCTTATACAAAATAGAACTACTAAGAACACAGGAAATGCTAAAGATAGTGCTTACAAAGATTTCTCTGTTTTTGTTTCTTAGCTCTCTTAGTTATTTTTCTATTTGCTACTCTCTTGGTTTATATATTACCAAGATTACAAAGTCAAAAGATCTGAATAAATATAAAATCTAACAGTCTTGATCTTTGCTGCTTTTCATCCTCTATTACCCAGTTAAGGGCTTCCACAGTGTGTTTGTATCCATCTCGACGGCTGTGTGTCAGCTTTCACTGTTCAACTGATGTTTGAATCTTGATATTATCATCCGTCGACTTTCAGATCATCCGTCGATGACTTACTTGATCATCCGTCGACTGCTATTTTAAACATCCGTTGAAAGTCATTTGATCATCCGTCGAAGCTTTGTTAAGCATCCGTTGATAGTTATTTTGGAACTTGACTTCATTTCACTTATACAGAATTACAAGACATTGCTTATGTACAGTTAATCAACCTATTCTGCATATCTAGTTAAAGTCAACATGACTTATATACTACTACAGATTCTATACAAAGGTGTATACAATACTGTGCTACAAACTCATTATTACATAAGCTACTCACTCGATGGATAATAAGTTACTCATCCGTCGGGACTAAAATGAGTTATCCGTCGGGACTATAATTCTTATCCGTCGAGTGCTACATTATTTCACTAAGTAAAATCTACTTAGATTTTTTGTTTAGGTACTCATCAAGTGCACAACATATTCACAACAATCTCCCCCAATTTATGTCTACTGGAATTGTAGCCATAAATTAAGAGATACTTGATGATAACAAAACATCCTAAATATATATCTTTAAAGATAAGTAGATAAAACTGAAAGTGCTTCAATTTAAACAAGATATACAAGGTTTGGCTCACAGTCAGTTCAAGATGCTCCTCTAGCCTGAGCAGATTTTTCTAGTTTCTTGAAGGTCTGGATCTTCTTCCAAGCTTTCTGTTGTTTTCTTCAATTTGATTCTGGAGCTGTCTGTGGAATTCTAATTCATCAGATTCTGAGATCTAACATTTCTTGCATTTCCAAGAGAGTCTCATTGCTAGAGATACTCAATTGGTCTTCTAATCTGAAGAATCTTCTCACACCCTTGTCATCCATGAATTCCATCAGCCAGTAGGGCCTTAGATGCACTCTTCTCCCTGTGTATGGGATGTTAAGAGTTTTGGGTAGTGCATCTTTAGCTCTAACACTCCTTAGCTCTTCAATCTTCTTCAATACTGATCTTCTTGCAGTTACATTAAACCCAAAGTTTTTCTTGAAGGATGAATAGACTTTGATCAACACAGCTTGGCTTTCTTGAAGTATCCTGTAAAGAGGCCACTGAATCTCCCTTCCTCCTTTGTACTTGAATACTAACCTTTCAGGTAGGTTTCTGTATGCATCAATTGCCCTTACCTCATCCAGCTCCTCCAGATAAAGGTTTAGGTCTGAGAATTCTTTGATGTCACACAAGTACAAGTAGTCTCCCTTGTTGATCTTGGGTTGAGCTTTGACTACTGCCTTGGATTTGAGAGAGGTGACAACTTCACTTTCTTGACTGCCCTTGATTTTGTCCTTCTTGGCTTGGTGAGAATTGGCAAGTTGAAGTCAGGAATTGGTAATTTATCCCACTCTATTGGCTCATCTTTTGGCACAATAGGCTCTCCATGTATGTTCCTGTAGGGGTCCACCACCCTTATGTCTTCAAATACCACAGAGGGCTTTGATGCTTGAGTTTCAGCTTTAGTGGATTCCATTGGAAATTGATCTTCCAATTCCTTGTTAACAATGTCCAAATTTCTTTTTGTTCTTTTAACCAGTTCTTTCTTTCTTGGAGATTTCTTCTGTTCTTCAATCTTCTTCTTTGATTTAGTAGCTTGAGAGAGAATTTGTTGATAAGAGTTCACAGCTTATAGCTTGGTCAAGATAGCAAACTGTTCTTTCTTTTGTTTAGACTTCTTTGCATCTAGAGCAGCTTGCCTCTTTTCCTGCTTCAATCTGCCTTTTTCTTCTTCCTTTGCATGAGCAAATTGTGGATGTCCAGCTACCACACAAATTTCCTTCCCATTTATGAATATTTTTGCAATTCTCTTTCTTGAGGCTGAATCAACTGGATCTTTGTAGAGGAGAATAGATCTTGACAGAAGCTTCTTTTCATCAGGCTTGGGTGTCTCATACACAGTATCCATAGGGTTCTTCAAAGATGACTTTGGATAGTTTGCCCTTGGTTTAAGAATTATCTCAGCCTTTGTAGTCTTGATGCAGGAAGATTGTCCTTTCTCCAAATAGTTCATGCTCATCTCATTCACATTGATTGGCTTGACATGAGAGTGATGGATGGCTGACTGATCTGGTTCCTTGACTAATTGAAACTTTTTCTGTATTTCCTCATCAATCTTTTTCCAGTTGATCAGAGTCAACTCTTCTTTATCAGCATCTTTCAAATTTACTGCTGCTGCATTTATAAGATCTATACCATCTGCAATTGGTGGCTTGGAGATAGTAATTGAAGGTACAATTACTTTGCTGATTTGAACTACAATGTTCTCCCCCTCAGTTGGTCCTTTCTCCCCTTACTTGATTCTCTCTCCCCCTTTTTGTTATCATCAAGTGG